>NW_017804675.1:662577-807259 GCF_001625305.1 Branchiostoma belcheri | reverse complement strand
AGCTGGGTGTGGAGGTTCTGGATGGAGTTAAGGATCTTCTTCTGGTGGGCCAGCATGGTCACACCGATCCCTGGGAACAAGAGTGTTGAGTCGGTTATGAAGTTAATGGACTACACTGGGAACAAGAACGGGAAAAGTCAGTTATAAAATTAATGGATTTCTTTGCAACAAGAATGGGAAAAGTCATTTTTGGACTTCTTTGAACAAGAGTTGAAAGGTATTCTATTTGTAAATTGAAGGTTGGCAACAGTATATAAATTTTAACTATCTATACAACTACTCAAAAGGCTCATGGTTACTAAAGACAGGATTCTTAATTTGCTTGGATCAATGGGGAAAACGATCCTACTAAAGGGACCATCAAAAAATGACTATAAATTGTCAGTTGGTCCTTCTGCAGAGATTACTTGTAGAGGTTTAACTGGAATGTGCATTTATATTAGCGAACTTAAGTTTGAACCTGCAAGAGTAAACTAATTCAGTGCCTTCTGACTTTATTGCTGAAGTGACAGTTTTTGAAAATTCATGCTGTGTCCTTTTTTTACTTGTATGTGCTGGGACAAATGCTTGATTAAATCAATGAAGACATCTTGATCTGTGGGAACTTTCTTTCCACCAAATGGGAGCAACATGCCAAAATCAATGTACACACGATTGTCATTCATGGGACCAAGTTTCTGTAGCTTAAGAAAGTATTGGTCTTTCCAAGCCTGGACAATCCAACATTGAACCTCACTCAGGAATACAAATTGCCTCAATAACGTTTCTCCAGCTGTGACCAGTTTTGTCACTAAACGTCGTATCGACTCAGACATAACTCAGGATAGGACATGGTCAAACACCACTTGTCTCTGTGCTTTCTCAAACGTGCAACCCTGTCAGATACAGATGCTTGGCCTGTTTTGAAAGCATTGCAAGAACCACAATAAGTTTTAAAAGTGGGCTAAAAGAAGCATCTACCTTTGGGGCTACAGTAACATGTGAAAGTTTTCTGCTGGTCGTGACAGAGAAGACAGAAGCTACAGTATTTACAGGTCCATTGTACCTCTAGCTCCTTTTGACAAGTACGATGAACAGTGGACAATGGCTTAATGTCATGTCCTAAGGACTGTGACCCTTTCCAGTAGTGTGTACATGTAAGTTGTGTGAGCCATAACAGCTTGGATTTGAACTCCAAACCTCTTGGTCCAGAATGAGGGTTCCTAACCACTGACTGCACACACTATTACATCATATGTGTATCATCGTTACAAGAGCTCAATTTTTGGGGTGGGGGACCCAGCAAAGAAAAATCAAATCATATGTAGATGTCATCTATGAATTAAGCCTGTGCACCACTTGCGATTGTGCTTCTGTGCAAGTTTAATGACCTTAAGACTGACCTTGTAGATCCCTGATATTCATTTTCATGATCAGGTCCATGACTTGTTATTGAACCTTTGAACACAGTTTAAAGCCATCTAATAACAATGCCCCTACTGTACTTGGTGACAGTGAGTTCCACTCTGCGATAGTTCTAGGAAATAATGAATTTTTGAACATGATGATGGTGAGACTGACCTTGTAGGTCCCTGATGTTCATCTTCATGACCAGGTCCATGGAGGAGTAGCCGCCGCTGGAGAAGTTGTCCCGATATCTGCCCATCTTCATACTGTCCAGCCACTGGGGAACCGTGGGTAACACTGGCTGGAGTGCAGGCTGCATCGGTCTGGAACAACACAAATTAGAGATTCAGTCTTAACTTGACAAAGATCTTCCATTGTTCGTTGTGAATCCTTGCTGATTCTGTACATTTTCTATTATTTCCTCCCATTTAATTTTGTTAGTCTACAATTACACCATTTTCCTCTCACTTCTTGTGACCCTACTCTGTACAATTAAGTACAGACAGGCAAGCAAGCAAACACACACACACACATCAAAAAGAAAACCTTTGCACATGTATCAAGAAGTAGATTAGAGAGTGGGCCCGTTGGACAGATTTGCCTGGAAACATGGTGTGAAGACTAGCCAACTGCTGCCCAACCGTGTCAGGGACACCCGCAACAGTATAATCAATGTTTGTCCTTATCTTGAAAGTTCATCTGTGTTGGTAGAAGTCATTATGAAGCAGTTTAAACTTTAATTTCCAACACAAGGGATTGGAACAACTCCAGTTTTTGTCAATGTAATTAACGTGACACCACAGAAACGGTGAATTGCTCATTCATTGACAAAGACTGGATTTGACTGGATACTACATGTAGCAAACAAAAGATAAACAAACATTTCTGACCTGGGCTGTGCCAGCACCTTGAGCACAGCTGGGTTCCTGATCATCCTGTCAACTCTCTCCACAGACACACAAACAAACAAACAAACAAACAAACAAACAAACAAACAAACAAACATTTCTGACCTGGGCTGTGCCAGCACCTTGAGCACAGCTGGGTTCCTGATCATCCTGTCAACTCTCTCCACAGACACACAAACAAACAAACAAACAAACAAACATTTCTGACCTGGGCTGAGCCAGCACCTTGAGTACAGCAGGGTTCCTGATCATCCTGTCAACTCTCTCCACAGACACACAAACAAACAAACAAACAAACAAACAAACAAACACACAAACATTTCTGACCTGGGCTGAGCCAGCACCTTGAGTACAGCCGGGTTCCTGATCATCCTGTCAACTCTCTCCACGATGAGGGTGAACTTCGGCCGAGCGTTTCTCTCCCGCTCCCAGCAGTCCGTCATCAGCTGGTAGATTGCCTGAGGGCAGTCCTGTTTGCAAAGCAGATGCATAATGTTTACCTTCCCATGGTCTATCCTAACAAACTACTGCACTGTTTATTTGTACTCAAACACATTTCATATGTATGGTAACCAGCCCCTCCAACTCTGTCCTGCCACTTGCTACATAATGTAACCCAACACCACGGGGCACAGAGTGTCTGCAGAGGGAAGCCCTTGAAAAATACATTGAAAATGACTTGTAAGCATTTGTCTGACATGTTTTCCAAGTTTGAATGGAACCATGTTGGAAGCCCTGTATTTATACAAGAAGTGGAGTCATATTGACTAAAACTCACCATAGGTGGGGGGAGTCTGTAGCCAGCCTCTACTGACTTGATCACCTGAAGAGGAAAAAAGAAAAAAAACTGTAAACAAAGAGCAATTTCAAGCTGATGCAACATGTCCAGTAATTTGTGTTCCTGTCCTTGGTACTGAAACTGTGGTTATACCAAAACATCCTTGGTATTGAGGTTGTATTCATACTATAATGTAATATGTAAATCATGCTGTAATTTCAGTAAATAAATTGTAGATCTTCTTTTATTTAGCATCTTAAATTTTCTCCTGATTTTCTATACTTTAATGTTTTAAATAGTTTGTGTTTTTCTTACGTCTTGGTTGGACCAGTTCCAATATGGCCGCTCCCCGTATGACATCACTTCCCATACCAAGACCCCATAGCTCCACACGTCGCTGGCTGATGTGAACTTCCTGAAGGCGATCGCCTCCGGAGCTGTCCATCTGATGGGGATCTTTCCTCCCTGTAAACAGCATTTTGAAAAGTCAATCTTACAGGATGTTTCCTCCCTAATGTGAGCATTTTGAAATGTTCAACAATTTGACCAAAAAGAACAAAAGCAAACATTAGAAATACAAGCCCTAAGTGCAAACTTTTACTGATCCCAACACATCACTTCAATATCTCTCTCTCTGTCTCAGGGCATAGAAATGCAAATTAAAATAAAACATAAAATGGAAGTATGTGACCGACATGCAACCAATCTGTCATTGATGAAATAGCTTATTTGCAAGGCTATCATTCGTTAAGTGGCTAATTATGATGGAAAGTCAGGATAAGTGGTCTACAGAGATGACCACAATAATCTTAGCTTTAGCAAAAAAAAGGGGTCAAAAACTCACATTTGTGGTGTAGGCTGCGTCTGGGTCGTCTCCCAGCACTCTGGACAGGCCGAAGTCTGACACCTTACAGATCAGCTGGGAGTTAATCAGGACGTTTCTGGCTGCCAGGTCCTGCGGAAAAATGTAGTTTTGATCATAAGTTTGCTGTGCACACATTGCCTAGCAATCACTGTCTAGAGAACAGCAGCATTTCAGCACTAAGGACAAGTCCTGGGGGTAAACGTAGTTTGAATCAATCAGGAAACAAAAAGTAGGCTGATAATACTATAGATCGCCTAGGAATGTCGAATCTACTTGAAGTTTAAAATCAGACAACCTTTGACCCTTTGCTGACGTAGCACGTGGGAAAAATCACGTGTCCACAGCATTTGGGTCAAAAGCTGAGGAAGACTGAGTGATTCAGTCGAAAATTCCGTTGAGTGAAATTTATGAGTTGGAGAACAGTTTAAATTTTTCATAATGAAGTTTAAAATTGTCTTTCAATATGTACAAAAATTATATCATAGACATTTGCTTATTCATTAGAAGCTCAAATTCTAAGTAAAATTCAACGTAAATCTTTGGATAGCGTTTCAGCACCAAGGACAGGCAATATTACATGTACCTTAAAAAGTTGTTTTTAAAATTAAATTTCAGTAACCTAGCGTGCGTAGGGTTAAGAGAAATGGACCGTTCCACTTACCCTGTGTACATAGGAAAGTGCTTCATCATTAAGGACAGTTAATATTACCAAAAAAGGTGTTTTTCTTAAATCATGTTTTGGGTTAAGATACTGGACCGTTCCACTTACCCTGTGTACGTAGTTCATCTCTGCCAGGTACCTCATGCCTGAAGCCACACCCCTGATCATCCCCACCAGCTGGGTAACCTGGAACTTCCCGTCGTGTTTCTGAAACAAACAAGCAATCACATGTGAATTTTCACAGATTTAAAGAAAAAATTCTCTAACCAACAAACTTCATTATCAAAAGTACAGTTTTTCATAGAATATTTACCGCAAAATCACCTAATGTTCTTCATAGTTCTATAATTCCTCACTTCAGCACAAAGTTTAACATTTCTGACTGTAAGGGAAGTTTTGTCAACTCTCTTTTAACCATGGGAGAAATAATACAGTACAAGCTTCCAGACAACTTTGACCAACAACTGTAGTCATGTGACTAAGGTCACGTGACCATGAGTGTAGCGGGTCATCCATCTTGAATAAAGCTAGAGGATCCAAAAATTTACCTGATTTTATTCCGGGACACACCAATTTGACAGGTTGGTATTTACCTTAAAATATTTGCTTTAAAAAGTCTGAAAAGCAAAAAATAAATTTGAAATTTGTAGGAACTAAAGTTTGACCAGTAGTGATCAGATGTTTGACCTTGTCAGTTGAAGTGCCCTGTTCTCTCAGAGGTCACAGAAGAACCAATAAAACCTGTCACCTCGGCACAATCCAATTATTCCTGCGGCAACTGTAATCATGTGACTGTAAGGTCATGTGACCATGAGAGTAGTGGGTCATCCATCTTGAATAAGGCTGAAGGATCCACCAAGAATTTACCTAATTTTACTCTGGGCCACACCAATTTGAATGGATGCTTCTCTAGCTAAATATTTGCTTTGAAATTTAAAAAAAAAACAATGTGTGTGACCTTCAATGTATGGAAACTTAAGTTTTACCAGTAGTGATCGGATGTTTGACCTTGTCTGTTGAGGTCACAGGAGAACCAATAAAACCTGTCACGTCGGCACAATCCAATTACTCCTGTGGCAGGACCAGCAGGGAAAGGATCAATCCTGTCTGCTCTGGTTTTCCCGCTGTCCACTTCTGACTAGAGCCACACAAACTTATCTTTTAAAGAACCATTTCTTTAATATAAAACCTAAGTGTTTTTCTTGAAAAAGTGGACGGAGGATTTGGTGGTAGTGAACAGTGCAAGATTTCAAATCATCTAGGTTTTTCATTTGCCATTAAGGTTTTGTCCTGGTCTTTACAAGAAAAGTGATGAGAAAGGATTTCATCGTGGATTTTGCAAGAAGTGAAAGAAGAAATTATAGTTTCCCTTTTTTCAGGTTAATTTGGTGTACATGTACATGGTGTGCTTGTGAAATTTCAAGAAGACTAGGAAGAATTTAATTTTAGTTGAATAATTTTTCAGGTCAACAGTTTCTAGTAATTTTTCATTCCTAAAACATATTCTTGGGGAGTCTTTTTCAATTCCAACTCAGCATGCTTTCATTTATCATTGGTCCAATTTTGCATCTCTGGTCAGACAAATATGAAAACCGAAATCCTGCATTTGACTTCGAACTTGTAGCCAGACATTGACAAATTGACTGGAACATCCCAGAGACATCCCTGCTTCCAGTGTAGCCTGCAAATCCTCCCCCCCGGACAAAAATGTCACCACCTCTGACCTGTGAGCACTCCCTCAACACTGACCCTGCCGCAGTATTGACAGCACTGCCGAACGGTTCATGATTGGATTGTTCGAGACAACGAGATGAGAGAATCGAAAATGTTGCCCTGAAAGAATAATATGCCAAACACAAACCTCCATAAAGCATAAAACAGGCTCTTACAATGTATCTTGTTTTAATTTTTCTTATTAAAAGATCAACTGGATTGTTTGAGACAATGGAATGAGAGAATCGAAAATGTTGCTCTGAAAGTAAAAATCTGCCACGACCATACAAAGTAATTTAAGCAGCCACAAAGGACAAGCAAAGCATAAAATGATTGCTCTTATCTTGTACTAAATTTTGCTCTTATCTTGTACTAAATTTTGTATTGAAAGATCAAATGGATAGTTTAAAGATAATGCAATTAAATTGTACATGTATTATTTTATCATAAACAACGAGATGACAGAATAAAAAATGTTGATCGGAAAGAACAATCTGCCACCACACAAAGTCAGCCTCCTAAACTTAAGGACAAAAAAATTAACATAACTGTTTTTGGCTGTAAAGTAGCAGTAGATTTACTCTAAACTACAACTAACTGACCAAATCAGTGTATGTCTCTGTACAGTTCAATCCATCTTCGTTTGTCTCTTGCTAAGTTTCTAAGATATTTTAATACCTGAGACTCGAGTCTGATGTTTTGACTTAGAGGACAAGCAAAGCATAAAACATGTTCTTATCCTGTATTAAAATTTGTATTGAAAGATCAACTGGATACATGTAGTTTTAAGATGATGCGATTTATAAAGGGTTGAAAATTGTTTGCTCTGAGTTATAGAAGTATCATAGTTTTTAAACCTGTGTACGCAATTCAGCGATTTAAACGCTGCCATGTACAAGGATTGTTGTCAATAAACTATTATTATAAGTACAGTTTGCAGCAAGACAGAAATAACCTTTCTGCAAGGACAAACCAAGCGTAAAATACAACCCTCACCCCGCATTTGTATTGATGGACCAACTAAATGGTTGTAGGATGGGATTATGTGAGATAATACAGCCTGAAAGTTAAAGGACAAGCTGTGGAACCTTGTGGTTTGCTGCTGGGTTAGGCCTTGCCAGAAAACAAGATAACCTCGCTAAAACGATGGATGAGGCGTGAAAGCAACTATTATTTCTTCTAACAACTGATCATAAAGGTCAAGTCAGTCCATGAAGGTCATGCCGACCTTGAATCTGCCCAATGTCATTTGTAAGGATACAGTTTCCCCAATATATGTTCTGAAGAAGATGAATTTATCAACTAGGGGCCCTACATATGTAGCTACATAAACACAAGCAAGCAAACACACAAACATAACGCACCGAAAACAAAATCTCACGGAGATGAAAATTACAAATACTGGTGGTCTTGTTTATACTATTCTGACATCTGACCTCAATTGTTAATTTTCAATTCTTCATCTTGAGTCTGTATTTTCAGGTGATTTGTACTTGTTGTATCTATTATGTATTTGTATTAATTTTGTACTTTCATTGTTAACATGCCCTGGAAGATTGGGCCCATAAATGGGCTAAAGGGTATCTCCATAAACTCAATAAACTCAGCAGAACTTTCTTGCCTTCTTTTGAGTTTGCTGTAAACTGTGCCAAAACTCAACCATGTGTGTGACCAGTACCACACTTCCCTGTAACACGGCTGGCTGTGTTCATATCGGGGACGTCCGATCGATGGCCCTTTCTGGCCCAACGTGACCAACCCAAATGTAGCTGTTAACCAACCGTGGACGGGGCAAGACTTTTGACAGATAACGTCGAAATATAAAAGATATATATACCCTATACAATCTATCATTGGACTGCACATATAAAAGATATATATATATATATATATATAATATATATATATATGTACAATCTATCATTTGGCTACACAGAATCTGTGATCAGCAGTTTTAGAGTATAACTCAAGCAGATTAATCTGGGAATTTTGTGTGAGAAATTATTATAAATTATTATAAATTATCGTCAGCTGCCACTTTTTAATGTGTTACTTTCATCACACATGGGGCATGCAATTGTTAGCTATAGGAAAAACACTTTGTATAGTAGACAGGATTGGAATTCTCAAAAGAGATGAAGGTGGGCATAAACTTCCCGCAAGTTCTGATCCACTGCTTACGAAAGTTATGTGGTCTATCTGCAAAAAGTGACGTCCCAGAAGCAGTGAATTGCTTATTTCTTGAACAAGTCAAAATTTTCATTCCATTTTCCAACTGTTTTGGAAATCATAGTTTTAGTATTTTGTATCCTCACTCACTCACTCACTCACTCACTCACTCACTCACTCACTCACTCACTCACTCACTCACTCACTCACTCACTCACTCACTCACTCACTCACTCACTCTCACTCACTCACTCACTCACTCACTCCTCATGCACTTGGTGCATGAATCCTACCAAGTTGAACATAGAATTGAAAGCAAAGTTGAAAAGAAAGATGCTCTTGCAATTTTTGCATGTCATACCTTGAATTTTCCATGTTTGTAAAAATGACTTTTGGGACGGAAGCCTAGCTCCCAGTAACTAGTGATTGATCTGCCCCAGGAGAGGGGATCAGCTAGTCCGATATCCCATTATCCGACCTCCCGTCGTTATTGACCAGGGGGAAGTCATCCTGCCAGGGTCAGACCAGCCACGACCAGAACCAATAAACACGGAGCCGGCCGTAATGAACCTTATTGACCAGGAACAGTGACACTCGCTCCCATGGGTACAACTACAGATAAGACAGGATGGAACACACAAAATGTTAGCTCTGATGACCTTGAAGTGCACTATGACCTTGTGCAGTTGCAAATAAACCTGGAGCCGGCCGGTAATGAACCTTATTGACCAGGAACACTGACACTCCCTCGAATGGGTATAACTACTGATAAGACAGGTGAGGGAACACACAAGTTCTTATGACCTTGAACTGTGACCTTGAGCAAAACTAATAACCCTGGAGCAGGGCTGTAATGAACCTTACTGACCAGGAACAGTGACACTCTGTCCCATGGGTCATTACAGATAACACAGGACAAGAAAAGCACCCAAAATGTACATTCTGATAGCACTGAACTGCAATCTTGAGTAATTATAAACTTGGAGCTGTAATGAACCTTACTGACCAAGAACAGTGACACCTACTCCCATGGGTATAACTACAGATAAAATAGGATGGAACACCACCAGCCAAACCTTGAACTGTGATCTTGAGCAGTTAGTAAACCAGCTGTGAGCCTAACTTTGAAGCTTTTATGACAAAGGGTGAAGAACTTATCCAAAGTTCTGTCCACAAGATAACGAACCATATTTTGTTCTATAGCATGTTCCTGGAGAAGAGTAGAAGAGCCCCCTATCTGAATCACACCAAACTGCAGTACTAAGATCGTGAGAACCTACCCTTAGGAAAGTGTCCAGGGAGCCATTTTCCATAAAGTCTGTGACAATCATCACTGGTTGACCTGGAAAAACAACATCAAGTTCAACTTTGTTAATAATAATAGCAATTCTACTGGTACAGTATCCGAATGATCCGAATCATCCGAATGATGAATCTCAGAAACTCCAATAGGGATCTCTGCCTATCCAAAAAAGAGTCTATAAATTTCCAACATATTTTCTTGAATGACAGAACTTTATAATTATAATTCAAGTCAATTTTTAAAAACGTCAATTGATTGACTTAGAGGACTTGTAAATAGGAAATCATCCTAACATCCTAACATATAAAAGTATCCTGATTTGAGTCTCTGTCGACAAAGACTACGATAACTTTCACAGTCATGCAGTTACAAAATCTGTAGTTAAAAGCAGTATACAAAGTCTATACAAAAAGTTACAGATATTAATTTCCAATGGTAGGTCATGCAACAAGAGTTGCAATAGGTAGAATTGACACTGACTTTTAGTGATGACCCCCTGTAGTTTGATGATGTTGGGGTCGTTGAACTGTCCCATGATGGAGGCTTCAGTCAGGAAGTCGTCCTTCATCTTATCCGTGGAGCCGGGTTTCAGCGTCTTGATGGCCACGTCCAGGTACTGTCCCTTCCCGACCTTCAGACGACCTTTACACACGTCTCCAAACTCACCTGGAGGTGTGGGAGGATCATATTACATCTTATCTAAAATCAAACGCCTTGAAATGTGTCAAAAGTGGCCTGAAAAGAACATACGAATTTACTAGCACGTGGGCACAAGTTTTGTGTCTACAGTACTCGGGTCAGAAAGCTAATGAAGACTGAGTGATTCCGTCAAAAATTCCTGGTGAGTCTTTTTCTATTGAGTTGGAGAACAGCTTAATTTTCATTATTACACATTTTTATGAAACCAAGTCTTCAATTCAGTCAATGTTTCAGTGACTATTTGTCATCTTCCTCAGGGCAATCGGTTGCTTACATAAAGAGTCCTTTTATTCAGTGACTTACCAACCTGATGAAACTATTCAAGGATATAACTAAGAAAGGATTTTTTTACTCTATTGTAAGTTGTAAATCTAATAAAGGAAGGCAAGGAAATGCTACCTCCAACGATGACTTGTTCCATGGAGAAGAACAAGAAGAAACAGACCAAAAATGAAGGAAAACATAAAAATCGGTGCAAGGTTCTGTGACAATGTCCTACCTCCACCGATGACTTGTTCGATAGTTAGAGCGGATGGCTCCAGTTCCCGTGCGAACTCCCTCACGGCGTGTTGTGGGTCCTCGTAGGTGTGAGGGTCAATGTAGGTCTTCACACGCGGCGCCACAAAACCTGGCAGGCGAACTGGGGAGAAAAACATGCTTATTCAACATTTCCTTCAATGTAAAAAGAAATGATTTAGGCAGGGGCACTGGGAGAAAACAACAGATAAGAGATCTCTAAACATTAGAGATTTCAGACATGATCTTTAAGTTCACAGACCTCGAGAGAGAGAGATTTAGATATATCATGTTTTGAACAAAGAAACGATGAGGTGGTATGCCATAACTTTAAAAAAAAGTCTAAACCTTTATTATCAGGGAGAAAGAAGAGCTGATGCATTAAAAATTAGAAATCAGAAATAAATTTCCTACCTTCTCCATTGGCATACTCCAATTTATCCATGTCACTTGGTGGCTTCCTGTTTTTCCTAGAAAAATATATTTGGCTGTGTTAAAACTGTTTTATTTGGTGCAGTATACGTATATGACATTCAAACTAACACTGCCGTTCCTGTCCGTGGTACTGAATTGACAATCGTACTGACAGTGCTGTCCTTGTTCTTGACAAAACTTTAATAGCTGTGTCTGTGTGAATGTCATTCAGCACCAGGGACAGGGCTAGGGACAGACACAGACATTCACATTGATATACTAGTAGCTGTTCAAGTTTTGTACAAACAGAGCAAAAACAATCTCCTGAGAAGGTAAACACAAAACAACTCACCTTCTCCAGACCACACAGACCAGTATGAAGAGAGACAGCACCAACACAAAACCTCCGGCTGCTGCAATGGCGGCGATCAGGACAGGCTGGTCACTACCTAGGGGGGCTTGGGCTCCTGGGGGAGAGAAACATACAGTTTATAACGATCAAAATACAAATAAGTGTAATCCTCTGTAGTGGCAAGAAGCAGAACTCCAGTCAGAAGCTCTGATGAAGGTGCCTGATAGATGTCAAAACGGTTTATACTAAGCAATGTGAGAGAAATACTGGTTGCCTGTAAGAAAATCCCTAACACTAATAAGTAAAATATTTTAATCAATGAACAAAACATCAAAATACTATTTTGTATTGATGCATCCATCAATTTATTAAATTGAAAGTACCCTGTAGTAAACAACACAGCTGTAAAGAACATCTATGGTGATCTCTAAGTGCAGTTCCACCTACCATTGACAGAGGTCTTCAGTGTAATAGGCTGACTGGCTTTCCCATACCCAGCTATGGTTCTGGCTTGCACCTGTGATACAGACATTCGGGTTCAGTTATTCTACTACATGTACAGTACTAGGCTTATAAATATATACAACAACAGGTAAATACTGCAGACATACAGCAAGAACATTTTCATATTCTGGCTGAGGTCCTATAACCATTGTGATAGTTACACATTGTACCAAACATTGGGCTATTTTGGAAATACTCCTCCTGTGGCCTACATTCAAATTGCTTATTTCATCCGATTTACAAAATATATAAGATTTGCTTCCAAAATCATGTGAAATGAATGTGACTGAATTGTGCGAAATAGCATGTTTGAAATTCAGATGTCAAATCAAAGATGAATTTTCATGGCTTGTTGGTTGGGAAACCAGAAATACAACATTTCATCCTAGGCCGTATCTTAAACCCTTGTCCTGCAGGCATTTTTTTTTACACAATATTTTCAAATAAAGTCTTAATCTGGTCATAGACCATTGACTTTTTTTGCCCATATGGGCTCCACAGGACAATTAGACCAGTCTCACCTGGAAGACGTACTCTTCATTGTTCTCCAAGTTCTCCACAGTCGCTGACTGCACGTCTCCATCCACCTTTATAATCGCCATCATCCCCGGCCCGTCTCGCGCTCGGTAGAACTGGATCCGGTACTCCAGGATTTTCCCGTTCGGCTGGCTCGGTACGGACCACTCTATAGTCATGGCAGTCTCTGTGGATGCAGCTTGGATTATGCTCTGGATCTGGGAGGGAGCTGCAGAAATGTAGAATAAAAAGAAAGTTTGTTAGATGTTGTATAATGTCTTTGGGTCTGTGATGAAGCTTCAAACAAGTGGAATAAAAATGTTTACTGTTAATTGTTAAAAGTTTTCAACCCTTTTTCAACTAGAACAGACAAACTTGTTTCTCACACGAAAGAAAAATCCAACATACATATGATAATACATGTATTATGCAGTTCATGTTTCAAAACATATATGCACAGTGTGATACATGTATGATATGTCAAAAGTGTGCCAAGTTTGAAATATACCTTAACGGAAACTGTAATATATTGAGAGAAAAATTAATATAGTCATAAAAGAATACAAATGTGCAACAATCTGCAGGGAGTACCAATTACTTAGAGTCCTTGCCATTTCTATTACTGGAGAGGTCTTGAGGACTTTGTTCTAAATGGAAAGACTGGGAAATAGAAGACCTGCAGTGGAGAAGATTGTTACACTAATGGTCTGCCTGGCTGCCAGCTTTCTCTATAGTGGGTAATGTGTCCCTGAGATATACCTATAAATTTATGCCATTGACATTCAAGGTAGAAGCAGGGTTGACAAATTATAACATCCGCCACGAAATGGGAACCGAATCACAACAAAGCCGGCCGTAGCGAGACTTCCCTCTTAAATGGGTTTGTGTATGTGTGTCCAGGGACAAAGTCTGGATTTTGCAGTCTCTCAAAACACAATTTCCCACATTTTGAGAGGCAAATCATGGCATTGGCATTGGTTGGTGGTGGTCCTCTGGATGCTCTATATTTTTACCTAAGATTTTTATAAATTTTGTCCATCAAGGTTGCTGAATTGGTTTTAAAATTTTCTGTCACAAAGTTCCTGCAATTGAAAGAAAATCGAGTCCTGGCTAGAGGCCTGGTGAAGTATCTTCGAGATATACCCATAAATTTATGCCATTGACATTCAAGGTAGAAGCAGGTTTGACAAATTACTACATCCGCCACGGAATGGGAACTGAATCACAACAAAGCCGGCCGTAGCCAGACTTTCCTCTCTGATGGGTTTGCCTGTTGGAGCTCGTTTACCGTAATTATCTCACAAATTACAGGGTGTGTGTAGCTCGCGCCAGCCTAAATGCCAGACTTGGCAATGGTAGAGTGCTAATAGGTGGCACCGGGATAGCAGACACATTCCTGTAGACCCTGTCATTAGGGTGTCTATACTATAGCGGGATTGTCGATGGAGGTTAGACATCCAGGTAATGAGATACACAAGAAAATGGTTACTCAAGCAATTGGATACTAGATGTTGGAAAGCATTTACTATTAATAGTAACCTTTGTATCTAGCATTAAGCTTCGAGTTTGACCAAAGGAAGGAAAGAGAAAAAGAGGAATAGAAAAAAGATCAAATTTCCTTTTTTTGCTCAGTTTTTACATAAATTTTTTCTCATCTTTCATCATCACAAATGTGGAAATTAATCCCAGACTTGGCAATGGTAGAGTGCTAATAAGTGGCACCGGTATAGCAGACACATTCCTGTAGACCCTGTCATTAGTGTGTCTATACTATAGCGGGATTGTCGGTGAAGGTTAGACATCCAGGTACCGTAGCTACTGTAAAATGTAGTAAAATTCGCAGTGATCTTTTTTCTTAGTGATCTCTCTACATGTACAGCAAATTCATCACACTATGAATTTGTATCAATACTGTACAACAGAATTTTTTCAACTGGAAATTTAAGATAACACAAAAACTTCCTTTACCCTACTTCCATAAAATATAACCCTTAGGCCACACCAATTTAATTTGTTGGTTCTCGGATTCGCCTCTTCGTTTTTTCTGATTTGCAAAAAAAAAAAATTTGATTCTGGTCCTGAATCAACTGAAAAATGCTCATGTTTTGCCCCCAACAGTTGAGGAAAGTCCTTTTCTTCCTAGTTGTTACAGTTTTCCCATCTATCATTGCAGTGGTTTGATTAAAAGTTCAAAATTCAATGTTTAAATTTTAACCCAGCCTTTTGTGTGGACTTCATGGCTCATTTTGTAGCATTTAAGCCTATAATAGGATGTCTAGACCTGTTTTTATTTTTATTTTTTTTTCGCCCTGTCGCTTCATATTTTTTCTGAAAAAATCCGAGAACCAACAAATTAAATTGGTGTGGCCTTACAGTAAAATTACAGTAAATGTATTTACTGTACTGTATTCCAAGCTCTTTGTCAACCGATTCCAGGGAAGTCCATTCATTGAGCATGACCCTCTGTTCTTTACCTGTCTGTAAGAACATGACCTCTGTCTGACCTTCGTTGAAACCAATATGGCAGCTCTCCAACCTAATTAACATGTGGATATAAACGAATCAGATCTAGAGAATCTGATGTATGTACAGGTACACACTCATGTAAGTGTAGATCATGAGTAGGAAAGAGTTCTGTTGATTTCCGGCATGCATAAAGCAGAAAGTTTCATCTTCTGTCATAATTGATGAAGGTCGTGATGCTTTTTCGATAACTATTAGGGTATCAGAGACTTTCCGGTTTCCCCATACACTTTGCCACCAGCCAACTGGTAGTGTTGTCATTACAAAGTCTTGAGTGGGGTTTGATAAAGTTACATCCACATTTTGCCTGACGCACCAAACTTGACTTCATTCAGTGATGGAAGGACTTGTGTAAGAATTCTGTCCAAACTTGAAAAGTTCCATATGAAGTCCCATGGGGTGCACCGTGCCTCCCTGCAGGGGTGCCCCCCTCCCACCCCCATTGTGAGGCAGCAGACAGAATGGCCCTGCTCTTCTCCTTACCCTCCATCCATCAACCGCTACAGACAGTGTAATGACAGGGTGTGGAGGTATGTGTGCTCGCTACTGGTGCCACTTACATGCCCGTAGCCAGGGGGGGTTCGGGGGTTCGGAAGAACCCCCCCACAAGGCTCAAAGGTCCACTTTTTGGTCCACTTTTTATGTAAAGGTCCACTTTTTGGTCCACATTTTATGTAAAGGTCCACTTTTTGGTCCACATTTTATGTAGAAAAACTGCTCCCTTTGTCAATGAATAAAAATCTATCTCTGATTTTTTCTTGGAAATCCTCTTGAAAATGCACGAAATGCCATTTTAGAAGGTTCATTTTTCAAAATTTTCCGGGGGAGCATGCCCCCGGACCCCCCTACAAACCTCGCGCCTTCGGCGCTCGCCTCGCGCCTACGGCGCTCGAGGTCCCCTCAAGCAGTGGGAAGAACCCCCCCATTCAAAATCCTGGCTACGGGCATGACTTAGCTCAACACAATTCCCCAATCTGACAGTACCACTCAAGATGAATACACTGTACAAAGTAAACAAAACATAAAGCAAATCCAAAAGCACCAGGTTGAGATTTTACTTTAAGGCCTCTACATTTGTACAGATGACGGGGTGTGGGGCAATGTCTGCTCTGTATGAAGCCAAACCAAGAGACTGGTGCCACTTAGCTGACTACAATTCCCTGTAATGCCAAAACAGCCTTGAAAATGCAGCTATAACCTTCTCAGTTAGTCACATTTTACCTCCCTTTTCTAATAACCCCTTTTAGAAACAGTCTGACCCAACTTTCCCTTCAAGACAATATGACGTAATGCCAAACCTGTCAGCCCTGAAAACAGCTAACCTCAGTTAGACTGTTAGACACGTTTCTACCACCCTTTTCTACATTTGTAACCCCTTTTAGGAACAGTGGACTCAACTTTCGCGTAAAAATGATGTAATTTCAAACTAGCCTTGAAAACGTCCTAACCTCCTCAGTTATGTCACGTTTCTATCCCCCTTTTCTAACCTCTCTTAGAAACAGTCTGACACGACTCTCACTTCAAAATGATGTAACATCAAACCGGCCTTGAAAATGTCCTAACCTCCTCAGTTAGACATTTTGTCACGTTTCTCTACCTCCCTTTTCTGACCCCTTTTAGAACCAGTCTGACACTTGAAGACGACGTAACGTCAGACACAGGAAGATGGATAGAAGAGGACATCCGCACACCGCTTGGCTCTAATGGAACGTTGTTCATCCTCATTTCTGTAATGGGGAGGGTCTCTGGGGGGTTCTTTGAGGAAAATGATGGGATAAGCTACGTGCAGGGAACAACATTATTGCAGGAAAAATTTGCTGGCTCCTTGCTCTTTCTTAGGTCAATATCATTGCCAACAAGTCATTTTGATTATCCTCAAGAGGGCCAAAAATGTGTGAGCTTTGAAATAGACAAGTGGTATGCATAATGTTGTAGCAAGGATGTTGTGAAATGTGAAGAGGTCAATGAAAAGCCGTTTTTTGAGCCTGTTTTTTTTTTCAAAGAAAGCAATCATCTTGACTTCAGTATTTTGCAGAAGCAAGGGAATGGCTTTAAGCTTTCAGATTTATCGAAGCAAAAATTACATGCTGAAAAGATCTCTTTGCTACCTTTATTCTTAAGTCCCTTTTCAGTAGAAGTCAAGATACAGAAATGGGTAACGTTAGGATGCACTGTGCATTTCGCTTCTCCCTTTCTGTGTAGATTTATGTCTCCAAAAATCCATCTGACAAAGACCCGATTGCAAAACCGAATGTTCCCTTCGCACAGAAAGAGCCAAGGTCAATAGAGCTTGCCCCGATGACCTGCACTTTTTGACAAAGTCACTAGGGGGAGCCGCAAGACCAGATGCTGAAATCGCTGCCAGGTTCTGAAGCTGTCCTGAGCCGAATTGAAGCGGAGCCAAATCAAGCCATTATTGAAAACTGCCTCGGCCTACTTGGGAAAAGCCTTGAGTCGATTTCCAAGCCCTCAAATCTAAGCATCACACATTATTCCTAAGCATCTCACTTCAAACGTATTGAAAGACTACATAGGTCACATTTAGGCGCAAAGTTACAATGATTCTTACTCTTGCAAAGACCACATGTTGATGATTCTCCATTCAGAAGTAATGGTTTGACAACATAAGGGAGGACCTCCACCACTTGAACTTAGACAACATCCACCCACAGGACAGAGACAAGTGGCGGGCTGCCATCAAACCTCAGTACCACAGTGCAAGCACGTCTAACTCTTAGAAAACAGGGAACAACAGACGATAAACCGGACAGTGAGTGAGTGAGTGTGATTCAGTCCTCAAAAAGCCAAAGCGCCAATCCATAAAACTGTAGGACTCCATTCTTAACCCCGAGCAATTCCCGTTTGGAAGTGCTGACCAATTCCATGGCTAATTTATGTCCCAGCATATTATCGGGAAACAGGCGGCTGCCGTTTTGTCACTCTTTTGTGGCCGGAAGGACAGAACTCCCGCTGTCTGTCTATCGGCTGACTGCCGGAGAACAATGGAACAGCAGGCGGTCGGTCGCATGCAGACTCACTCGCATCAGATCAAGGAAAGAATTCGTTCAACATTCACTCGCATCAGAGGGGAATTTTTGTGCTAAATGTGTTTTTTTTACCACATTATCTGTTGTATATGTGTTGCTATTTTCTGCATGAGCCCTGGAAGATTAGCTTAGCCAGTAAAGGGCATCAAAATGAAGAAAAATAAAGAGGAATAAAGAGAAACAGACCAGGAGGCATGACTGCCTGTCTACAGCAATTCTCCGTTAATGGAGACATCTTAATATGAGCGCAAGCAGACAGGTCTATGAATTGGGTTTGATTGTGTGAGGAGGAATGACTGGGAGTATTTTTTTTTGTGAATGAGGAATGTTTTTGACAACAAGGGCACAGGATTTTTCAAAAGAAATATGAATCTGCTAGCATGGTTTGCTAGCATTCTTGATGCGTGTATTTTGTACTTACTGTATTCAATTGCTATGGCCTAAGTACTAAGAAAATTACAGTCCAACCAATGACAATTAGTAAAGCACATTAGATGTGTTCTAACTACCAAGTACGGAACAGTAAAATTCTGCCAAACTAACAGTAACAGCAGTAATCAGAAGATAAAGACTTTCAATTCAGGGCTTTTTTTATCCAAGAAGCAACAAATTGAACTGGTACAGCAAGGACATATATATGCCAACGTTCATGTACCATTAGAAATTTACAGTCCTACTACATGTAATGACATTTACTAAAACACTGTACATAAGTTCTAAGTATATGGCACAATAAAACAATGTACCATTACAAATTTAGTTACTAAAATATTGCAGATGAATTCTAACTACCCAAAGTACAGCACAATAAAACTACCACCTCCCAGCAAAGTTGCCTGTACTTAAAAGCGCAGATGTGTAATCGTCCCCTTGAGGTATGGAAACTTGATTACGTCGGCAACATTACGCAAAACGCTGTCTGTTCCCCCTGCATTAACGTTAGACTGTGTTAGGGAAGGGCTCTAGAGGGACACATTTGCCTACAGTGTGTTCTGTGTTATACAAGAGGAAGCCAACTGTCAAAATCAAAACAGCAGCTGGTAGTGTGAATATGCGGTAGATCTAGACTCATTGCACAAAAGCTAGCATGACTTTTACTGCAGAAATAACAGGACTTGAATAATGAACTACTGTACATGTAATAATAATAATGTATAATGATTTTCTACTAAGTTAAACTGAACAACTAAGGGCCATTTACATATAGTAAATAGCAGACAACCCTAAACCAAAATCTTTACATAATAGGGTATCGAAACACAGGCTTCAGAATATAGTGCTGTCCTTCCATGGCCAGTAAATAATTAGAATCCTAATAATACATGTATGTAGGATATTTTCTTCATCCTAACCATTAACCTCAATATGCTGTACTTTATATAATGTTATGAAGTATCTGACAATTCTCTTTTTATGCTTCAAAATCAAATCTGCTTCAAAATGTTCCCGATACACTGGTTGCATATCTGTGTTCCACCCGTGCTGCCATCTGCTGTAGTGTATTACGACACAAAGCTGTGCACTCGTGTTGAAACACAGATTAACTTTCCAGTTCCTTACTAACCAGTCACCTCTCACCTCCACTACATGTGCCACCCTTCCAAATAGAGATCTTCAGAATCAGATCTTATTCTTTCTTAAAATTTATGTTCTCAGTGACAGTTACCTGTAGATCATTTTGAGTCAAAGTAATGGGTTGATTATCAATTTTCAAGTAAGTTAATTGAAAGTTAATTGTCAAAAAAAAAATAAGTCTGTTTTAAGATGGTTAACTTTCAACTAACCTTTTACCACGTCAGATGATCTTTTTACAACAGTGGTAGCTGCTCACTGAAACATGCGTAAGAGAGTGTATCTCTTTTCTTTTTGGCTTTAAACCTTTCACTTAATATATTTGTATAGCATTGAGGACTCTATCTAGTCTAGATGTATATGGCATTGCATGAAGCTAGCTAAGGGTAAAAATAGAATATTTTATGTTCTTCCTATCAGTTTTAGAAACAACCATTAGATCTATAGAACAAGTCATTAGCCTCCCAGCCAGCTGCAGGCCACTTGACCATTGATGCCATGGGCCACCACATTAGGCAGGTTCATTACCTAATGAAGTCCCGTCCCACAGTATAAGTTCAGTGGACAGTAGCCCCCTGCCTGGCATACACACATATGGTGACCTGGGTCCCAACAATGCCGGCGGCAGCCCTCAAAGACAGCCGCAATTTTCCATTTTCCACCCATTAGACAAGAGAGAGGATATTATAGAAGCCGCTCTGTGGTTTGGTGCCGGCCGCTGAGGGGTGCCAACTGGACGGACTTTGATGTCTTTATCAAGAAACAGGCATCAAAAGAACAGCAACCGGAGAATTCTTAGTGGAGTCTACAATTTAGCCCGGCAAATTCTTAATGTCTTGATACAAGATTGCAGAGAATTCGCAAAGAATTCGCTAGCCTTTCAATCCAGCAAATAACAAAAATTACTGGTTCCTTGTCAAAGACATAACTGTCTTTGTCTTTTTTAAGAAATGGGCATCAAAAGAACAGCAAGGGGAGTCTACAATCTTGCTTCAAGACAGTAAGAACTTGCTGGCTAAATTATAGAAAATTTGCTAGCCTTTCAATCCAGCAAATAAGAAAAATCACTGGTTTCTTGTCAAAGCCATCACTGTCTTTGTTGAAGACTCTTTCATGGACATATACTTAAGATTTTTGGGGTGAATCCAGCAGACTTATCAATTAGTATATTGCACACTAAAAACCCTCAAGGCCTCAGAAGTTACACCTATGAAATTATACATGCATGACCAAGCTGGTTAAGAAATAAGTAACTTGTAATACTAAGATTTGAACTACATGATGAACTACATGTTATACATTTCCTAAAGTATTGCCTTGACTATGCAGCAGTGAGAAAGGAAATAATGGTCAAAAAATCTTGCTTATGACTTGGCCGGAGACCCAACCATTTTCTGGAGCCTTTGTTGCCCACTTGAAGGATGAGTTATGGCAGTTTTCAAGGCAACAGAATTCAAAGGCTCCCGACACAAAGCAGCTGATTTGCCGTGAAGTAAAGGCCGATCATTTGCATGACGTCATCGCATGCTAGCCTCTGTTGCCATAGCAACACAAGTAACCAGGCATGTCAAAAAGAGTTGCCTACATTCTGGTCATCTTTTCACGACAGTATTGCATATAGACTAACAACCGATATAATAACTTACTAGTACTTAGTTCAAGCTTCCGCTCAAACCAATCCAGAAAGTCCCATCCATAACACTTTTGTCTTCCATGGCTCTTTTCATATTGTCTGATATTGTAAATGTCACTTAATTTGGTCTTTTAAAGAACCAATTGGGCTAGCCTGGGTGCCAGACTGTTGGTAGGGCCAGTATAACTTGTAGATACAGGCTAACTCTAGGGCTATAGTCTGGGAGCAAGACTGTTGCCTGAGCTAGTCCACAGGCTCCAGGGCCAACATGCACCCAAGGATCGATCTTACCACAGACCCTGTGTATTGCCCCTGTGAGTAGTCTAGCACCCAGGCTAGGACTGGATGTCAAAATGTAAAAACGGGCTTGCCAACAAAGGACATAACACTCCATAATCGGGTGATTTCGTGAATTTCCACGCCAAACGCACACCAAAAAAAAAAGCTGCAGTGCACACACAAAGGCGGCAGGACAAAACGCGGACCACTTGTGACGTCTAACAAGGCCCTCATATGTCTCTGTCGTCTCCGGTTTGTCAATTAGCCCCTCCACTGATAGCGGGGACGTCACTGCCGATGACGCCACTTCCCCTGCGAAATTTGATTCTGATAACACGAGCTCCGACACGGAAATCTGACAACACGTCAGGTCGCAGCAATTTAATTTGTTGGTTCTTGGATTTTTTAGAAAAAATATGAAGCGACAAGGGAAAAAACTGAATAAATAAAAACAGGTCTAGGCATGCTATTATAGCCCCAAATGCTACAAGAGGAGCTAGGAAGTCAACACAAAAGGCTGGGTTAATACTTTTGAAGTTTTAATTAAACCACTGCATTGATAGATGGGAAAACTGTAACAACTAGGAAGAAAAGGACTTTCCTCATTGTTGGGAGCAAAATCTGAGTTGAGTTGAGTCAGAACCAGAATTTTTTTTTTTTGCAAATCAGAAAAAAATTAAGAGGCGAATCCGGGAACCAACAAATTAAATTTGTGTGGCCTCAGCCTGCTCGAGATGTAGTACACTACTCGTATCAGCGGACTATCAAATTACACGTTTGCACTCTGACAGGCGTAATCAAATTCGTTCAGTGTTTGGCGCCATGAGTCATCATGATATTCTTAGATCTAACGTCAATTCAGAGGTACAGGCTCTGATAAAGACTCTGGATTCCTGGGTGGTGGCAAATACGTTTGAAATCTTTTCGCTTCAATCCATAATAACTAACGATAAAGACATAGCTATAATGGCAACCAAATATTCAGAACAATGTCATGTTACGGCAATTTAGAACATTATGTTACGATGGCTTGACGTGTAATGCAAAAGTGCATCCTTATACCAAAGTAAGCTACCAAGCAACACTAGTAGTAATACAGCTTTTCCCAAGCACAAAATTAGGTGTTGAATATAAAATATTTACTTAAAACATTCAGGTTGTCATATCATATGACATTTCATATGCATGTTACGAAGACTTGGTGTGATGCAATATCAAAGCGAACCCTTACACCAACACAGGCTATGAACAACATGACAGCTTTTCCCAAGCATAGAATGTTTACCAGGTATAAAAAAGAATTTTGCCAAATTTCTACAGCAAAAACTGTCTATTCATGTTTTGATTACAGTGTAAAGCTGCTCCAAACTGTTGTAAACAATGGAAGCAAAAACTACAATCAAAAGTTAAGTTAATGCAAGCAATGTCCTTGGTTAATACTATACAATAATACATATTCAGAGAACTGAAATGTGTGTGAGTTTCATTGGTGGGGATCTCTTTTGAAGGTTATATTTGCATTATACATGATTGTTATAATGTTATGCAACACACGGCAGGCACATGAAGAGATTTAGTGAGGCACACATCACTGAGCACTCAACATGCTGCAAAGCAAGGCGCTAGTTCTGTTACTTCTGGCCTCGAGTTATCTACTTCTTGTCACAGTTGCAAAGCGCAGGTGCCCAGACACCTGCAATCGCATGTTACCGGAACAACGTTTATGTTGTTACTGTCCCAATCGCAGGCCTGCCCCTTGTAACTTAGTATACGGGGGGACCATCCACAAATTCCCAAGATGTCTCGACACCCTCCCCACTGGCTTCCGCAAAAAAACCCGGGAAATCTACATCAACCATCTCCGGTCCCCAAAGCTCATGGAAGGGTCTTTCCCAAACCTCCCACGTCTCGAACATTTGCGGATCCGAATGTCAAATGTTTCTGTGATCCAACCGGGAGCCTTCCAAGATCTGCGATCGCTGATATGCCTTGATCTTAGCTTCAACCAAATCTCCAGTCTAGGTAAGAACCTCTTTATCTGGTTTTATAGGTACTTATTTATTCTGCAATATTGAAAAAGGCCTCTGCAAAATGCAGACTGCAGATGGGTATTTCTAACACTGAATGCTCCCATTTTCTAGCTGACGACTTCATGAAAATATTTTCTGCATGCAACATGTCTAGTTTTTCTTTGTTGTGATAATCTCCGACAAGCAATCTCACTTGATTTGTCTGAACACAAGCTACATGGATATTAACCATGAGTTGGATTATACAGTATATTCTGGGCACTGGTTAAAGTCATCCTGGGGGGAAAACTACAAGAGTTATAATTAAATCACACATTTTTTACTTTTGGGGAGGCCTTGGCCAATATTTCGTACTTTTGTTCCTTGCTGTTGGAATCAATTCATCAAAAACAAGAAGAAACTGAAGATAAACAATATACACCAGACAAATCTTTTTAAAGGAATAAGCTAAATATGATGATTGCATTGCATTTGCTTTTGTTTATTGCTATTTTCCGCTGTCTTTAACGATAAACATTCTTCTATAATTACAGATTCGGGTGTTTTCCGTGGGCTCAAAAACCTCCAGAAGTTGATCATGACAAAGAACCAGCTGACTTCTGTACCCGTCAACGCTCTTTTTCTGCCCAAAAAACTGAAGATCATAGACCTACAAAGGAACCTCATCACTCTCATACACAGAGACGTCATGCGCTTGAGGCACAACCGGTCTTTAAGTCTTGAGGTTCGAGAGAACAGGCTGAGATGTGACGAAGACCTTACATGGTTCATCTGCAACCTACCAAAGAAGATGTTCGCCTACCCACCACGCTACCTGAAGTGTGCGTCACCTGCCAAATACAAAGGACTGCCACTGTTCTGTACCTGGAAGGACTACTGTCATACCAGTACCAACAGGCCAGGAGGGGAAATTCCTACGGGATGGAATAAAATAATGTCAATCGGACTACATATGGTATGTAAGAACTCTGCAGTCGCTGATGAAACCACCCAAAAAGGTGTCCTCAACATCTCGAGGGACGATGCCTACAAACACAACACCAACAGCTCTAAGTGGCGGTTTGCGTTCATAAAAGACAAGCCAGTCTCTTGGCACACATCTACAACAGAGATGGACATTATCATACATTTAGGGGGAAACTCGATGGTTAAGAACAATGACAACAGCATGACATATATATTGGCCATCACCAATGCTGTAATTGTGCCCCTCCTCCTTGTATTGGCATCAGGAGGTGTCTTCTTCATCCACAATCGCTGCCATGATACAGGTTTGGCCAATCCCGACCAACCAACTCAAACCGACGACAACCCAGAATCAAGAAACCCAGAGATCACGCCTTATGCAGTGGCCTATGACAAAGATGGCGGACCAGAGATCAAGCCATACGCAGTGGCCTTTGGTGACAAAAGTGACAGACCAGACATGGAGCCCTATGCAGTGGCTTTTGATGGCGAAGATGACACACCAGACATCAACCCATACGCAGTGGCCTACAAGAAGGACGTGGGACAAAATGACAACTTGAAGATCCCACTGTATGCAGTAGACAAATGTTCAAATGTCCCACCGGAAAATGACGCTGACCAACAGGCTACAGTAACCAAGCAACCAGCTGGCCAATCAGAAGCCCAGTCTCTGCTAAATGATGATGATGCAGAGCCGGAAAACAAGGACGAAAAAGCAGAAAGCAGAAATCGATTGGCAAGCGACAGCAACTGTCCTTACAAAGTGGAGGAAAAAAACAAGATTTCTAGCGCGAGTGGGATTTATGGCAATGGATCGCAGCCCAATAGCTCCAAAGATCATAGCACATCTGGCCTCCTGTACAAGCCAGAGTTCCAGACAGGCAAACCTTCAACACTGTATGGAGAAAAAACGATGGACACCGGACCTTGAAACATCCACCTGAAGACCATTTCAAGTCTGTATCACTAATTAAGAACTTGTAAAGAACATGTATCAAGTTATCAGATATTCTGACTCAGGGAGGCTGATATTGTTGATGGTGAAAAGTGAGTGAATTCTTTGTGAATGTATCAGAAAAAAATGTTATACTTAATTACAGATGAGCTTTAATTGTTTATGATGAAGAGAATAATCACTGCACTTCTTAAATCAGTAGTAAGCAGAATGTGCTAAAGATATAGTAACTGCACACTCATCATACCACACTGAAAGCATCTTAAAGTTTATAACATATGTCGTGTAACTCTTAAATGGTTCTTTGGAGAACCTATCCAGTGCCTTGATTTATTTTAACTGCATAAATGTATAAACTTCAGATTAGTTTTCATGCTCTCCAACTTTGAAAGCACAATTAAGGTTACAAGAATTATGTCGTCATGGAGCAATCAAAGTTTGGACATCTCTCAAAAACTATTTTATTTCATGGATACTGGCATCTTTATTGTCTTCTTTGTCTGTGGCAATTAAAAAATAAATCTCATTAGGAGTCATTGGTGGCTTGTATGCTTTATTGCATCAATTTCTTGGGAAGAAGAAGAAGAAGAAACTGACTAAAAACAATGTTTTCCTTCTGCGATAAAATTATTATGAAAACAGACCCTAACAGGAGAGTGTACGTCTTGGGCTCTTACAATTCCAGAAAGTGGATAATTATATAACTCTTGCAGACCTGTTTAATAACACGCAGTGTCATTTTGCACTTTACAATCTCCAAGAACCAAGGAATGGAACTGCTATGGCCCGAAAATAGGACATCAACTAAGGCTATCTCACTTTAAATCTCATTCAAGTGCTGACCTCTAGCACGCATCCAGGATCCTTATCTATTACATATATTTTTCTTATGCCTATCGGGGATAAAAACGACAACATAAATTTTTGTGAGGATCAAAAATATGACCAGGCAATCGCCCGCCTTATGGTATAAGGGCCTCTAGGTTTGACTTTAGTGCCCATATTTGGGTATCTGTTTGTCTTCCTGATTGGTTGGTAATGGAGCCATCATTGGCCAATCATCTGATAAGGAGTCCCAATGACCCGAGGAATGGATGGTCGCCTTTATGGTGCATGATGGGAGAGATGGATGACCGAGCTGACCGGGGTAATCTTGGAGATCCACCAATCAGGATGACCCTGACACAAACTATTATTGAGTGTCTCCCATATTCTCCAAGCAGAGGTTTGGGCTTTGGCTTATTTTTGACTTTTTGATCTTATTTTTATATTTCTATATTTCTATATTTTTTATTTTATTTCATATTTGTTTTTAGGCACTTAAGTAAGTTTAAGGCATTTTTATCTGGCTTTCTTTTTTGTACATCAGTGGTATCTTTTTTTCCAGCCTATAGGGTGGATACTGCCCTGTAAATTTCATGTTATTACTGTCTTTCCGATCTGATACTGTCTTGGTAATTTGATACTGTCTTGCCAATTTGATACTGTCTTGCAGTCACCAAAAGATCTGCTTGGAGATGACATTATTCATCTCCAGGGTTTCTACCACAGTCCAGAATCAAACTGATGTGCACAACTTTTTAAATCATTAAGGTATACAAGCCCTCTGTTCTTCATATACATGTACATGTACATGTACCTGTACCTGTTTTGATTAACAGTTTTAATTAACGTTGGTGAAGGTTAGACATCCAGGTAATGAGATACGCCAAAAAAATACAGTTAATCAAAGCAATTTGACATGATTTTGAAAACGGTCAGATCACTACCTTTCGTCATTGACACTTGAGAGTTGTCAGAAAAGCAGGTTTCAAATTAACTCACGAAAACTCTTGGAGGTATAAGATCTTCGATGTCTTGCTATCTCAGTGTGGCCTATAACCCTAGCAGCGTGTGGTTTATGAGAACGGCACCCATGCCTAACTCACTTAGTTTTTTTACCTCTAAAAAGAACTTTGTGAGTTACATGTAATTGAAACTAATAATTTGATCAGGTATATGAAGAACAGAGGCACTGTACTACTTTCCAAGCAGAGGTTGATGGGGGAAGATCGTTACCTTTTTATATATGCCCCATTTTTTAATAGTTTCAATTAACTCACAAAAACTCTTGGACGTAAAAAAACCCATGGAGGTATAAGATCTTCAATTTCTCAGTATGGCCTGTAACCCTAGCAGCGTGTGGTTTATGAGAACGCCACCCGTGTCTGACTCCCTGTTCTATCGATTACAGACCCCATAACTCACACCCTCTCCACATCTCCTCACACCAGCAGCAATTTGCATATCTCAGGATCGGGTTTCAAGTTCAAAGTCAGCAGCTGCTGCCTGCCGCCCATATAAGGGATTACCTTAGACTTTATCAGTGTCAAGTTCGGAGATAGGCGGAAGAGTGATGAAAGGGAGCAGAGAAGATTAGACATGGGCCAGGAGACGTGGAGGGTGTTAATTGAAAACACTGAGAATCATTGAAATTCAAATGTCGTTTGTAGCTATAGGGTGGTACACAATTCTTGAATTTTGTGGGGCAATTGCTTAGCAACTTAATTTCAAGCAGTATATATAGTCTAATTCAGAATATATATATGTTGAAGAAAGAAGGTTTTAAGCCTGGGGAAGTTATGATATTAATTGGTAACCTAAAGGTTTTGTCAATATCCAGAGTCTGACTTTTGTAGATTGAATTTATTGATTGTAGGATGGTTGCTGAATTTTGAAGAGAGTCAAGCATAATTTCTACTTAAAAATCTACAATATACTATAATATATTAGATTGGACAGGGCTTGGTGACCTGCAAACCTCAACCAATACCTTAAAATTGCACAGAAATCAAGAAGCTAAGTAATCGGCTGTATATATTTGCTGCCAAAAATATCTTAATTTCAGAGCTTGCAGACTCTTGAGTCAGCTATTTTCCTGCTGTGAGATGCCGGCTTATTAAAGTGTTGTCAAGTTTGGCACACAGTACAGATGTGCACATGGGACCAGAAAAATAATTAGACAGAACAAACTTAGGAAGAGTTAAGACAGCCTCGGGTGCTGAAATATCATAAGACATAAGCTAAAGTTGTGGACCAGGATGTGTACTTTGGGCAAAGCTCCTTGGGTAAACTTGTCTTGTACTCATCAGTTGCAGCTGCCACTTTCTTCAAGGCCTTCTGGATTAACACAAATCCCCGGCATAAATAGTACATGACTGGTACTTTACTACTGTAAATTCGTTCATTTTCGAAATTTCATGGGGGCTTAACCACACAGTAGGAGGGGACAGTGGGTTTTTCACAGTGTACAGCGTTGTTTCAACAGTACTGTGAATTTGATACACTGCAAAAATTCCCTTCTTCTACACAGTTACTCAAGCAACTGGATATGATTTTGGCAATGGTCAGACATTTCAGGCAATATCAACTACCTTTAGTCAGTGACACCAAGAAACTGCAGGAGAAATGCAGGTTTATAAGTATGAACTATTGATTGATATGCAAGTCATTTTCATTGTTTTACTACAGTATAGAGTTGAATTCAACTGCAAACTTAATAGTGTAGTATAACAATGGAAGCATATTTGCAGTGTTTTTAAATCAAATGATTTTGCATTGGAGAGTTGTGAAAACTGGGACGGACACTGAGAAAACTGTGAAAATAAAACAACAGTGAACATTGAAAGAATTACAGTATAATGAAGAGAAATCCCTGTACATCTTCCTGGTGTAAACCTGCCTTGGAGGCCCAAATGGGCCCTGAAACACTTGCAGTAAGCCAATTATGCTCCTGTATTGGAATATGCCACTTTGATTGGCAGCTAAACTGACCGCTGACCTGGTTGCCAAGCGACAGACAAGATCAGGGCTCATCCAGTTTTGTATACAACACCATCCTTGCGAGCTTTCTGATCCCCGGTAATGCACTTACATGGCTTTTTCCTTTCTGTTTCAGAGAGGGTGAGCGTAAGGCCTAGGGAAAAAATGTTGTGTTTCCTGTTTCCCGATCGACCCTAGAAAAAACTGCAGACTCTATCCTTTTTTGTGTGGACCCTTGCAAGGGACAAAAAATTTTCAAGCTATCAAATCAACCTTTTCTAGCTTCTTGACTTGACATCTTTGTGAGGAATTGTACTTATTTGTACATTCGGTTTTCCAACATTAACATTGAAAATGTAAGTATCCTCATGCAAGTTTTACTTTGTCAACTGTATATTAAGTTGGGTCACTATATAGATATCACCGAAGCCTTAAAAAAAAAAGATAATCCCTATCTACCAACCCTAATTCTTTTAGGACTGAAACAGGAAACACAACATTTTTGTCCCAGGCCAAATCTGGTCCTGATCCACTCAGGAACGTTTCAGAAGCCTGTTAGTCTTTTCCAGGAGGCGAAATTGAATGAAGTCCAAACCCTTCCATCATTAGGCTTATCCACCGGAGTGCGACCAACGTGATTACCGGCCGACGTTTTGACGCATTTCGGCCCAAACGACTTCGCAAGTCGTACAAAAGGACAGCAAATTGGATAAAGAAGACATACAGGATAGCGCCCGGCGGAAGCACTTTTGCCTCAGCCGTTGATCCTCTTATATCCCTCACAGCCATTCCCCAACTAGATTACGATATCCCGGTAACACGTTTTACGAAAACTGGGACGAATGATAGACTTGCGAGCGCACATTTGGAAGCGTATCATACTCAAGTCAAGGCCAGGTCATCGGAGTAATTTCATGAGGCGATAAACTTAATGACTCTTCAGTGGATTTGATAACGGCCGTGAAGCTTTCTGAGTTTTTACGATGCTCTTTACGCGTCGCCCGATTGATTAATAATTCAATCAGTGTCAATATGAGTATGTAGAAGGGTTGTAGATTAAGTGATTACAACATGGAAATCTGTCACCATCTAGAGCATGAACTTATTACAGATATGCACAAGAAGTCGAGTTATCATCAAACTGTATTCTATCGAATGCAAAATACAAAAGAAAATACATGTAGTTACTCAAGCAACTGCACAGATTTTGAAAAACCTTTTCAAGTAAAATATTTCAAGGACTATCTAATACTTTTCATTAGTGACTAAATCAGAATGATTTAAAAACACAAAAAATTGAAAATCAAGGTGAAATAAAGTATTACACTCAGTTTCAGTGGTAGTGAGTTTGAATTTCACTTTGTCTCCAAGCCCTCTGTTCTAAATATCATGTTGTCAGTTGTCTTTTTCATAATCTTTACTACGGTACATTTTTACTTAATTTTTAAGAAATGTCCAACATGTGGTGAGGACAAAGATTGGGGTAGCTTTATCTTACCTTAGTTTGAACACATATACGTTCAAGAACATTATCAAAGTGGGTGTGATAACATCAGAACAGACAGAGGGCTGGACTGATGGCATCAAAATGTACTGCGATGGAGGAGAGTTCTAATTTTATGGCTCAAAGAATTCCTTAAAGTGAGGGCAATGGGTTAATGGACTTCTTGTTTACTGAATGAAAAGATCCAATCTTTTGCTTGTTGGGTAATCTGTGAATTTCATTTGTTTGTTTTATAAGGATCTCCATTAGCATTATAGAAATTTCACACTTTTTTTCCTGGAGCCTGCAACAAACCTACAATTAAATGAAATGAAAGAACACAAACTTTTTTCGTTCCTTTCTTAAGGTTCATTCGTCATCGATTTCCTTTTTCCACGTCTTCCCACTTTTGAGAATGTAAGCTAAGAAAATTGCTCAATACACTACACTACACTACACTACAATGTACATGACCCCCCCCCCCCACAAATTACAATGTACAAGATGTACCTACATCAACCTTATGCCCTACTGCACACATACACCAATAACCCTGCATATAAAACCTAACACCTAAGACGTTATATTACTGCCCCTGATGGAGCACTTGAGACACTATCGGGCCATGAATCGCACTCCATGATCCACCGACACATCCTTAAACTATAGTCCAAGGAATTGGAGATCCTCCTAAGGCATGTAAAACACCTTGATCCACTATCACATTTCTTAAACTAAAGTGCAAGGAGTTCTTGACCCTCCTAAGGTATTGTAAAACACCTTGATCCACTAGCACATTCTTTAAGTACAGTCCAAGGAGTTGGAGGCCCTCCTAAGTCATGTATAGCACCTTGAGATGCTAGCACATTCTTAAACTACTGTCGAAGGAGTTCTTGACCCTCCTAAGGTATTGTAAAACACCTTGATCCACTATCACATTCTTAAAGTACAGTCCAAGGAGTTGGAGAAGCTCCAAAGGCATGTAAAACACCTTGAGGCCAAGGAAAAAAAATGTTGTGTTTCCTGTTTCAGTCCTGAAAAAATTTAGGGATGGTAGCTATAGGGTGGGATTATTTTGTTTTCCTTCTTTCTTTATTAGACTTCGGCAATCTTGAATTCCAGTCTACGATAGTTCTTGGGAAATATGAGTGTTTAAACACCTCAATTCTTGGTTGATAACTCTGATATTTGAAGGCTTGACTGTTTCTTGTTCTTTTCTGGGCTGGTATCAGATACTTAGTGGTTGGTACGTCCTCCAGTTTATTAGTCATTTTGTACATCATGCATGCACAGTCTGGACATCTTTCTTCTGTCTTCCAAGGAGACCAACTGTAGGTTTCTTTTCATTTCCATGACACTAGCACCTCTTTCATAGTTGTTCATACAGAATCTTGCAGCTTGGTTCTGCACCCTTTCCAATTTGTCTTAGTCTTTCTTTGTAAATGGATCCCATACTATTGCGGCATATTCTGGGGTCGGTCGGGCAACAGGAAACACAACGTTCTTCCCTAGTCCTGCGCTGCAGTGCTGAGTTATTGGAGCAGAACCACCAGAACTGCGCCGCCATGTCTGATGGAGGATTCCCTCCCAGTCAGGCGTATCCCACTCTAATTGCTGCTGGGCTGTAACACCCAGCTATACTGAAGACGGAGATTGAAAACTGACCCTTATATTCATGACTGTTTATAGATAAGACAAGTGCTTGCAAATAGGCAATGTCTCCTTTAATTGTCTTGCTACAATCTACATTGTATATACGTACTTCCTGAAATTAAAGACCTTGACAGACTCAGAGCTCCAGAGTTGTATTTTTCATTTTTTGTTTCAAATTGACCATATTGCAAAAAGGTAAATGCAGTTATCAAAACTAATTCTGTAAGAAACCAAGCAACACTTGTATTGCCTGCTGAACTAAAGTGACTGCCATGTTTGTAGTTTCTCTTTGGAGGATCGTAGAGAAGGGGCAAAGCAATCATCATCATCAGGATGAAAGTGACCAAATTCTCAACTGAAGACATGAAATTACATACATCTACGAATATATACCAAAACTGATTACTCCCCCAAAGCTGAAATCAAGCAAAACTACCCAAACATCCTAGTAACAAATTCACAAAAGTATCCTAGGCATCTAAGATCTTTTTCCGTGTTACTTCAAGACTCGGTAACACAAATTAATACCTCCAACACAGCTGCAGTGCAGATAACTGTTTGACACCCAGCCAACATTTTGCAATTTTGTATAAGCCATCGGTTTTGATCTGGACTTTTAAGTGTGTAATGTTACATGTATTTGCAGGCTGAAAGTATTTCCGAATTCTAGGACAAAATTTTGACATTCCGCAATATTGTACAACACTGAAAAAAAGTATTTCCACCACTGACACCTGTTCCCACTGCGCTGTAGAGAACTCTGTACGTCTGCTTTTAAAGCTTCCCTGTGGAACTGCAAGTGTCAATGTCTGGCTGACAACTGCAGTTAGTTATGACAGCTAGGATGTAGGGGTTTTCTTTCAAAATTTACACAACCAGTATCGTCTCTCACCTTGCTGACGTTTCGGTGTCTATCAGACACCTTCCTCAGAGCTTCTGACTGGAGTTCTGCTTCTCACCGCTACATGTATATGTAGCCAATGCAGAACTCCAGCCAGAAGCTCTGAGGAAGGTGTCTGATAGACACCAAAATGTAAACAAGGAAAGCCAAGACATGTAAAAGAAAACTCCTGTATCCTATACCCTACCAACCTGATGAAACTATTTTGGGGAGTGCCGATAACTGTTTGACACCTGTTCCCACTGCGCTGTAGAGAACTCTGTACGTCTGCTTTTAAAGCTTCCCGGTGGAACTGCAAGTGTCAATGTCTGGCTGACAGCTGGGCTGAGTTTAATGGATGTTATATTAAAGACGGTGTCCCTGATGGGGCTGAGACTGTTGCATCAGCTATTGGGGAAGTTTTTCAGGGCCGAAATGATCACTGTAAATCTGGAAATGTTTGCAGTGGTTTTCTCGAGTCTATCTACTGTATGATCATGACATTGCAAATTATAGTAATAATGTGGTTTTGTGCAATTGTATTGTTTTGACTGCAAACTTCAAATGCCACAATAATCTCCTTTTAGGTCCATTCAACAACAAAATTGAATCTCTGCAAAAAATAAAGGAGTTTACAGTCAACACATAGGGTGGACATGTTGAAGACTAGAGACCTACAAAATGTACTACGTGACCTCCAGTTTTTGTTGTCTTCCTTTGAGACTTAAACTATTGTTAATGGAGTCCATATTGGAGATGGTGCCTCAACGGACACAGTTCCATCAGAGAGCTAAGGGAGTCCACCACTGAAGTTTTTGTACCCATCTATCTTTTTACCCAGAACTGCACCTACTTAGTTCTATGCCTGAACGGGTTAGGGTTGGGAACAGGTACGGTTCTTGATAGGCTGCACGTATTGAAGAATGTATATTTGCCCCAGGCATGGATCTAGATAGGCTCCATGTACAGTAAATGGGGAGCATGTAATATAATTTTGCCTCAAACCCACACTTGTTTACACACAAGCTTCAGATTTAATTTCAACAACAAGAGAAGCAAATGGACCAAAAGGTGGCCGATTGCCTCCGGCTAAAAGGTCAAACAACAAACAAGCGCGCTTCTTTGGTCCTGAGTAGATCGATACTCCAAACTCTTCAGTTGATGAGAGTCCCAATAAACGTGTTGAGTGCTGGAGGGATTCACAGGCAACACTCATCAATATCTATTGACTGCTGAGGAGCAAGTATTGAAGACCTGGATCCAAGGATCAGATGTATGAGGGGCGTTCGATAAGTTGATGAACTGGTTGTCAACTTCGCCCACAAGCAAGAGGCCAACTCAAATTTCAGATCCTGTAAACTTTTTTAAATATTGATACTGAAGAAAATTATATTATGACCATGGTCAATTTTGACTGAAGGAGGCCATATAACCTTCTTTGCACTGACCTGAAGGAAGTCTAGCTTTTGGCACCAGGATCTCTTTTGCTTATGCAATGTTGTAGGTACATGTAGCTGTGAAGATATCAACAAGCTCAATTACAGCTTATACATGTATTGGGGCATCAGTTTCTGATCATACAAAAATTAATTTTGCAAGCATTGATGAACCAGAATCAACACCAGATAGACCTCTACCAGTATTGCCACCAATACTCTTTTAGCGGACAACTCCCCAGGCATGTTATCTGTCTATATGGCCAATTTCTACTCTTTACGAAGCCTGGTAGAGGACACGAGTCCTACAAATAGGTGAAACAACATGCAGTTGAAAAGTTCTCCTCTTAAACAAAGCAGATTTGCATAACGCCTTAAGACACCTTCCCATCAGATAAAGAACCTGCCCGGGGAGTTAAGACCATGTTGACAAGACGCTTCCTTGATTACTTGTCCCTCTGACCTCCCTGGATCTTACGCTCCACATCCCAGTGTTGTAGGTCAATCGATACCCCTATAAAATCTGTCCCCTTCAGTCAGTGTCACCCATCACCCATCCTGCCTGGAACACTGGGCAAACAAGCATATCAAGCACCCACCATCCAAATTTTTTAAACTTAAGATCAATCAGTACTTTCATCTGTTAGAACTTTTATCTTTCGTGATGAAAATTGGAATCTCAGGCGCTTATACTTCCGTTGCAGGTATCTGATCTGACACCCAGTAAAAATCAGCTGACCTTTGTGACAGTAATTGTTTAATCTGGCTGTTATCACTCATGCAGTGATTAATGGGCGAGTGGTAATGGTTAAAGAGTTGCGAAGACCCCATTTGTTTTAATGGCCAGCTTCATTATCTTTACTAATGCGCGCCTGGTGGGTTTGGAAAGGCAGACTGTAAGCTGCAAGCAGAATGTACTTTGAATACACAAAGGGTTTGAATTGCAAACTGTAATCTGAATTGCATAACCTTAATAGTTTGTTTGCATAACTGGTACCTGACTACAGGTTATAAGTGTTTGTGGATAGTGTTCAGCACCAAGGACAGGAACTCACCAGTTTTTGTACAGTAAGTACATATACAAGCAAGGGGGCTCAATGAAATTCCGCCTTGGTACAAGCTGTATAATACTGGACTGTAGGGTTTGATCCACTACTATTTGTGTAAAGTGTGGTGGGAATTGTTAATGTGCTTGAGGTGTGGCTCTCCTGAAACACAGGACTCCTGGAGCTCCAATTTTACCTGCACTTAGAGCAGCTGAAGTTAGGGTTCTCATCGAATACAATGGATGAATTAACATTAACCAGCATATGCAGGTGGTATTTCCAGCCCTGTGATGATTGGTTCACTCAAAGAAGAAGTGTAACACAATGTCATGTTTTTTATTATGTATAATGATTATATAATTAATTTTCAATGTACTTACGAGCAACGTTGGTCTTCAGTGTGATGGACTCAAAGCGATCTTTCACGTTGCTGGTGCCGGACACCCCGTTTTCTGCATGGACCTCGAAACGATACTTGGTGTACGCCATCAGGCCTTCGATGGTAACCATGGTGTTGTTTAGTCCCACCTGTAAACAAACAAACAAACAATTATCTCTGTTAATAAACAAAGTGTTCTATTGACACAACAATGTCTCAGGGGATGTTACATGCAAGCTGTTTGCAACATTTCACGTACAGCTTGAAATTAAAGGACTGGTGTAAAAAGTATGTTTCTAAAAATTTCTTTTTCTTTCCTTAAACTACAGCAAGTAAATTCTATGGATGACATCTGCACGCACATTGATTTTTGCCTCATTTTTAAGAAATAAAGGAGAAATTTTCTATAAAATTGTTTGCATTTGATTTATTTTTGAGGCTATTGCAGTGGCTTGGAAGATTAGCTACATATGACTACTTTGTTTCAATTTTAGCAAACGGAGTCAAAAAGTATCTACAGTTTCTACAATTGTCACCTTAGCCGGTCGATACTGGACGTCCCTGCGACAGCCGACACACGTGATGTCGTGACACCGCCAGCAGACGATCTTGTAGTGAAGGTCATGCCGGCCGCCATTGTCCACCGGGGTCTCCCACTGCAGTTCCACCGTCGTCATGTTGATGTTGGAGATGATGTTCCTGGGTTTGGACGGTGGAGCTGTGGGGATAAAAATCCAGGCGTAAATATTCGGCTTTCTAGAAACTTGACCTAATGTAGAAACAAACTTTGTGCATTACATTGGTACATTACAAGATATCAGAAACTTCAAGACTTCTGGAACATATAATTCCTGCTTCAGGCATTAGTCTTAATGCCAAGCCTCTGAGTGTACAAGAACCCAATACACTAATTGAGAAAAGTAGGGGTGAGCCAGTATGCCTGGCTACAAATGCCAGCTGCAGCGAAACTACTTGAAAGAGGTTATGCACTCTTGTTATAGGAAGATTAGCCTTATGGAACTTTAGTTGATATTCCACTAGATGCCATGCTTTGCAATAAATTGTGCTTTTCAAGATGATATAGAATCATATTTATTGCACAAGTTGAGGATGACTGCTTAACCTGTACCTTTTAAGTATAGCACCCACCCACCCTGCTAAAGTACATTGTAGCACATACATGTAGTACCTACTGGTAACGTTAGTACATGTAAGCATCAGCATATTAAGTAGCAACCATTTGTGGATCAGTGCCAAACTTGTCCCTTCCTTACATTAAGTAGTCTGGCAGCGAGGCTGGGTCACTCGGTCAACTACCTCCCGACATTATCCAATTTACTACTCCAAGGTCACGATTAGTCTTTCAATAGAGGTCATAGAAAACATGGAGGTCCCCTGCAGAATTAGATTGAACCAGTTTGTGCATCACTTCAGTCTACTAGAATTGGAAAAGTAAGATTGTCTTTCCATTAGATGGACATTGCTGAGCAAAATTAGATTTGTGTGGCCCTCAATTTTATGATTAGAATAATGAAGGACAACACAAAGTATGATTTAAAACACAGCAAAAAAACACACATTCTTTGTCTATGAATTTCGTCGAGTGATCTGTTAACTATTTGGTCACTCAATGGTCGAAGCCACCTTGCCACAAAAGATTTCTTCCAAAATAAAATCCTTGGAACTAGTAGAAGCAACTTCTGGACACCTGTCATGTTCTCTGAGGCATATTCTCTGCATCCTGAGTGTGTGATTGTATATTTGGAGGACCCCCAAGTCCAAATGGTTTCATCCATTATGAGTCATATAACGTCATACTTTTTTATTCTAAGAACTGTTTGATAAACCTAGACCCACCCTGCCCAATTGTGTGGGGATTTCTTATTAATTGCTATAAACAAAAACATTCAACCAGCAACACCCAGGACTTCTTGTTTTTCTTTCCATCTACGAATGGACTAGACAAAGCTTCTAGACAAAATTCAGATCCATGTACACAACCATGTAGATTGATCCCGATATGCACCACCCTTATTCGTCCTAAAAAACAAAACATCTGCCAACACCCAGGTCTTGCTGTTTTTCATTCCCTATATGACTGAAAGTAGACAATTAAATCTTCTAGTTTTAGATGAGATTCAGATTCAGATCCATGTAGATTGATGTTGATATGCACCACCTTAATTCGTCTTAAAAAACAAAACATCTGCCAATACCCAGGCCTCGTTGTTTTTCCTTCCTAATAGTTGTATATCTGAAATAGACAATTGAAGCTTGAGATTCAGATTCATGAATGATGTAGATAAATGCTGATCTGCATCACCCTGTGTCATCTGCATCTCCCCATTAATGACTTCTGATTGGCTTCGGGATTGGGGGGGTCAGAGTTCAGGCAGAAGTCCTTGGAAGGGAATGAAGTGATTATAGCAGACAAGGAAAACGAAGCCATGCACATCGAGAGGAGGATGGGAGCAAGTTTGGAGCTCTGTCGTGTGCAATCAGTCGGCTCTCAGTCTTTTGGTTCCAATTTTCACTGCCTGAATGACTTAGTATACAAGATAGGCAAAGTTATGGACAAGTTTTCAGCAATCTCTATGAAGTGAGTGAGTGAATATGTGAGAGACTAGTAGGTAAAGAGACAGACAGACAGATAAATTGTAGCCTGGGTGCCATCCGATTTGTAACAGCAACCCCAATTTTTTCGGGGCACCCAGGCTACATTTGTAGATAAATAGATGATAATAGCTAGAGAAAATATAAATCAACTATGTAGATAAATACAGTTTTGTAGGCAACAAACCATCCCTGATCAGATGCTATCAACAGCAGTCCTTTGGGCATGCTTTATGGAAAATTTGCAGAACCGAATTCTAGTCCCAGTACTCAAAAATCCTCCCCCAACATAGTGAAGTTACTGGATTGAACCCAATTCTACACAGTAACTTTTATGTACTTTGTGTTAACGTCCAAACTAAAGTATTATGACTCCACAATCAGCAAATGGGTCCATAACGTCTAGCAATCAAACTCAACAGAATTGAAACGATGGAAAATCAAAGAAACAGTCTTGTTCCGACGATCATTTACAGCGAGCCCTCATTTGCGAATCGGACGTATACTGCCTCCGCGAAATCCCGACCTATTTTCGAGTTCCTCTATTTCCGCTGATAAAAGAGTTTACAACTGCGAGCGAATTCCTTTAAACCTCTGCAGTCCACTGATTGCATGGTACCAGTACAAAGAGATTTAATGTTAAACATAGCTTTACATGCCCTGAATCGTAACACACGCGCTTGATTGTGATTCCTGCTGCATTTTCAGTCTAACAACTTGTTATACGGACTCATACATCAGGGAAGCTCAGGTGCAGGGCTGCATTCCAACAGGTTCATTATGTGTGGTATAAGTAACAGTTTAATGGCATGCGCCACGGTTTGACCCTCTATCTACTGTAAAATACATATGGATGAACAGTTCTGGCTTGTGTATATTTATGTTTTTGTTTCCGGCAAGAGAGAAATATTGATGTTGTTTATTCTGTGTTTCATGATTCTCTAACTCAATGTGAACCATGTTGAAACATTGCAATCTTGCCCAGTTAATTCTAGATGATTTCATTAATTGTAAAATGCATTGTTACCCATGCAAAATAACTGCAGCTTGACATAAGGGCAAGGGGAAGGTTTATAACAGTCACTGTATAGGATCAGGACCTGGTCACATGTAAGATGAACTGGAATGCACCCCATAAACTGAAGAAGAAATCAGAGAATTCAGACCTTCAGGATGGAAGTGCTTTTGGTTTTCGTGAATATACATGTATGTTTCGGAACTGTGAGGGGGATTGTATTTTTTTGGTATCATGTATGATGTGATTGTCATTGGGAATTACACCACTTCCTGAATTCCTCCACATACTGCCCACTTACTCCTATATCTTCAGTTTAAGCTTGAGTACTCATACATTGTATGTCTCTTATATGTCTCACAAGGGATGAAGAGGATACTACTCGGTAAATAACATGTGTTAGGTAGTATACTAGTGGATAAGGTTATAGATCACAATGAGTGTTTGAAGTATGATATTATAGGTGTAGGTTCCCAGTACTAAACAGTTTACCACTCCTAGCCCGTATAACTGTGCGTAGATTTACGTTGTCCCGGCTTCCCACTCTGCCTGTAAAGGGAGGCGGAGTCGGCAGATTTATGAAAAGTTTTACGTCGCTCCAATCTGTCGGGGTAATCACTGAGCGCTGTAAAGAACCAATCCCTGCACTCCATCATAGCACTGGCCGACAGGGATCCAGTGATCGGGTTTCATAGTCAGGGATGGAAAACTGATACTGTGGCATAAGTAATTCTGTAAACCTGTTCTCGACATTTACATGATAAAATTTGGTGCAGGTGGCATGGCAATGTAAAGAACCAATCCCTGCACTCCATCATAGCGCTGGCCGGCAGGGATGGCAGCAGTGTGATCGGGTTTGGCATACTGATAACCTGGGGCATAAGCAATTCTGTAATCTTGTTCTTGAACTTTCAGGGATAAAATTTGGTGCAGTTATTGCACAATAATAATGGTTTATTGTCAACAATTGAAATTGTCCACAGTTTGCAGCCACATGTGTTGATGTAAGGACATTACAACAGTTATAACTAATATTGGGTTGTATTAGTCCACTGAATATTATACTGTTGGTGGTATGGAGTGTGGGATTCGAGTATGATCAGGTTTCATGGCCTATATACATGTATACACCAAAAGGTGGTCTTCATGATTACATTTAATGGTTTTGCATTTGACACCATAATCCATACAACTTTATTTCAATTTTCCACGTGTAGAACTACTTGAAATTCCTCTTTACATCACAAAACTCACAAATTAATAATAAACTTTATTTACACAGTGTGCATATTTCCAAGTAACGTTACATGTAACAAGACTATTCATTTCAGCTCAATTACTCCAGAGTATGACTAACACTTATAAGTACAATTCACTCTTTCTTCTTCCATACTTCTGTATGAATACTCATGCTTCTGAGAGATAAAAAACTTGGCGAGACAGCTTCAATTCCGCCACACAATGGAGCCAAACAGCTCAAAATAAACCTGTTACAGGGGAGAAAGGCAGGGAGGATTCGCCACACAATACGGACTTTTCATTTCAACTTTTCTCTAGACTTTGACTAACAATTATAACAACTAGTTATGCCAAAAAAACAGTTACTTGAACAACTGGATGTGATTTTGGAAATGGCCAGATGTTTCAGGTACATGTAGCATCCAATACCTTTCGTAACGGCTGGTTCATTTACTCTTCCTAGATCCATATACATGTATGCTTGCAAACTCGTGCTTCTGCGAGATAAAAAACATGGCGAGACAGCTTCAATTTTGCCACACAATGTAGCCAAACAGCTCGAAATAAACCTGTTACAGCGGAGAAAGGCAGGGAGGATTCGCCACACAATACGGACTCCCGGTCCGTCTGGGAGCATATTGTACCGCGGTGCGGAGTCATAAGTCACTTCCTATCTTATCTCCGGCTTCATCAAGCAAGAAAAGCTTGCAGCCATCCGTTCAATTAACCTATTACAGGAGTTTAGCTGGGAACTGATAGTGGAGGGATCGTGACTTTGCATGGGGAGTGAGGGTAGGGAGGATAAGGCAGGGATAATTCAATTATCTGTTTAGCGAATTTCCTTTCATTTGCCGGTTTTTGGCACTACCGAAAGAATCAAACTATTTACTTATACCTACATTTATTTTATAAACTGGAGTTGAGAAATTTCAATGTTAGAGTCACAGTCTTCCATGGTATTGCCTAATACAGTTATTTTTTCCTTTCATTCTACTGGACATGTGCTTATTATACTAGATTAGCATATGATATAAGCTGTTACTAGTGCACTCCTAGATTCATTCTGTGACATCACTGATACCTAAGTCCGTGAATAATTTGGTCATAACAACACTGGTAGTATTGGGCTTTTGAAATGTAATTTCCTTTATTTCAAAGCTCAGAGGACCTAAATAATCTTTTCCCTGCTGCCTAGCAGCCCCATGATGGAAACAAATTTGGTACCATTAATGACTACCTTATAGCAGGCTGAAGGTTTAAAAACATAAAGCCAAATGCTGCACTGTTGATACTTTTGTGAAAGAACCCACACATATCGCACTTTAACATACTCATTGTCCATGCTTCACCGCATGCATACACTACCGTAACCACATGGAGATTACTGATCCACTGCTGCGTTTTTGACAATGAAAACATTTCTTTTATTTATCTACAGGTTTCAATTGCCCTTTAATGAATAATTTTGCGTCTTATGATCAAATAATTTCGGGAAGATTGCTATTCATTGCACTGTGACATTGACTCATCTAAATTCCATCTCCCTGTCATGTTGCTAATAAATTTGCCACATTTGTCTCACTTTATTATCAAAATATACATTCTCGACACACTCCCTGTCAGTTCTAGCTGGTGAGGAGGTGCTTACGTTGTTTTAAGACCACCAAAACTTCATTACATGGACGACAGCCCTTGGAATTCTCAAATATGACGCAAGAATAAAAATGAGAACACGTATAGACACTCCAAAAATATGTACAAATTTTAAAAATAAACAGATGACTATTAAATATTCTAACAAAAATGAATGAGCCAGATTTTGAAGGTGATTCAAGAACAAAGGTATTAGTCCCTGACAGTTGAAATTTCCTTCTTACTCTAGCTAAGGTTAATTGTATGTAGGAACGTACATCTGCAAGTGTGTCAGAACATATAGGCATTTTGGGACATAGACATCTTTGGCCACAGATTTGTCCCAAATACTTCACATAAACTCTAATTCTATGGATCAAAAATCTAATCTCTGACAACACAACCATACGTTCCCTCTACAGTGCATAACCACGAACAAAGCATCCAAAAGAAAGAAGACTGCACTACGCAATAACCACAGAGACAACCAAAACTGTACGCAACATTAACAACAAAACCGACGCGATATTTGTCGGACACCCTACACTAAACACATTCAGTATGGCACTGAGAAAGCAGCCGACTTTCTCGCAACAAACGATCTGACGATGTGGCAATTGCTGTGGCAAGTCGATACCCTCCCGCTACGGTGGGCCATAAAGGAAGCAATACGGAGACTTAATGGTGCAGAGCTGGCCTGCAGTTTGTGAGTCATCTTCTGGGCAATCTTAAAATCAATGTTTGGGTCAGCGAGAGGGGAAATGTGCATGCCTGTGTGGTTGGGGTTTGGGGAGGAAAGCGGCCACAAAATTGCCTGGATTTTACACTTCTTGAAGACAAATTCGGTATGCATTGTATATCTCAATGTTTCCTCCATTGTTGAAGTGGTGTAACAAGGCCACACTAGGACAGCACACTCTATACAATTCTGGAATTATTTAACCCATTATTCATCAATTGAAAACTGCTTTTTACAGACCAATCACGATCAAGAATGATAATTAGAACAAATAAGATTTTAACTAACGAATGAGAATAAAAGAATGAGAATGAGTTGCCCTGTAGTTTGAATCAACTTCTGGGCAATCTTAAAATCAATGTTTGGGTCAGCGAGAGGGGAAATGTGCATGCTTGTGCGGTTGGGGTTTGGAGAGGAAAGCGCCCACAAAATTGCCAGGATTTTAGTAGTTTTACACTGCTTGAAGACGAATGTGTGATGTATTGTATATGTCAAGTCTTCCTCCACTGTTGAAGTGGTGTAACACATGATATTCATGGTAGTAGAACTATCACAGGACACTCTATACAATTTGGGAATTATTTAACCCATTATTCACTATTGAAAACAGCTTTTTGATGACCAATCAGGGTCAAGAATGGCAAATGATAATAAGAACAAATTAGATTCTACCAAACGAATAACAAATAAGAATAAAATTCAAATGAGATTTGAAAGAAATTCTATACTTCCAAGTTAGAATCTTTCATTAGCTGAATCAAAACTGTTTCATTTTTCAACATCCTCTTCTTTCGTCACAAAAATCCATAATTGTAGGACTTAGGAGAAAGACCTGGGCAATAGTACAGATCCCGGATCATCTGTATTGTGGAAAGCAAAGCCCAAAACCAATACCCACATTCCTGAGGGAGTCTCTACATTCACAGCACACAACAAAGCTGGGATCGATATAAGAGAAATTACCAAGACTTTTCTTATAAAGGCCAGATCAATGAAGTTGCTTGTCTAGAAAATTTAATACAACTCTTTTTCAAACAGGAATTTTGAAACAAGAGGTTTCAGACTTCCAAGAAGTACTTCAGGTTTTGTGTTCACAAATATGACCTAAAGTTGAAAAGGTACAGTATGTCTTGCAATTGTGTTGTTTGCAGTGCCCATATACAGTGTGATGCATTATGAGTTACTGTCATACATCAATGTTGAAGACCCCTGGCAATACAATGTATAGAATGGCTTTGGGCCTTTATCAACTTATAACATAATACCCACATAGCGTCACACTACACATGTGCACTATAGCCTGTGAGGTAGCTTATAGTTTAGTCCACTACTGTATAGCAACTATAAACTAGTACTGTTGATGATGTAGCAGTCATAACCCTGTGGTTTATAGCAAGGCTTTACCAATCCAACATTATCACAAGATTGTTAACGTTACGACTTTCTGCTAGGCCAGTTCTAACTAACTGCACACATATATTGGTACAAAACGGCGGAAAATAAAATTTTCATTGGGCAGGTTGAATCATGTTACAGTGGGTACTCAGGCAAGGTTTACATGCGTGGGCATATACACTGTGATTTGAAACTAACAGTAAAACTCCACCAACAAAACCAACTCTGGAGCCACAGTAAGGAAACTTTATGGATGAAATCCTCTGCAGACTACAAATCTAATGCGAGAGAGGAAAGATTAATAAAAAAAGATGGGGAAAAAAGCAAGATGCCTAAATTTACAAAATGTACAAAATGTAATATGAATTGAAGAAAGAAAATGTATTACAGGCAAGAAGTCTTTCATTCCTGTATTCAAGAAGTACCATATGTATCATAAGTGTGGTACCCTGGCATTGCTATTACAATTTACAATAGCACTCAAAGCTACCATATTCTTTATTGTCATATTTACAATCTAAGAATGAAATTTCTTCTCTTTTTTTTTGCAATCAGAGCCTGCAGATGTCATCCATAAAATTTACTTGCTGTGGGACTAGGATATAAAACAAAATGCCCCACATAGTGCAATATTCTTTTGCAGTGAAATGGTCACTGTGCAGCTATATTCTATATACTAGCTTAGCAGTAAGAATGACAGCGAGTCTTTTCAGAATTTTACAAGTACCATGAGAGGAATATCAACTCGCACCCAAGGAACCTCTTAAAACCAGAGTTTTATCTTAAGGGCTATAAAAGTCCTTTGTGCTCTACACATAAAACTGATGTGACAGTTGCACAAAGGCCCTACGGATGAGCAAAATGAAGCAAGAGTCTGTATCTCGGTACATGCATTTTTTTTACTTGAAAATAGGCAAATTCATTTTTTCCCTGCAGCCGACTATTTTCCTGTTCACATTTTTCTAATTTTTATTCTGGAATATTCAACAACCAAGGGAATAGATTGGTAAGGCCTAAACAGGACAAATCTACAAGTTAGGAAAGTTTTACAGGGAAGGAACGCCATCTACAATCCCTTCTGACCTCCCCAAGATTCAGCACACATAAATGAGTAATGTTCAGAGATTAATCTCCGTTTGTGTTCAGGCCAGCAGATTGGGGTAAATGGTGCAGGACCCGGCTGGAAATGAGACTTCTTCGGACGGAGGATTCATCTTCCCGACCACCCAGGCGTCACGTCTCAAGATGGACAGCACTTTCCCTGGCACTTTCACCCGTGCTACAGGGGGGAGATTTGTGTTTGATCGGAGTAGAGTCTTCAGCGGCACAGCCATGCCAGAATACATCTCTGTATATAAAGGCTCTCTAACAATCTCTAAAACATGACAGAGTACCAGTTGAAGATTTAAGCCTCTGATACTATTAACTTGTAATACGAAGGTTTACTGCGCATCTTGATTATTGCTAATATGTTTATGGACACTACAGGAGGGAGTTTCGATGGGAGTAGAGTCTTCAGCGGTACAGCCATGCCAGATGGCATCTGCGTGCTCAAGAGAAGGCTATATAAAGGCTTTACAAGTGATTTCTAGAACATGACAAAGGTCCTGGACTAGTAGTTTAAGTTTTAAGCCTCTGAGAATATTAACCAGTTTGAAAATTTTGTTGAGCATCTTGATTATGTCATCATGTCAATATGCAACCAATTTATGTGCACTATACAGTCTGGAGTGGCTCATGATCAAGACTTACAGTCAATGATTTAACACTGGACAAAATAGGTTCGGATACACTCATATCCGGATCACTATCTTTAATCAATTTCTATCACTATCACTAATCTTGCCCTATTCTTTAAGAATACGAGCATATACGAGCGGATATGACTGGAATTCCAGTCTGGAATTGCAAGGCCATGACAGAAAGGGCTAGCCATTGCTTAGAAAATCCACTGTGTGACCTGCCATCTCTAGCTCCATGTAGGTTACCTTTAAGTAAAAAAAATTGGCACCAAATTCTTTTTCAGTTTTGTTTTTCAAGTCCTACAAGCAAGGACTCTGATTGAAGTGGCCCTGTACTAAACTGAAGAGAGCACTCAGGTTAAGTGCCTTGCCTTACAGTACCACATCTGTGCCTGGAGTAATGCCGAGCATGTTCCTCTTCACACCAAAGGCTGACCCCAGAGACCCACAGTGTTCTACACGGAACAGGCAAAACCTCCCCAACAACTGGTTAAAACATGAGGCTTGTGCTGTTTCCTCTCTATGGGAATTGGTAAAATGTACAGGCAGAAGACTTTGGAGTGAGATAATCTTGGTCAACTGAGAGAGGAATATGGGAAAACTCTTTAAGTGGCTATGTGGTCTAGTGGTTAGGGTTGTTGACTCAGAATCTGAAGGTTCAGAGTCTCAATTCCTGGCAGGCCCCTTAGCTGTGTCTTTGGGAAAGGCACTTAAGGAGAGCTCTTCAGGTGGCAATGTGGTCTTGTGGTTTAGGTTGTTGACTCCGAAGGTTAAGAGTCCAAATCCCTGGCACGGCCCTTAGCTGTGTCTTTGGGAAAGGAACTTAACACCTAATTCTTCACTGGACTCAGGTTTAAATGAATACCTAGCTTTGGTAAGGATAGGAGGTAGTACAGCCAGAGGTCCGATGTTTAATGGGAGCCATACCTCAGGCATGATAAAGGTCTCACTGCACTTATCGAAAAGAGCAGGGGTCCTTCCCGGTGTGAGTGGTTAAAACCTTACAGTCTGGTCTCAGGGTTGACATCTTGGTATGTCAATCCTTCCACAAATGTGGTAAATCTTCATTAAAAGAAAACTCCATATCATTCTAAAGTAGGTACTGAAAAATCTTATATCCTTAACAATAGCAATTTCAGCACCCTGGACAGCACCTTTTTACATCTGATGGCTGAAAGGCTTTTAGTACATGGAAGAGGGAGAGCAGCAAACAAAATGATCAGATCCATAATTGCCTTAAGCAATACTTGTATAAGGCCTAAGTGGGTTTTCTTTGAAGAAATATGCTTTCTTCTTATGTAGATAGATCTTGGTCTAGTTGTCTCTTTCTAATGTTTTTAAAAAAGCAATGTCGGTATCTCAAAGAGATGGAAACTTCCAGTCAAAAGATAGGAGTCAGCAGTCTTTATCTCCTTGAGCCACTTACTGAAGTGTAATTTGCAACCTGTGGCAAAATCCCTTCTGTCCTTGGAGATTTCCTTAAAGGTGATACCGGCGCAGATTTGAGACTGATACAAACAAGTTATCGGGTTCTCCGGCGCCGAAGTCGTACGGGGAATTTAACGGGCGCGTCTTCATCCTTTCAGGGCCACCTGGAGATTTGCGAATCTGGGGTTACAAATGACGGGCTTAACACCTATTGCTGCTCTGATCACTTCTCATGACGACGGTCGTTCGTTATTTCCCGTTACCACGGCAACTAATCCTTAAGCCAACAAGCTTAGAATCAAAGGCGCCGAGAAAAAACATTTTCCAATCATCAGAACGTTCCTCCAGAAAAGCCCAAGGTGACCCGAATCTTTCGTTCACCGCGCTTTCCCATTCGTCATTGTCACCAGTTGTATTAGTGCAGGTGCAGTTTGCAGCCTTGGAAAATTTCCCAGGGAATCAAACACCCACTTCTCCCTCCCTTCTCGGCAAGACCCGTCGGATTTCAGCCCTGAGGGCTAGTAAAGAAATGTTGTGTTTCCTGTTTCCCGACCGACCCTAGCAAAAAAATGTTGTGTTTCCTGTTTCCCGACCGACCCTAGAAAAAAACCACCAACCCTAGCTTTTTTCTTGTGTGGATCCCTGCAAGGGACATAAATTTTTTTGCTGATCAACTTTTCTAGCTTCATGATCTGACACCTGAGTGATAAAATGTTGCACAATCGGTTTTCCATCATTGACATTGAAAACGAAAGTGCCCTCATGCAAGTTTTACTTTGTTAAACTGTATTGTATATCATAAGTTGAATCACTAGAGATGTTACACAAAAAGGTAGTTATACCGCCTATACTCTGATACAGAAGCTGATTTTTACCTTCGCCAAGAAGGTTATGTTTTCAGGGGCGTTCGTGTATGTGTGTGTGTGTGTGTCTGTCAACACGATAACTTGAGAAGGCCTTGATGGATTGTCTTGATACTTGGTAGGTGGGTAGGCCTTGATGAGACCTCAAAATGATTAGATTTTGGACCCCCTAGCGGCTTGTTATGGTACTGCAGCTGAACTTCCGGTTTTGATATCTCATGATCTAGACATGCTATGGTGATGAAATTTAGATGGTAGGTAGCTCTTGTGCTGGGAAGGAAGTGACGTGAGTTTAGGCCCCCTAGCGGCTTGCTCTGGAACTGCAGGGATAAATTCTTGAAAATATTCAAAAGGGGATAACTCAAGAACCGGTTGACGGATCGTCGTGATTTTTGGTATGTAGGTAGCTTACGTGATGCTTAATATAATTATGTGACAATTATGCAAATATGGATGTAATTTGCATAATTTATGGGGAATTCTATAAATCAGCTGCATTCCATGATAGGACAATTGTAGCTTGTGACAATGGTAATTGACAACGAGAGAAACACAGGAAGATGTTGATTATGTTAATAATGACTTAATTTGCATAATTAATGAGAAAATTTTATAATTATGTAATGATAACTGCCTGGAATTTCATACTTGTGGTAATTGAAGGTTAAATTGAGGTGAACATCATTAAACATAATTTATTCAAATCAGGACCTCATTTGCATAATTCAGTAGGAAATGCTAGAATGCATTCTTTGTTAATATAAGACTGTCTTTTGGTTGAGATTATGATAAAATGATATAATTCATGAAAATTAGGTTGCTATTTCTTAAATCAGGGGGGAATAATCTAATCTAAACTTTGTCAGTCATTAAGATAAACATCATTTGGCGAAGGTATGAGATCGGGGAACTCTAGTTTTCTGATAAGACCTAATTTTTTTTCAGGACTGAAACAGGAAACACAGCAAGTTTTTCCCTCTGCCTGACAGCAGCGTATCGATCCCGGAGCCATCAGTCCTCACACGGGGATTAGTGGGGCTTTAGATCTGTCTGGGTGTAATCCCAGGTTAGGGCATGTTGTCTTCTTAGGGATCGAAATTGTTGTTTTTTCTGCAGCACCACCCAGATTCTGAGAAGTATGGATCTAAAAACTGTTCAGAAACCATTGCTGTTGTATCTTTTTTTTTTACTTCATAGGTGGTAACAGGGCATGTTGTGTTTCATTCGGATTGAAATCCCTTTTTCTAGATACATTCACTGTACCTGCAATAGTGCAGGTATAGTTGAAAACCACCTGCACCAGACAAATTTTACCTGCACCACTCAGACTTTGAGAAATATGGATCATACTAAAACTGTTCATTGCAGTTATTTCTTTTACACTTCATAATTGGAAACAGTCAATGCAGCAAATAAAAATCCACAATTCAAGCAATTAAGGTTTTTTGCCTGCTCTGGTCCATTACTATTTATGATATCAAAATAGATACAGACAGACATCAGAAACCTGCACAGCCCCTGTTTAACCTGAACTAAGGAGCTTATAAGCCTAATATGCACTCAGTCTTTCGAGCCCTGAAGTTTTTCCCATTCTACAGCCTTTCACAGACCGGGAACACCGGTGAAAAGCCAGGTCTTCAGAGGGCGGCAAATCTTCATTGACATTCCAAGCCTTTTACCGGGAGGAGACAAAACTTCCACCGCGTTTCTCCCAGGGGTAACTTCGGTTTTGTGAGAGGGAGTCGAACGTTGGAGAGTTGGTTCTCTCTTGGCGTCTGGACCTGTCGGACGAACTGCTCAAAATTCTGACGTTGCCATGGCAACGCGTGCGAAATATGGCGGGTTAAGTTCCATTTGACCTTGGTGTCAACAACGTTCCATCCATCATCCGATTGTTGTGACAACCGTGTATTTACCTGCCGACCAATCAATAAACAGTCACCTTGTGGGAGGTACTGCTTTTTACTGAAAAATACATTTTTATGACAGGATAATTTGGTAACTACGCTCAAACATTAACAAATATCTTGTAGAGACTTTAAATTATTCACAGTTACACATGTTCAAAAAACTTCGCAAGAAAATTTGCAAGAAAACTATTGGTTTTGCAGAAAATTACCTTGCAACAAAAAAGGTTACGGGCTCAGTATTATGCATTAAAATATAAATATTGCAGAAAATATTTTGAGCCAGGAAAAATAGAGAGGAACAGAGAGAATGTAGGCTTAGTATTATGGACTACATATTGCAGAAATATTTTGAGCCCTGGTTACAAGTAGGTGTACATTTTCATGACACCGGGAAAGAAATAAAGAGCATGTTTTTGAGGTTAAGGGTAAATTTTCTCCGGAGTTTTCAGTCTGAGGGTGACCTACTTAATTTCCTGGCTGGTCTCAAAAAATTGTATACTATAAGGATTAATAGGTTTTTCCTTGATTTAATAACCAGCAAAAATGGACAGCATGTTTTTGAGGTTCAAATTTCTCCATAGTTTGCAGTCCGAGGGTGACCCAGTTAATTCCCTGGCTTGTCTGACTCATCAGATTTGAGGGAATTCCCCGCTCGGACCGGACTACTTGCCCTTTCATCAGACAATTTTCACCTCTTCACTGAGATCATCTCTGGCAAGTTCCCCCGACAAACGCACAAAGAGTGCAATTAGGCAAAACCAACACAAACACTTGTTTCATGTCCATAAGAAAATGCCCTCTAACACAGTCAATCTCAATCATACTCAAAGGTTCAAATCAGTGTCATTACATGTACAAAGAATCTCCATCTAAATATCCTCAACAGAAATTAATGTAGTCAACAGAATGTGCTTCTGACAGTGTTATGTGCATTGAGCTAGCCTGGAGCATACGTGTACTTTAGTACAGCCTTATCCAGTTGTATTCATTTATTCTGTAACAAATATTTTACATGGATGTAACTAAATAAATCATTCCGACCCTCTCCTAATTCCTGCCCTTTGAACAAGAAATTGGGGATCTTATACCTTAGTAACATATTAGATTTTCTGAGAATTTCGTTCTATTTGTTACTGTGAATGTCTCTCTGATTCCATATAGATGCATTTTCGCACTGGCTCCCTTAAGGCACCAGACATGCAGACAGCCAGAAATTGAAGTAGGGAAATGAGATAACCCTTTCTGGGACCTCTGACCTAACCTCTTGTCAGTGTCCCTGATGATTCTATCATGTGGAAGAAAAAAAAAACAGATGCACAAACAGACACACCCAAAGCAATGCCCCTGTACTTGACTCATACCAAAGACTTTAAAAATGATACATACTGCTTTCTGTATCTGTATCGGTATAGCCGGTATAACCGCCCTTCTGCGTAACACACCAGCTCTGTATCTGTATAGCCAGTATAACCGCCCTTCGGCGTAACACACCAGCTTCTGTATCTGTATAGCCGGTATAACTGCCTTTTGGCGTAACACACCAGCTTCGCAGGCACGCGGCATGGCGGCAGCTAGCTATAACACGCTGAACGACGCCTTTTCTGCTTAGCACTCTGTCTCAGCGTTTAGGAAAAATATGGGAGTTAAACACACATCACCACCAGTGAACTAGCCACCTGCTATAGTGATTGCACAGTTGTGTGGCTCAAGGGCTAATGAACCGGAGATAGGTACTTGGAGGCAAAAAATCACATTTCTCAACACCAAAAATACACCTTCCCTCCCCCCGCCAACTGTCTTGCCCATTTTCCTATCTCCTGTATAATTACAATACAAACCTTAAAACAAAACCTTAGAAATACAAATCTTTGGTATCTCCTTAGACTATTTAGATACCTCCCCCCAAACTGTCTTGCCATGTCTCCATCCCCTGTATAATTCCACTCCTTGTTTGCTCCTGTACCCCTGACATTCTGCACCAGATTGTGTCTCCCCTGACAAATTCTGGCTGGGAGAGACTCTATCTAATTTCCTGTCCTTGGAATCTTTCATCTTGTCACGGTGCCAACCTTCCAATTCACATCGGATCTGTCAGATCACTGCCAAGTTTACACACTGTGGGCAGTGGGCTGGCTCCAGTGGGAATAAAATCTTTGCAAAGCTATCAGTTGATTGGTTGATTGGCTTTTCCACTGTTTTTCAATGAAAATTCAACATGGACCTCCCAGTTCATGGCTCAAACTATATGCTTGTTATGGAGCAAGTTTCAGTTGTAATTTCACACACAGGCAATTGGACTTTTCCAAAATTTCATTAGTTGGTTGATTAACTGTTTAGCTAATTGTTAGTTGATTGTTTACCTTAAGTTTTACATCTATTTATCTTTTAAAGTCATCATGGGCAAGCTCATATAGGCTGAATTTTCCTGAGGAGGAAGCTATTCAAGTTTGTTCCTTCCTTATAGAAAAGCCATTCCCCCAGTTGAAAGCAGTTCAGCACCAAGGACAAAATGGTTTCTTCCTTTTCCCTTCATCATTGATCCTGCCACATCCAAGAATTAGCCTTTAAAATCGATCTCACACATTTGTCCACATCTTGAGACATGCATGTAAATTACAACAGCCATAAATATGCCAATAAAAGTACAGAGCTGCATTTCTAAGGTTGCAACCAAAGATTCAGCACTAAGGACAGAGTCAAAGTTTTTTCTACAACCAAGATAAATCTACCTTCAGAACTACCTGCTAGGGCTGGAAATACTGGGTGCATGTGCATCTTTGTACACCCAAATTCGGAGCTGTGCACCCAATTTATTCCTGAGGTTTACGTATGTTAAATGTATAGCAGTATACCGCATACTCTTAACATCTAAGTGTCAGAAAAAATTAAAATGATTGCTGTTGTACTTTTCTTTAGAAATGAAACATAATTAGTTTTTGCTAACATTCTGCTTATTTTATTTTATTTGGTGCACCCCAAAAATTTTTGTGCACCCAATTTTTTAGGTTGGGTGCACCAGAGCACGTATTCAGAAAAATGAATTTAGAGCCCTATGCTGCTGAATGAAGGAAGTCTCCACAGTGAAAGTGAAATACCTGCCTGTAATTTACAGGTATTAATGACTCCTATAAGTCACAGTAATGCCACCCCAAGGAGCAACAGCTTCCTTTCTTAAAGAAACTCACACCTGAGCTCCGTTACAATCTAAGAAAAATGGGGCCTTCTTGGGCAGAAAAAAATCAATACAGTGTTTACAACTAAGTTCTAATACATGTAGGTAATGCAAATTTCGTCAATTTCCTAAATTTTCCATGATCTTTATTTTTTCCTGCTGTTTCCTCTGATTTCTATATTTCTGTTAGGATAACAAATTATCTAAAAAGTCAAGATTTGTATATGGTATGTGACCTGTGGTAAGTGCTTTCAAGCCAGCTTTGGATGTAAAACATTGTGACCACAATAAGTGATATTGTCCTCCTAATTCCTTGTTCATGTCTTTGTTCTCACAATTTTTCGTGCAATTAAGGAAATTTCTAAGAATATAAGAAATAGGCTTACTTATTGTCCCTATTCCATCTTTGTCTTTCCCTACTCCAACATGGGGCACCTCCTATTCATAAGCCCATCAGGGGAGCGGCATCACGACTCCCTTGGAAAATATCAGTATTCATAACTCCAAATTGGAAGAAAATCATCCCTGTTTCCTCTGCCTGCCCACTGAGACGACAATTCCACACAACTGAGCTGCTTTATGGCTCTAATAATAGTTCTCTCGGCGCTGGGAAGGCTTCAGAGACAGACATCACAATAGTCACGAGTGCACCTCTAAATACCAGCACTTTGATGATGGTAACTGGGTACGTCTCTGCCAGAATTCATCTCTCATCTGTAATTGTCTAGTTGGTGATCAGGGAATGGTCTTGTGTTTGTTCTGTTCTTAGGCCACACAAGTTAATTTGTTGGTTCATGGATTCGCCTGCTTCATTTTTTTCTGATTTTTTGATTTGCAAAAAAAAAAAAAGATTCTGGTTCAGAATATACTGAAAAAATGCTCATTTTCCCCTCAAACAGTTGAAGCAAGTCCCTTCTCTTCAGAGTTGTTACAGTTTTTCTATCTATCAATGCAGTGGTTTGATTAAAAGTTCAAAATACATTACAATATTTCAATTACAAACCAGCCTGGTATGCTGACTTCATGGCTTCTATCATGGCATTTGGGGCCATCATAGGATGCCTAGGCCTGTTTTTTTTTTCTTTTTCACCCTGTCGTTTCATATTTTTTCTGAAAAATCCAAGAACCACCAAATCAAATTGGTGTGGTCTAATGCGTGGACTAATGCTGAAGAAATGACACCAATTTAGAGTAATGACAGCCCTCATAGGGACAATCAAACATGTTATCTGTGGTGAAATGACAACCAAGGGAACTCTGATGTCTCTGTTGATTCTCAAATCTCACTTTTAGACCTGCTGTCCTGTTGATTGTTTTATTGATTTTTTTTCCAGATTTGATGAACAATTATGGACAAGGGAATTTTTTCCATTTTACCCCAGGATCATAAAGATTTTTCTTTTAAAACAAAACTGGAAAAGCACTGTATAATACTGCAAGTGGTAAGTACTTCACTACAATTTTGCAAAAAGGAATTCTAGTTTTTGAGTTTTGCTATTTTCCATTTCTACCATATAACAAATTACACATAATCACTTTTTAATAAACTATAAAGATGAGATAATCAGCAATAAAAGTTATAAGTGCAAAGTTATCAAATGGGATAGCTCAGAAAGTGTTTTACATAACATCATCAGAATGAGATAAACAACAGTTGGTCCTTAGACAATACTGGTTGTGTACAAGAAAACCCCTATAACTTATGCCTTACCAACCTGATGAAACTATTTTCCAAACAGTTGATCCTACATTTGAAATATGTTCTGCCTTCCATATAAAGTTTTGTGAATATTCAAATACAAAATATTCAATAAGTGCAATTGTACATGTGCATGTGCTGGCATTTTGTACTTCACCCACCACACCCACTTTGACAATGTTCGTTGCAGCCCCATACTCTATTGCCCAGTGCTGTATATTCCCTATCCACATGAACTTATCAAAACTTGAGTGACTGCCCATAACCGAAATGCAGCCAACAAAATAGCTCCTATATCCCGCCATGATAGATCTCACACATTTACAACAATATGGGAAACCAGAATGGCCAATAACCGCGCGAAAAGCGTTGATACCGGCCTGCTAAAGTGCACGATAAATCTATGTGCGGAAATATTGCTTCCATACGCAAGCTCTTATAAAGAAGTGTCTGTGTCATTCATATCTATAACATACGCAATACAGGACATTGGCTATTAAGGACTGGGCATATACCCTGTCATATTGGGGGAGAGATTGTGTTTTCGTCTTAATGGTAGGTGGCAAAATTGCGACAATAACGCAGTGGCAGCTTTAAACAGGAGTGGATGTAACAATAAAATTGCAACGTTGGACATATTGCGAATGCCTGATATGAGTTTTACTGCATCATCTTTGATTACCTCCACTACTATATATTTCTATTGCGCATGTGATGTATATGACTGTGTGTGAGAGAGTATCTGAATAAAAATGAATCATCAAAAACTTTTTGGCCATATTGGCATTAAAAAACTCTGATCCACTGAAAATTATAACTATCTTTATAAATAGATAGTTTATAAATTTCTCTAACATGTTGAGATTACCAAGTCCTAAAATAATAGGAAAGACTATAATGTCATGATTGTCAGGAAAAAAACACACACAAAAAGCACATATCGAATGGTAAAACATCCTTGGATAATACATAGTACCTAATTTTTTGCAGTCTCTAATATTAATCTGGCTTTGAGTCGTAATAAAACAATTATGTCAATTTATAAAACAAAGTTTGTTCAATCTAAATAAAATTACCTAACACAGTGGCCCATTTCCTAAATGTAACTATCCCCTATGCTAACATATACCATTAAGCATTCCCATCTTTTATGGTACTTAGACATCCTTATTGCCCTTTTAGTCGTGTTACCCCACCACACATGTACTGTCAAATTCTACTCTAACCTCTTTAATCGTTAATTTCCCTGTAAAACTAATGTAGTAATAAAACCATAAATGTAGAAATCAATTCAAAAAAACTTTAACTTATTCCTGCAAATAAATAAATAAAGCAGTCAATTCAGCTTTTAACTTCGTTAACCTTCATTTACCCGTAAAGCTAATGTAATAAAACCATAAACGTAGAAATCAATGAAAAAAACTTTTACTCATTCCTGCAACTATGTAAAACTTTCCAAACTCATAAGAACTCTTCTTATGATAGACCGGATCAAATTTTGCCGGTAAACCGGTCACGCTTGCCTGTGGTGACAAACGATCATTGCTCACAGACAGACACTTTGGCAAAATGCCTCAGACTGCTTTATTAATATCGCAGCGTATCCGTTACAAGTGGCTAGTCTATAGTTATTAATATCCGCCACTTTCAATAGTATCGGGTTACAGATGTAGCGATATTTGTTCCACCTGCGTACACACAGACTATTGCTACATACGGAGGGTGCTCCAAGTCACATGTGTCATGTGTCTCATATTCTGTCTATATCTGTATCATTCTGTATTGGTATAGCAGGTATAAATGCCCTTCGGCATAAGTCACCAGCTTCTGTATCTGAAAAGCTATACTTCGGTGTAACACAGCAGCTTTGCAGGCACGCGGCGCGGCGGCAGCTGGCTTCATTACACCAATCGACTTGTTACCCCTAACCTTTGAACACCTCAATACTCGGTTGATAACTCTGGTACTTGAAGAAATAACTACAGTATTTCTTGCTCTTTTGTGAGCTGGTATTAGGTTGCTACGTCCACTAGTTTATAAGCCATTTTGTACATGCATATAGTCTGGACATTTTTCTTCTGTCTTCCAGTCACACCCAGTGTTTGGCATCACAGATGTCGTCAGTCTTGTTTTCTGATGGTATTTTGTCCACCAAGTCTCCAGTGTACCGTCCTTACAGCCATGTTTACGACTGAGTGAGTGATGGTTGGAAGTGAAGACAAATTTTTTCAAAGTCCAAAAGGAAACAAAAGCTAGACAAGTCAAGACAAGGATGATGCAAATTAGTCCACTAGCTCCTGTTGTTGTTGCACATGTTGTCAGCTTCGTTTTCTGATCGAACTTTGTCCACCAAGTCTCCAGTGTAACATCTTGACAGCCGTGTTTACGACTGAGTGAGTGATGGTTGGGAGTGAAGACAAATTTTTTTAAGTCCAAAAGGAAACAAAAGACATCAAGTCAAGACAAGGATGATGCAAATTAGTCCAGTACCTCCTGTTGTTGTTGCACATGTTGTCAGCTTCATTTTCTGATGTTATTTTGTCCACCAAGTCTCCAGTGTACCATGCTGACGCCATGTTTACGGCTGTGTGAATGATGGTTGGGTTGTGGGCGTTTCCTCTCACATAAACCGGCCGTTAATTGGTTTCCCTGATAGAAGTGCATCGCTCTTTATATTGCACTCTGCGGTCATAATTTCTGCCCCATTATGTTTTCGGTTAGAACTATGCTGAGTCAGCTCGATTTTGTTGTGATGTATTGAAGACCTTCAAAATGAATAATGTTATGGACATTTTCGGTTGTAGTTTTAGTGGTGCAAAACAGTAAACCACTGTGCTACAGATATATAGATTATGTTACAAGATAATAAATGCAATAATCCAAGAAGAGCATTCTCAGGTTCCAGTTTCTACTTGATTGTAGTTACATGTAGCAACCCTACCTCTGGACCACAAGGTTGGGAGTTCAAATCCCGGCTATTGTCGCTCACCTGACATGCAAGCAGGACTGTAGGACCATTAAGTCGTTGCCATCGGAAAAAATGTCATCTGCAACAGGCAAAATTTGGATGCAACAGTGACCAAACAACCATCGAAAATGGTGAAAAAATAAGGGTTTCACACACTCAGGTGCAGTACATTTCTCCCTTTCACTTGGCAGACTCCACTTTGGCCTGAAAGCTCTGAAAATGGCTGTTTGTTAGATTTCTGGATTCTAAGATAAATTTTCTTTTAGTTTTTTTCATATAGCAGAGGATAAAATAAGAGCACCCCCCCCCCACACACCCTACTCAAATTTCAAGTCAAAACAGGCCTGATTTGCGAGCGCCTCCTTTACAGGTCAGAGTTAATGCTTGCCGCTGATGAGAAAAAAACTGACAGGGGACCCATAAAACCAACCGTATGTTAATGAAAGATATTTTTTATAGCCCTTAATGTCCCAGACGTGGCGTTAGACAGTAATGAACATTTCCCCTTCGTGTTAACCGTGATTCGAAGGCTGGGACTAATCAGGTTTGCGGCGTGGGTCTGTCAGCATTTTCCGTAGGGCCTGTCTCGAAATGTACTCAATCTAAACCCCTGGGGCGCCTCTTGTTTGATTTCCAGGACTGGTAAAATGTCCAGACTATGCATCCAATGTACAAAATGACTTATGAGCTGGTACTTAGTAGTTGGTACGTCCACCAGTTTATTAAACATAAAGAAATACTCGTGCTTTCAAGAAAAGAACCAGAGTTATCAACCAAGGATTGAGGTGTTCAAAAACTTGGGGAAGGAAACTGTACTCAATCTAAACCACTGGGAGCCTTGTTTGCTTTGCAGAACTGGTTAACCCCTACTCTTTTCAATAAGTGTGGTGGGATCTTGGGACCTCTGGCCTTACGTCCCATCCAAGAGGACGTCCCTCACCAAACCTAAGTTTCGCTTGAGTTGAGTTGTTTTTAAGTGCCTTTCCCAAGGGCACAACATCGTGGCCTGCCAGGGATTCAAACCCAGGACCTTTGGATCCTAATCTAAGCCAACAACCCTAACCACAGGACCACCTTGCCACCTGTAAATCAACTTAAGTTCCCAGCACTTAGATCAAGAGTTGCTGTGGTTTTGGGTTCAAGGTTGCAGCAACTAAAGAAACACAATATTATTAATGCTAAATGAGTTTGCGGTGAAAAGCACGATCACCAACATAAAACGACCACAACTATTTTTTATTATTTACAGTTACTATAGCAACACAATAATAGATGACTTTGTGGTGAGAACCACAACCACAAACTTACTACTTGTACTTGATTAGGTCTTCTCAGCTTACTAGTAGGGAGTGGCCTGCGTCAAAGTCAGTTCTTCGTCTACACAGAATTCTGTGCTATACTTGACGGTCGAAATACCATGTTTGACAAAAATTTAAAATTCTTAATAATTTACAGTAAAAAGTTCATTGCTTGGAAATATCAGTGGAAAATTGTATAAAATAAAAATCCACATACATGCACCTACATGTATATGGACCAGTGCAGGTTAGGTGCTGGCAGGCTTCAGAAATACCTGCACAGCTCCAATTTTACCTGCATCAACCTGCATACTACGACATTGTGGTATACACTTCGAATTTCAAGCCATGAACCGGCACACACGGCCCGTGAAATCCCGGCTTGTGCGGACCTCCGCAGGATCAAATCCGTGTGAAAGTTGACGTGAATCACGCCGCAGAGGCCCACAAAACGGCGCGGCAGTCACGGGTTAACGGCATTGTAACATAAACCGGCGGTTTGATGGGTGGCTTAGGGGGGCTTGGATCTCCCTCCCCTACAATCCAACACCTTCGCCTGGACCGAAGGTAGCACCGAATTCAGGACCCGCACTTTACGACAATCTGTCAGGCCATTAACCCTTAACACTGCTGGATAAGGCCTTGGAGAAACAATGTTGTGTTTCCTGTTTCCCGACCGACCCTAGAAAAAACTGCCGAGCCTAGACTTTTATGTGTAGATCACTGCAAGGGATATATATATTTCAAGCTGATCAATCTTTTCTAGCTCCATGATCTGACACCTGAGTGATGAAACATTGTACAATCGGTTTTCAAGCATTGACATTGAAAGTATAGGTGTACCCATGCAGGTTTTACTTTTTAAAACTACATTGTATAAGTTGAATCACTAGAGATCGCCAAAGTCTGAAAAACAAGAAAGGAACAAAAGATAATCCCTGCCTATACAAAAAAAACAGTTACTCAAGCAACTGGATATCATTTCAGAAAGCTGTGCAGGTTCTAGTGTACCTACCGACCCTAATTCTTTTCAGGACTGAAACAGGAAACACAACATTTTTCCCCAGGCCTCATGCATGACCAACAGGTAGAGATACATAACTGGAACAAAGAACGGCTCACAGAGATGTGTGGTATGGAAGGGGAGGTTATTTGTTAAAAGCCCGTTTCAGCTCCAAGGGCAGCTATAACCTGGATAATGGGAGGGAATACTTTAGTAACTGAAGCCTTTAATGTGATGTTTTTAAAGCCCATTCTATTATACATTGAGTCAATGCTTTGTTTCCAAGACACTTAAAACAGTGTTGAAAACCACAAAATTTTAGCTTTTTTACATACCACAGACAACAATACCTTCAGTAATGGGAGGTAAAATTTTGGTAACTTTTTAAAGCCTTTATGTGACTTTTTAAGACCCATTCTAAGTCAATTCCATGCTTCTATGAAGCTTAGACAATGTTGAGATACTCAAAATTTGAGCTTGTTGTAAGAACACAATTTCAGTACCAAGGACAGCAATAGCTCAGGTAATGGGTGATAATACTTTAGTAACTGAAGCCTTTAATGTGAAGTTTTTAAAGCCCATTTTAAGTAAATAACATGCTTCTATGAAGCTTAAACAAAATTTGAGCTTGTTTTAAATCCAACATTTCAGTACCAAGGACAGCAATATCTTAGGTAATGGGAAGGATACTTTAGTAACCGAAGCCTTTAATGTGATGTTTTAAAGCCTATTCTAAGTCGAAACCTTGCTTCTATGCTTAAACAAAATTTCAGCTTGTTTTGAATCCAACATTTCAGTACCAAGGACAGCAATAACTTCAGTAATGGGTGGTAATACATGTACTTTGGTAACTAAAGCCTTTAATGTGATGTTTTAAAGCCTATTCTAAGTGAATAACTTGCTTATAAGATGCTTGAGACAATGTTGAAATACACAAAATTCAGTCAAGGGCAGCAATAGCTTAGTTAATGGGAGGCACTGGTAATACTTTAGTAACCAAAGCCTTTAATGTGATGTTTTTAAAGTCCATTCTAAGTGAATTCCTTGCATCTGAGATGTTGAAGACAAAGTTTAGATACACAAAATTTGAGCTTCTTTCACATATGTAGCTGTATTTTAAAAACAGCAATACTACTTAAAAAAAAAGACGCCACCAACAAAAGTAAATACAATAATATTGAGGTCTGATTGTCAGTTCAGAAATACGTATTTTAAAAATGTGTATAAATTGTTGTATGTTTAGTGTTTCTGTGGTTTTATGTTTGTTCTATGGGGATAACCTGAAATAAAGTCATTCATTCATTCATCCATTACATACATATTCATAAAATGCTTTACATGAAGTTTACAAACTAAAATTGACAACGTCTAATTACCTGTGTCATAAGTCATTCTGAACAGCTCAATACTTGCTGTAATTTTGCCCAGGTGCAGAAGACTTAATTTTGTGTCATAAAATCTGCTTTGCCTAAAGGTGTGATCATAAAATCTGCTGAAATAAAAAGCGAAGTGTGCGAGCGATAAAATATTTTCCAAATTACGAGAAAACTTTGAAATCGAAATGTGATCGGAATCGTTGTCGGGCAAAAGCATCAGTTACGGGGCTTAGATCTGAAGCCCTGCTTCGGTTTTATTACAAACATTTGTCAATATAACCTTTATAGAAGGCAGAAACACCTGTGAGCATAATACTCCATTTCTCTCCAAGGCAAGGTACAGATGTACGTGAGGCCAAAACAATTTCATTTGTTGGATATTTTATTGAAACTGGAAGAATAAAATGAAAGCCTGTACCTTGGTGAAAGCAGTTTTAGGGATGGGTACAGTTAGATTGGTGGTGTCAAATGTCCAAGCAGATATGAGATCAAGAGATCACAGGGTATAATTCCTGGCATTTCTGATTACTACACGTTGTGTCCCTCAGAAAGGCACTTTACATATATTACCTTATTTTCCTCACTCCACCCAGGTGTAAAATAGGTACCTGACTTCGGTTTGGCAGGTAAAAGGCAGTGGAAGGAGAGGGATGGGCTCCACCTTCCAATACTGTGCCCTAGATGTAAGTTTGATACATTGGATTAATAACCCACTAATTCTGAGTGGTGCGGGTAAAATTTGTCTGGTAATTTTCAATGTTACCTGCACTGCTGCACTGGTATACAGAAAAAAAGAATTTCTATAATAATATAGTATTTTGATGTATATGATTGAAAACCAAGAAAACCCATTGGCAAAGCCTAATGTTCATATTCCCAACTTCCTCCATTATTACTCCAACAAAGCCACGGGCCATGGATCACCTAACACCATAAAATGTTTCCCAGAGCCAATGATCCCGCTGCAAAAATGCTTCAAAGAAAGTCGATAAGTCAGGAATCGCGTCGTCGCAAACCGGCTTAGGACTTCAAAGGAGAGGGATGGGCAACAAACACACGGAGCGCGAGGTGTGATCTTTTCTGTAAAAGCTATGATAAAGCATTCAGCAATAAAGCTTTAGTGGTATTTCTTCTCTATAGGAGACACTGGTGGTGTTATACTTATTGTGGGTGGTAAAGTGTTAAGAGAAAGTTGAATAATGTGTGTGAGTGCGAGGAAAGCTTTTCGGCGTGTGGTGGTGAGATTAGAGGGAAAATACCGCTGAGCCAGAAAGTTTATGTGTTAAATCCAAACTCGTTTAAGTAACGATATGGCTTGCTGTAGGTAAGGCAAGCCAGAAGCAAGATCAATTTGGTTACAGGTATATGTAGGGCAAAATTAGCATTTTCACTGCAAAATATTTATATATTATGTTGATTCTTATTCACAATTCTCTACTCTAAAATTACATACGCTTTATTTTTCTTACAGAAATTTGATTACCTGATTTCTAAAGTTCCTCTTCTTTTGTTTGATAAATGATAGAATACAATTTATGAAAACAAAACAGGAAAAATTGGAAAAAGCAACCTTAAAACCAAAAACCTTTCTCTACCCCAAAAAATGTTTTTTTATAGAACAAAACGTACTATCTCTAATCCAGTGCCATTTCCATGGCTTAACCTTCTTCTACAAGGTCAGAAACAATAGAACCATACAGTAACCAGAGTCCTAGGTGGCTACTGAATACCACCATGCACCTGGTTCACCTTTGTGACCCCCTGGAATGTGGTACAAGCCTTGGCAACAGCCGAATTACAAGTCGTTAAATCTTCTATTGCTCGTTAGCCAAAAGGTCACAACACTCGTTTGAGGCAACACAGTCCATAAACTCCAACACAATCATCTTGGAATGCTCCAGTTTTAAAAATCCAATAACATAACTTTTAGTGTGAATTTCTGAATTATACGTGGCTTTAGTATATAACATTAGGCCCTGCAAATTTGATCATATAAATGATGTGTTCCGTAGATGTAAAATGTGCTTCATAAACTTCTATAGAATTATCTTGGAATGCTCCATTTTTTTCAATCCAATATAATAACTTTTGGTGTGAATTTCGGAATTCTACATGGCTTTAGTACATGTACATAACATTAGGCCCTGCAAATTTCATCTTATAAATGATGCATTCCGTAGATGCAAAATGTGCTTCATAAACTTCTATAGAATCATCTTGGAATGCTCCATTTTTTTCAATCCAATAACATAACTTTTGGTGTGGATTTCTGAATTGTATGTGGCTGTAGTATATAACATTAGGCCCTGCAAATTTCATCTTATAAATGATGCGTTCCGTAGATGTAAAATGTGCTTCATAAACTCCTATAGAATAATCTTGGAATGCTCCATTTTTTTTCAATCCAATAACATAACTTTTGGTGTGAATTTTGGAATTGTACGTAGCTTTAGTATATAACATTAGGCCCTGCAAATTTGATCTTATAAAATAAATGATGTCTTCCGTAGATGCAAAATGTGCTTCAAACAAGTGCTACAAAATTCAATTAGGCCATTTTGCGTCAAGTTGCCTTACAGGAATGGCACTCATTTCCTGACAGTTCCAGGTCAAATATGAGCTATTCTCCCATTTTGCGGTGGCTTCATGAAAGGATCGTGACCACGACTCAATTTACACCATTTTGTTAATGGGTACGAGCACTGTCATTCTGCCCCAATTCTGCTGTTTAAGAAAAAAAAATCAATATATTTTTCAGGTGTTGCAGGTTGGATGAAACATCAGACCTAAAATCCTCATTCAAATTTTGTATACTGACAAATGTTTTCAAGTTTTCTATGTTCTATACTTTATTCAATTCTGTCTGTCCCATTCCATTCTAAGGTATCTTATTGTGTAGGAAATTTAAACTGTAATTTTTAACACATTTTGGAATTTTTAACTGTACACCTCCAGTTTTTGTCAAGAAATGAGTATGATGTTATATGTTATATATGTATATAACATTTGACTTCTCAATCAATGATTCTTATTGAGAAAGACCCATAAAATCTCCAAAAAACGCTGCAAAAATAAGTCAATGCTTAAACCTCTGCTAGGAATTTAGTAACCAACTCTACATCTCAGCACTCTCTGTGAACTTAACATTTACTTGAGGTAAACAGAGCCGCTATAGTGCAGTTGTCTGGACCAAACCTTTCAACACAGCCGGATCAGTCACCAGTCCCTGGTCTTATACACACTCAGCCTGGCATTACCCACACTTCAAACTCTGTTCTATCTACCCTTATAAGGTTCCTACACTGCAGGGTTTTGGTAACAACACTGCGATGTGTTTAACTTTGGTTACGTGGAGTTGATACTATGTTTGAGCAGTTTAATACTTTGATGCGGAAGATGGCAAAGAGTTAATGCGAGTTAGGCTGGGAATAATGATCAGTTGTAGAATCTTTTGCAAGGAATGTTTTAACAGTATGCATAGGTGGTGAGTGACATGACATTAGGGCTTCTGCATTGCAAACTTCTGTGTAGGTTATGGATCTGTTACTGGTTGACCATTTTTTTTTGTTCGTCTAGACAAGAGAGATTGGGGTTCGAATCCCATAGAGTTTGCCTTCAGTTGATAATAATGAAAAATTCTAGAATATGCAATATTGAGTTGCAGTAGCCAAATTGGCTGATAAACTGTGCATAAATAAATTTTAAAGTAAAATAATTTTGGAACAGGCCCACAAAAGTCTTAGAGCTGCAGTCTTATTATAAGGATTACTTAAAAGTGATATCATCACTTCTTCTGTTGAAATTAGTTTTAAAATGCCTCCTGTGGTTTTCTGTGGCCCAAATAAGAAGTTCAGCCACTCCAAAGTTACCAGTCCAGCCCACACACCAACCAAGAGGATATACATGTACATGTACTTGCTACTGATGTTTCCAAGGCCTAGCAGGGCCTGAACAAGTTTCTCAGGACTCACATGCTGTGTAACAAGTTTAGGAAACCCCTGCACATTGTGCCAGACCAAAAGGCTCCCTGTGTTCCGCCATGTGTGGCTCTGTGGTCAAAATAACCAGGCTTACATACCTGTATTGTCAGTGGGACTTGTTAACACTGGCCATGGGGGCTGCAAAATACAGCTGGTGGGATAGATCTCTCAAATGGTGGCCTGAGTGTTGGGCCAACATGTCAGCTGACAAGTTCAAGTACACACATGTATGGACATTGTCAGGGCATCTCCGGGCCACACCAATTTATTTGTGTGTTTCTTATACGTTTTGAGGCAAAAACTACAGCTGCCAGGATAGATCTCTCAAATGGTGGCCTGAGTGTTGGGCCAACAAGTCAGCTGACAAGTTCAAGTACACACATGTATGGACATTGTCAGGGCATCTCCGGGCCATTCCAATTTATTTGTTTGTTTCTTTGTAATTTCGAGGAAAAATTTTGCAAGATAGAAACAAAGGGTTGGGAGGAAAGGTAGTTGTTTGGCACCAAATTTGTATTGGTCAGGGAAAACAGTAATTTTGTAATTAGTAGTATGTCCTTGTGTAAGACATCATTTGGAGCATAAGTAACTTATCTTAATAATGCATGAACCAGCTTGAACCAAGGTCTACCTGATAACCAAAAGGATGTACTTAAGAAACAACCTTGACCCTGAAACTTAATCCCTTCTTAATGTTAGGGTATCAACATGATTAGAATTTAGAGTCTTGGGGGCAAGGTCTAATCTAATAGCTCAATACACAGTCAGACATATTCAAGTTTTCCTCCCAACCCTTTGTTCCTTTTTCACCTGATTTCTAAATGCAGGGCAGTCTTCATTTAAAGGTATGTTAAGGCATGTTTGCCAACAAGACTGAACAAAGGGTGCTGAATGCAAACTACAGACGCTGGTTTCCCCAAACATACCTGACATACTCCTACTTCTTACCACAACAGAGAACAGTTTGTGTTGGAAGCTGTAACCTACGTGTACAAACAGGGATTTGGGAGGCTTTGGAAACCAGACAAGGGGGTTTATATAGCAAGAACATTCACTGCATTTTCCTACTACTAAGTTCTGGGGTAAACGTGGGGCACAGTCATTGGAAAACCGATTGTACAATGTTTCATCTCTCAGGTGTCAGATCATGGAGCAGGAAAAGCTTGATCAGCTCTAAAAAGTATGTACTTGCTGCGATTCACCAAAAACAAGGCTAGGGTAGGCAGGTTTTTCAAGGGTCGGTCGGGAAACAGGAAACACAACATTTTTTTTCCTGGGCCTAACAGAGAACAGTTTGTGTTGGAAGCTGTAACCTACGTGTACAAACAGGGATTTGGGAGGCTTTGGAAACCAGACAAGAGAGGGTTTATATAGCAAGAACATTCACTGCATTTTCTCTTCTAGGGTAAACTTGGGGCACAATCCTAAGAGGTTATTTGAGACTGTGCAAGGTCTACTGTTATCAGTGATAGTATTTCAAGGGGACATTTTTTCCTTCAGCGAGTTTTCCTGTGCTTGACAAGTAATATGCACCAGGCACCTGCTATAGATTTACGTAATGCAAACAAATGTTTTTATGCAGTATTACAAAGTTGAATACTGTAGATCATTATTTTTTTCACAGTACTTTTATATTCATGGTTTTCACGGTCACTTCTGTACCACGAACTTTAATATCATTACTGTGAACAAATAATTCATAGACCTTCTTTCTGCTACACTGTCCTACTGCCACCGTAAATCCATGAACATGTCCATTTTTCTCAGACAGCAAACATCAAGTAATTTACGATATTGAAAGAAATGAACGATGATGATTATGATAAAGTAGTACGTTCATATACTATGACCTGACCACTGGTATTTAGTCAGACTCTGTACATGTACTTGTAACATTACTTGTACATGTATATGATTATTTGTTGTTTCCATAATTGTATTTTAAAATGTGTGTGCCCAGGGGTGTGTGAAAAACAGCTCCGTAGACCTGAGATAGAGAAATAAAAAAAATTGAAACTTGACGTACCTGTGCATGGGTCTGTTGGTTTGTCCCGCGGCGATCGGTAGTACCCGCGGTCGCATGTGCATCGTGTTGCCCCGGAAACGAGTGCGTGGCTGTACAGAGGACACGGCATGCACTCATAGTTCCCAGCGTTTGGCTTGAACGTACCCTCCTTACACGCTGTTGGCGAAGAACACAAAGATTTTAGTTAATTAATTCTTAATTGAAATTATCACAATACTACATGTAAATACATGTATTACATGTACCTAGGTACAGAAGTTTTGTTTTCTTCTTTCTTTCTTTCAGTGTGTGTGTGTTTGTCTGTGTTTTTGTAGTTATTCGCTTGAACGTACCCTCCTTACACGCTGGGGGGAAAAAAAACAAAGATTGTGTTAATTTTAACCGTGTATTTTTTATTTTCTTATTTGTTTGTTTTGCATGGCTGTACAGAGGACACGGCATGCACTCATAGTTCCCAGCGTTAGGCTTGAACGTACCCTCCTTACAGGCTGTGGGGAAGAAACAAAGATTTTTAGTTCATTAATTCTTAATTGAAATTATCACAATAATAAATACATGTATTACCTACATGTAGGTGCAGAGGTTTTGTTTTCAGTGTGTCTGGTTGTGTGTCTGTGTTTTTGTAGTTATTGGCACCAGGCTTGAATGTCCCCTCCTTACAGGCTGTGAGGAAGGAAAAACAAAAATTGTCTTAATTTTAACGGTATTTGTTTGTTTGTTTGTTTGTTTAACATATTGCATTCAGGCTTAAGATGCCAGTTTCGTACACGTAATTGCAAGCTGTGTAAGACTGGACTGTAAGGTTTGCTCCACTCACACCTCTGGATAATTCACAGAGGTAGATTTTTTATCTTTTATTCTAAATGGCTTTAACATGATTGAGCCATTTTCCCTACAAGAATGTACACTGGATGCATCACACAGCTCAAATGATTCAAGACTTTCATTACGACATTCAACATTTTCAATACATCAAGAAACAGAAATGTGCATTGTATCATGTACAGTGGTGCATTAGTAAAATAAATGTCCCTTTTAAATGGCCAATTCTGTAATTCAGCACCCTTTCCTTCAATCTCTAATGCACAACTGTTGAGTGTCTGCATTTTGACACTAGATGCATCACATACATTTTCAACTTTTATATAATGTTCCACTTTTAAGCTATATCTTATACAGCAAGCAACAGACCTAGAGAACACTTTTCTTTAAGACTTGAAATGTGAAATATATATGCCAAAAAGCTGAGTTACTCCAGCAACTGGATATGATTTTGAAAACGTCAGACGTTTCAACTAGTATCCACTAGCTTTCGTCAGTGATTGAAATATATAAATTGCTCTACCAACAGTAATGTACAATTGCTGAGTCCCTACATTTAACACTTGATGCATTGAAGTCCAACTTTTTTTGCACGTTAGCATGTTTTGAGGTCCTCAGATTATGTCGTCCATATAATCAAATCAGTAAGGCCAGTAATGCATATACTATCTGTTAGGGACTCAGTCTGACACATCTCGACCATTGTTAGGGGCGTAACCTTCCTGATTGACCTCTTATATTTTAAAATGGAAAAAAAATATTTTTACCCAACTTTTTTTCTGCATGCTTGTATCAGTTTTGGGATGCCCTTACTAAGAATGTCATACATATAATCAAATCAGAATGGCCAGTGATGCATATCAACTTTAAATTTCTGAGAGCAGGGTTTTCCCTCTAGATGTGTCCAGAAGCTTTTTGCCCAAACCGTTAGGGACTGAGTCCAACACAACTCGACCATTGTTAGGGGCGTAACCGGCCGCCCTGCACCTGAATAATGTAGGATCCAATCACTGCCGTTTGATCAGACGGCTTAAATTATTAAAATTTCATTTGGTCTGTTTGACACTCTGTAATCAGTTCTGCACCGGGGAGAAATGTCTCGTGGGGGATCGGGGGTGAACTCAGCAACCTTTAAGGAGACAGGGCTCTGTCTTCACCAGTTAAGATGCATCTTAAAGGCTTTAAGAATTAATCTTCAAGGTACTCAGATCAAAGAACTAAACAACAACAGATAGTATAATATCATTACATCACTCATTTGGTTACGACAAAAATTAATGAACAATTCAAGACCCTAGATATCGAGTATATCTACTAGACTGTCTACCAGACTAAAAAAAAACTGTTCTCACCTAACTTTTATAAAATTGAACGTCATTTTACAACATCAGAATGTACAATCAGCCTATGAAATTGCATGTGCAACTAACTCCCTCACTCACTCACTCACTAGCTATCTTAACATTTGAGAAATTCTAATTTCTTTTTTTCTACTTTTCTTTTCTACTTTTTTTAGACCCCTCCCATCCCCCCACCCAGCTCTCCCATGAATGATAGAGCAAAAGCCATGATGTAATCTGTTCTGACATGCTGCACGCTTGTCCCGGGGGTCACCACATCCGACGTTGCGTGATTCTCGCATCAAATATCAACAAGTCTGCCTTAAAAATGCATACTTATAGACTAATGCATTGTATATATTCATACGGTGTGTAAAATGGAATGTGCTGTAAGTTCAAAGCTTCTATAAGTTAAATCAGTTATCATTAGAAACGTTGGATTATTCATCAGTCACTGTCTCCAAAAAAGAAGTCAACCCTTTTAGGAGTAATGTACAAAGAAAAGGCAGATATATTCAATAGACTAGACATTTTTACCTCCTTGTAGTTTATGTTTTATCAATTAGCCTTTGGGCACGAGTTTGCAAATAAAATATAAAGTATACTGTTTTAAAGTATAATTTCTATTCATTATAACTGTTACGGTATTAGCCAAAGGGTCATACCTACCTTTAATTAAAATCATATAGCATAAAGTCCTAAAGTATGTAAAATGATTGCAAATTGTAATGTATTATAATTGCAAAGCAATTGGTTAATAGAAAAATCATACAATTTTTCAAAATTATCATAATTGTAAGCCGAGGGGTCAAATTCACAATAAAGGGATTTACATACGATTGCCTGATTAATTACTTCCTCGCACAAATCATTACCGATAATCATTTAATATTCCATTTTTCACTGAACTCTTTGTAACCTTTAATACGTGCAGCTATTACAGGGTGTAAACGCCTGCAGTTGATTAATTGCTTACGCGAGAAGTGACAGGTTGCTTTACGATTCGCTACGCACTCATCACAGGCATTCAATTAGCCGCTAAACTACGTGGTAAAAATTAATGTTCATCATTTCAGTTAGGTGGGCAATAACTCCCGCGCCGTAAAATTCAATCGAAACAGGACCGAACAGGTGTTAAATCATTGGTGCATGTTGAAACGCTAAAATTGTGTTAAAATGTTGTTCTGTAAATGAACGAAATGAAAACATGGTGACGCTTTCTTAGTAATCCATGAATCAGAACTGTAAAAGTGAAGAATCTTACATTTTCTTATAATGACTTTTCATTGAAACATTTCCAAGAAAAGCTTAGTTTTAGTCAGCACCAGTGATTCAGCACCAAGGACAGAGCCTAGATATTATACCTAAATAATGTTACAGGTACAAAGTATATGGCCTAGTCCCACATTACAAGAAAATAATTTTAGATTTTTCTCCAATGAACTTTTCATGGAAACATTTCTGAGAAAAGGCTTAGTTTTAGTCAGCACCAGTGATTCAGCACCAAGGACAGGGCCTAGAAATTATACCTAAATAATGTTACAGATACAAAGTACATGGCCTAGTCCCACATAAGAAGTAAATAATTTTAGATTTTTCTTCCATGAACTTATCATGGAACATTTCTAAGAAAAGGCTTAGTTTAAGTCAGCACCAGTGATTCAGCACCAAGGACAGACCCTAGAATTTGCACCCAAATAATGTACAGGTACAAGTAGTAAGCACAAGGCCAGTGCACAAGGCCTAGTCCCACACTATATGTGTCTGAGACTCTCTAATAATGCCATTCATACTAGGAACATTATATTTCAAGGCAGTGCCCCAAACTTCTTATTATTCCACATCACTCAACAGGAATTTTTCCAAACTTTGTAGCTCAACTTTTTCTTTAAACTTTAAGAGCTGATTGATTCTATTCAACTGTGTGTCCTTGGTGAGTAACGGCTGATGTGAGCCTCTCCGTAGAACACAATCAGTTCTTCACGCTCTGCTGGTTTTCCACAATAGGATGAGTCACGGACATTGTCTACTTTCAAAAGAGAGAGAGGGAAGCCCATTACCATCCACTCTGGTACAGGCACTGGGCAAAAAAGTAATCAAATTAATTTTACTACAGGTAGTGCACGATCGTTTGAATTTTTTTTTTTGCTGATTCAGGGTTTGTTGTTAGACTGTATCATTATTATGGTCCTGGGTTTTTGTTTTACGATTTAATAGTCAAAAGAGTACTGAAATTAATTTTACTACAGGTAGTGCACGGGCTTTCTGTGGAAGGCTTTGACCCCCTCCCCCTTTTTTTTGCTGATTCAGGTTTTGTTGCAAGGCCATTTGAATGCATGGCCATATAGGATTTTGTTTTAGCCGTTGTACGTTGTATTTTCATTCCAACACCTCTGATGCTTAGGGCAGTGCCCATCTTAGTTTCTATAGCCCTCAGAGCACACAGTTGCATCTGCAATGAGATGATTTAGAATTATGGTATATTGCCTGAACCAAATCAAATCATGACATTCTCTTTATCAGTAGTGAAGCGCGAAAACAAAACAAAAAATGCCCTATTCCAAATTGATGCTAAAATCATGACTTTTGCAGAAATAATGACCAATTTCTATTTAAGACTTCCCAAATGCCAGTCTCTAAAGGTTATCCCAACAAAACCACGATTACTCATTTTCTCATTTCCCAGAAATTAAGAATTCATTCAAATTAAAGGAGAATTGATCTGCAGTGATGTAGTTCTAATTAAAGGTGTATTAATGTATAGATTATGAACTGTGGAGGGTCAGAGAGTCTATATAATGCCTCTGCTGCAGGCTAGACCATCTGTTGATATGAGTCATTGGTTCACACACAGGGCTGGAAATAATGTGCACCTTAGTGCACCCAAAATTGGAGCTGTGCACCCAATTTTTTTCTGTGGGTGCACTGGTGCACCCAAATGTTTTTGTAGGTATTTTTGTACATATCAACTGTGTAATAGTATGCAGGATATTCTTGAAATCTAAGTGTGAGAAAATAATAAAATTATTGTTGAAGTGCTTGTTTAAGATTTTGAAGTTAGCTCCCATTTCAGATTCAAGCTCACAAGAGGATCAGTACAATCTGTAATTATGTTTTGTTTTACATGGTGCACCCAAAAATTTTTTTGTGCACCTAATTTTTTAGGTTGGGTGCACCTATTCCCAAAAATGAATTTCCAGCCCTGCTTCACACATGTCCATTAACAATCAATAAACGCCTGCTTCCAAGTCATCCCATCAACTAAATAATGACTTTTCATCCAAATGTCATAGATTTATGCAGGGCATATTCATTTTTGGATGGGTTATTGATAATATGCTGAAAATGTTCAGATTCAATCCCTACATTTTTTAGATAAGTTTATTCCAATGTCCACAACTAAAAAAATGACATTCCCGTACAGTATGACTACACAACAAGTAATTCTGATAGAAGCCAACACACATACACAATTACACGTGTACTATTAATATCTAATTAAGATATTGAACCCGTAACATATTATTGAGCACAGCATTTTGCCAGAACATCAGAATGCTATGTTTAACTTTAAGGTTGTATTCACGTATTCTGTGAATCTAGTCTGTAGTTTTCAAATGTTGCAATTAGAAAATATACATGTATTGTCTACAACGGGCAAAATTCTGATGCAACATTGACCAATATCCAACAGTACTATAGTGAGAAGTCAGAATACAGTCAGAATTGCCCTGAGGAAGGTGACAGACGGTCACCGAAACGTTGGCAGAATAAAAGACTTGGTTGTGTAAAAGTCTTACCAACCCGATGAAACTATTCACGGAGCCGAGTACTAGTGAGATCTGAAGTCAGAAAGCATCACAAAGCTGTGGCCAGTATTACTGTCTGATTACATGATGATCAAAGAACTACCTGCCATGTGAAAATGAAAGGACTCCCGACGAAGCCACTTCATTTCATAACCTCATCGTGTTCACAAAAGATCCCTTCTTTTGTCCTGCCTGTTCTGACGTAGGACAAATGAAGGACTCCAAGATCAAACAAATTTTCGACAAAAACGAAGGACTCTAGTGAGCATCATGACGCAAGGATTGAACAAAGGCTACCGTGATGACAGTTACACAACTGCTCGAGTAATATTTAAGACATCTTCTTGGACAAAACGTCTAGTTAGGAGGACAAATGAAGGATGCTACATTATCAGAGATCAAACAGATCATCCACAAAAACCAGGAACTCTTTTGAACGTTGTGACGCAAAAAGGAACAAAGGCTACCATGATGACAAAACAGCTAGTTACAGGGTATTCTTCTGGTAGACCTTTGATCTGTATATGTAACATGTTCTCAAGTATGACATATCACTACTTGATTCTTAGTAGTATAACCCTATCTCACCACCTGTGAAAATAGACCAGATTTTATTGGCTCCCCGAGTGGTCCTCTTAGGCAGTTTTGATAACTGCGATCAAGACAAAAGCAAAAACGACAGTTAGAAAAAGACGTACTAGAAAAGCCCAGCCACAGGTTAGCATTAGTCACACCTCTGGACCCTAGCGCTGCGTTACCAGAGGTGCATATGGTTTGATGTGGCATTGATTTTCTAATTACTGCAGGGTAATCCATCGATTTTCATCTTTTCGTACGTTTGGGAGAGTCCTAACTGTTGCCTGGTGTAGGGAGGGATGGTGGGTTGTTGGTCACAGGAGGATAGGTCTGGGGAAATGGTCTGTACCATAGATACAGCTGCTGCCTTTGTGCAGATAGACTTGGGTATATGTTGAAGTGTACATAGTTAGGGAGGGTCCTATAACTGTTGCCGGATGTAGGGAGGCATGTGGGGTTGTTGGTCACAGGAGGATAGTTTGGGGAAATGGTCAGTACCATAGATACACTGCTGACTGTTAGCCCATACATACATGTCGAGGTGGTCACTTGTAGATGTTTGACTGTGTATAAATGGCCAGGTGGTCCTTACGTAGAGGTGGTTAAACATGTACAGGTTTGACTATGACTGGCCAAGTGGTTCGAATTCCAATATAGAGGTTGTCACTCGTACAGGTTTGCCTGTATTTGAATGTTCAACACAATCAAGAAAATATGTAAGATGCACAACTCTTGGGAAATAAAGCCACATGTGAAGCACTACAAACAGCTGACAAGTGAGTAAACTTCATTACTAACTGGGAAAATTCAGCACTTATTATACGACACAAGATCAATACACAATGATATGATGGGTGCACAGGTTCACTATTATTGGTAATGGGCAGGAAAATGGTATATGTACTGCTGACTCAACACTTCTGAAGATTGTGAAAAAAATTTCTACAAAACCTTATATCTGAGAACAGAAGTATTTTGAAAAACAGTAAGGTACAAAAATTATCCAAATTTGATTCCTTAGAAGTTCCTGTACTTCGAATATTACTGTAAATTCATTTAATTTTGCAGGACTTTTGCAATGCGAAAATTCCTCACAAATTTCAGATAATTTCACCCCAAATTCAATACCTTCCCCGTGGACCATCATCCCAATTCTACTGTTCATTACCACAGGAGAACCCTTTTCCTGATGACTAAATCAATACCTGATGAGAATGACTCTCGCTTCATTCCTGCAGAGATGATGGACATGCATCAGGCCTGGGGAAAATGTTGTGTTTCCTGTTTCAGTCCTGAAGAAGTTAGGGTCGGTAGGTAGGGAGAGATTATCTTTTTTTCTTTCTTTTTTATACCTTTATACTTGATCCAACATGTCTTGCAAGGGTTGAAGAGGATAAGTATTTTAATAGTATTTAAATAGTATTCACAAGTAACTTGTGATCCAACTTAAATGCAATACAGAATGAAAATTAAACTGTTCTCCAACTCAAGAAAAAATGACTCACCAGGAACTTTTATGGTAGTTATACAGTACAGTTAAACAAAGTAAAACTTGCATGAGGACACTTATATTTTCAATGTCAGTGTTGGAAAACCACTTGTAAAACGTTTTATCATTCAGGTGTCAGATCATGGAGCTAGAAAAGGTCGACAATCAGCTCGAAAAATTTATGTCCCTTGCAGGGGTCCAACCCCCCAATAAAAGGCTAGAGTAGAGTCGGTAGTTTCTTCTAGGGTCGGCAGGTTTTTCTAGAGTTGGTCAGGAAACAGGAAACAACATTTTTTCCCTAGGCCTCACCCCCCCCCAATACAACCTATCAAATTACACTCAAGCTGCCGCAAAAAAGGCGACGTAAAAAATCAAGCGGCAGTAATGGTATCTAGAGCGTGGCCGTCCCAAGTACAATAATCACCCAACTTCATCGTTATAATCATTCGACTGATGCAGGGGATCCATGAATATGATTAAGTCGGATTTCAGATAATTTGGAGGGGACAGAAATCAATAGGGGAAAATGTGGTCCACTCGGGAAGCGATTCATATTGTTTTATGGCGCTGACAGCAGGTGTGGTTATGGCGGCCGCTGCCACTTAGCGTGTCCTGTGTAATGTATGCCAGGACAAAGGCAGGGTGACAGGGAAAAATTGTCACAGCTTTCTAAAGTGTGCCACCGTCAACACCTAAAACTTGATGCCACGTTAACTTAAACAACGTAAAACTCGGCTTATCCTCAGCTTTAGCCTTATAAGTTATATGACGTATTGCAAAGTTAGGCTGAAAGATTTTTCTTTTAGTTTTTAGTTTGTACCTTTGTTTTTTGGTCTCCGTGTTTATTGGTTTATAAATATGACAAGTCTATCTCATTACTAAGGAATATAAATATGATTTCATGGTTTGGCCTAAGAAAGAAGTACTTCACTTTTATCTGCCACCTGTTATGATCATTCCTCCAAGTAAGGAAGCAGTAAGCATTCAGACAATTGCAGTTACTTTTGCAGTTGAAGTATAGACGACAAAATTTCATCCCTATCTGTCATAATTCCTCCCAGTTATAGTATAAGACTGTAATAATTTTTGTACCATGCGCAATTGTCGTGTAATAAAGTTCTTTACCTTTTCTAATAATCTTTCAGAAAATTGCACCTGAAGAAAATACAAGTCAAGAGGAGGACAAAATTTTGCGTCAGTCGTCTGTCATTACTGAATCTCCAGACAGCAAGACGGCAGCCCCAAATGCCCCCACCCGCGTTTCCATGCCGACCAACAATTTCCTCGTCTGCCCGGTAATCGATCGGTGCAGCGATCTTGTCTCGACAAGGAAATGACGACTTCTCACTCCACACCGAGCCAAGACGCCCGATCATCGGGAAGTCTTCACTCAGAAGACATGACTAACATCTTAAGAAGCAAGAAGGCAGCTCTAAGACCTTCATTGAGATTCTTAGAACGTCTCCAAGTGTATTGAGTTGTCTTTCTTGGATATTGGATTATTTGACCATCAAGGGTACAAGGAGAGGTCTTACATATACATGTAGTACACTGCCTGTGTAATCTATATCCAGAAATTGTATTGAGTTTTCATGTTCAATATTAGTTATTACTTTCAGGTACAGATTCTATTGTTTTGGGTGGCTGACTAGATATGGTTGCATGATGGGTGGGAGGTGATTTTGCAAGTTGATTGACATGGAGATAAAGCCTGAAGGTGACCCATCCTTGAAAGTCACTACAGCCAATCCTTACAGCCAAGTACATGTACACTAGCATTGAAGGAGGCGAAGAAGCTCTAAAATGACAAGAAACCTGGATGGGAGTTAAACTACAAAAGAGATTGTGTGGAAAAATAGTAAGTGAAGCGTACATATTGTAGTTCATGGTAGAAGTCTGGTAGTAGTATATTCAAATCTTGTAGGGCAAAATCACCTAAAACTACCCTTAATTTTAATGGATAGCTGGTAAACCACATTAGTTCCTCCCCATCAGCATTGATTGTGGGAACAGCACAGGAATCAATGCCAGCCGAGCGAGTTATGACTCACCGCCGCTCACAATCACTCCACCGGCCAATTCCCTCCCCGCCGCCTGGTCATACACATACGCCGGGGTTCCATTTAACAGTAAATGAAGGGACCGCAGAGTTGGCCTGTTTCTGTCTGCGGAGGTTAATGATAACAGGTGGGATTCAATGACGGCGTCTGCCCCATGCCAGGTGTGTCACCGCAACACGCACACTGAATCATGGCACTGCAAGGCGTGTCGCCTTTCTCAATCAATTAATAAGGGAATGGCAAATTCTAAGTTTTGTCACCTATGCCATATGTTTGGGTAGAGTTGGTGTGTATGTATCCTTGTTTGTAAGTCTTGGTAAGACATTTAAACAATTAGATTTTGGGCCACCCTGCAGATTTTTCTGGAAGTGCAGGGGCATTGCATCAGCATGTAGTTTGAAAGGGTATGGACGAATGTCATACTTTTGGCTTGTTTTCAGCTTAAATTGAAGGGACAGGGATAGATTTCCAGTTCTTACAGTGTTCTTCACTTTAAATTCTGACAATGACATATGTAATTTTGGATTCAAGATGATAAAAGTTTTCCTCCAAAATCTTTGTTTCTGATTTTTCCCTTAAAAACATCTCAGAACCACAGAAATAAACTGAATCAGCTTTACAGTCCCTCACTCTTTTTTCCCCCACTATTGGAATATTTACCCCTGACAGAGCAGTTGAGGCATACAGACCACATTACCAGCAGTATATCGACACACCTCCCATCCCTCATACTGACAGCTCTATAAGACATTTCCTTACATCGTGTGCGGTATCACGAACAGCACAGGTAGTACCACACATCATACAGTAGCTATAGCACTACTACTGCCCTTTAATATAACATAACGCTTTTAGAACTACAGCCTCAAGAGACAATATGACAAACTACTATTACCAGGGCTTGAAATGCCTTTTTGCTGCACACCACACAGTACCACACAGTACCTAGCTATACACTATACTGCCCTTTAATATACATTTTGTAACATGACGCTTTCAAGACTCTGTCCTCAAGAGACAACAAAGGCATATGACAAACTATTACCATAGCTTGAAATGCTTTTTTCTGCACACCTGCACTCGAGTGCAGTCAACATTCAAAATTACCTGAAATAAATAAGTACAAGAACCTGTACCGGACAAGTTTTACCTGCACTACAGTTTCTTTAAACCTTTCTTTTTGTAAAACAATTGAACAATTTTGACAAAAAAACCTTCCTAATAACACCATTAATTCTACTAGAGTCCATTCCGCGTCACCGAGTGGGTTTTTTCTCCATGTTTCTAATACGTTTGAATTATTTAGAAGAAAAGAAAACCCTAGTAACAAAAGTTCTAAATTTTTCAAAAATTTGAACATGAAAGTTTGAATATATTTGAATTCATTTATATATTTCTGAAACATTTTGAAAGTGACTGTACAAAGATCTCTTTATTTAGAATAAATTTGAACTACCCATGTGTTTCTTTCACTATTCGAAATATTTAGAACTATTTCAAACAAATGAAAAATGGTAGATGTGGGTAATTGCCCCCATAAAAGTAGGTGCTAATCCTACTCTTCTGTATTCTTCTGTATATTTTTAGATTTCACTGCTGGACACTGGTGGCTCTTTTGTTGTAAGGCATCAATGCCTGACACCCAGGCAGTCTACCCTGTACTTCACAGGGATGTGTGAATTACTTCCTTCCCATCCCACTGACCTATTTACAAAATGTTAGAAATAATTCGAAATAATGATAAAAAATGGTAGAGTGCTGTTAGAAATATTTAGAAACTATTGGAAATGTCATATTCCACATCAGGAATATTTCAAACGTTTTAGAAAACCAGGGAATTATTTAGAATATTGACAAGATGTTCAAAATATTTCCAAATTATGAAATTTCTTAGACAAACAATTACAAAGAATTCAAAACATTTCTAAATAATGACAATAACAACCCACTCGGTGACGCGGAATGGACTCTAGGTATTCAGCTGTCTTCGATGAAGAAATACTTTAAATAATGCAGTGTCTAGTTCTATCATTTGCAGGTTTGGTGCAGGTGGATATCAGAAATGCACCTGTACCTGCACAGCCCCTATTTTACCTGCAATAACCTGCATATGCAGGTGGTATTTCACCTATGCCTATAGATATATGTTAGCACACAAGCCATCAGTTTCCTCTAGCACCACTCTTTTCATTCCTTCCATGTTTTCCATTGATCTTGTATACCTGGAGGTCCCAGTAGACGAGTCTGGCACTCCAGAAATCAGAATTCTGGCCACATAAAGCAATATCAGCTCTACCAAGCATGGCGAAGACACTTGTCAAATGGACATGTTATCTATGGGGGGATGTTTGATAGTGTCCCTGGGTGTTCATGTATTGAGTGGTGGTGAGGGTGGGATAGGGGTGTTTGTTCTATGGGGAAAGTGGCAGCCACGCCCTAAGGAGGGTCTGTATGTGGAGGTTGAGGATTCCTGTCTTTAAAATTAAAGGGTATATTTTAGGTTTAAAGAATAAAATTGCATTTGATCTAGGTGTAAAAGAATAAAGACTGAAAGGTGTTAAGGCTTAATGCAAAATCTTATCAAAATGATAGGATAGAAACCCCCTTAAATACCCTCTCTGGACTTGGGCAGGTTCCATTTTAAACTTATCGAGGTAATAATATTTTCTGGACTTTGTGAAACACTTAATTGTTTTAGTGAAATGCAGGGTAAAAAATGAAGAAGGGGAGATATCTAAAAAAAATACATTTAAATCACTGGATACAATTCCGCTGGAGCTTCTTTCATTTTTTTATGAGAAAATAGTTTTGTTACAAAAGTAACTTGGAAACCTATTTTGGGTCGGCAGAAATTTATGTAGTAACATCCTTTAAGGGCATAGGAAAATGAGAAGTATTTTAGTTACATCTTTCATATTATGTTGAGGTCAATAAATATTACCACTCAATTCATGCAGGAAAGAGTTTCAGAATTCCTTTTAGACTTTAATAATTAAACCAGAATTCCTTCTATGCCCGAGGCCTCATATCTCACAGGGTGGTTTCCTCATTGGGAATCAAAATATTTTCATGGACCAGATCTGCCTTTTCCCCCAGTGTACAACCTGGCCTGAGTGTGGCTCACTTGTGGTGGGGAGGTTTCCTGAAGTTAGACCACACAGGAATGTAGCCTGGCAGCCAGACTGTTTCCAGGGCCTGAACAGGCAATTTTCTAGCCTGGGTCGCAGACTGTTTCCAGGGCCCACACAGACAAATTTGTAGTCTGGGTCACAGATTGTTTCCAGGCCTTACACAGGCCAGTTCCTTGGCTCTAGAGCCAGCATGAATGCAAGGAAATTATACCACAGACCGCCCCTCATTTTTGGGCCTAGTATCCTATGGGTCTGGCAACCAGGCTAACAGGAATGCAGACTGTGTTCTGTAGGTCCTGCAGTTTGTCAGGTTGGGAGGTTATCAGTCTGGGGTTGAGGTTCCACAAATAACCATTTCCCTGTTGGTACTACATGTTAGCCTGGACCCCAGACTATATCCAAGCCTGTTTTTCAGCTCTAGGGCCAACATGTAGTAGCCTGGATGCCAGACTGTTTCCAGGGCCTACACCGGCTAGAAATTTAATAATTAATAAAATCATTTAATAAAAGATAAATTATTGAAAATCCCAGTTTTATAAACAGTCTGTATTGACAAATTGTATAAGATTTTATCTATGACAGATACAAGAAACAGACTCTCCTCCCTATAGACTTCTTATTTAACCTCCAGAACATCTTATCAAGATAAGGCACTAGCCCAATGTCTTATCATGCTGTAGTTTGTCTTCAAGACATTTCCCTGTCAGCACTTGAGAGAGAAAATGTCTCAAGGAGCGTTCAGAGATAAGGAGTCAACCCAAGGAGGCCCTCAAGACTGTCTTAGGTCAGGAGGGTTCTGTCTTATAACTCAGTATGGATTTTCTTCAATCAGGTCAATTTGTCCACCTGGAGAAAAGATATCGGTTTTTACTTTCAAGACAGACTGAGGGAAGAAGTGGGCTCTGAATAGTCTGATAGGGCTAATCTGAATGAGGGCCTGCATGGGGGGATCCTGAAAATACTTAACAGTAAATTTAGGAGGGTTAGTAAATTCGGGTAGGCTGGCAATGCTTAACGGTAAATTAAGTTGTCTTGTGTAAAGCTTTGGAAGCGACTTCTTTAGAATGTTCTTTTACATAAAGATAATATTGCTGAACTTTGGAAGTGCTAGAAAAGTGTATTACTGGTATGCTGACAGATATAGAAGTAAAAAGATGTAAAATATGGTCAAAACAGATATTTAGACAAAGAGAAGAACATATTTGAAGAAAATGGTTGACAAATTCTTAATTAGTGAAATCTGGAACACTTCATTAATTAGGTTAATGAGGTCAGCTTATCAACAGTGCTGACAGGAAGAGCTGTAAGGTACCATGAAGTTAATTCATCACCTCTGTTATCTTATCATATCTCTGCAGTTTGGTCCTCACTATACTGATAAGCTAAGAGCAGGAGGCAGGGACCACCTACTGGGGTTGAGAGGGCACTAACAATATTGTAACCTAAATAAGATAGGAGATGAGTGTTTATTGTAGAGAAATATCCTTTTTATTTGTATTCAAGATACATGTAAGTTGCAAGCTCCATCGGTTCTTACACTAAAAATGGTCTTAATTAAGACAAGAAAAGTTGAACCTGTACATAAGACATCTTGTTTTTAAGGTCATATTCATGTATTTCATTATGTCATCTGTCTACTGTTTTCAAATGTTGGGTCGGAAAAGATATCGTCTGCAACAGGCAAAATTCTGATACAACCTTGTCCAAGATCCACTGAAAAATATCCAAGTTTTGCTGGGACCACCTGGTAGGCAGTATCTAGTTCATCCCACCCTCCCCTATGGTCAAGTGATGATCACCAGACCAATTATTAACCCATCATCACCCAAGGGGGGCAGGAGAGAGCAGACACTTTAACCCCATGAGGGAGGGACCAGAGCTTGTACTCATCATGGGGATGGGTGGGAATGATTAGTGTGAGGAGGGGGGGGGGGACAATCACTCTAATTTTTACCAGCCTAATTTCCAAAAGATGCCATAGCATGCCTCTATGTATACATCTGCTTCTGGATGAATTGAGACTGTAAACTGGAATTGAGACTGGAATTTTAGGTTGTTTTCCTTGTACCACCTGTAAACTCAAAGATACGATGAGTTCTGAATATTCATGCAAAAGCCACAAAATGTGTCACAAAATTAAATTATTTTACAGTATTATTTTCATGCCAGAGATATCCCATAAAAGGTTATCTCATTTGTTGTTATACATTTGCATGCATGCCCGTTGCCTTTATTATAGAAGCCAGTAAGAAATGTGTATTTTATTAGGCAGAATCAGAGAGAAATTCACTAACTTATAAGACGAGAAATTCCCTTACATGTACATCACGAAGCTATGAGATCTTTGATTTCTCACGCCTAGCTGAAACCTACCTTTACCTATAATCACCTAAAAGAACCTAGAAGAACCCCTGATGTTCCAAAGACTACCCTCACGCCTTCAACGGTTATTACCACCACTTTATCCCAGTCTCTTTAGCACACTTATCACGCCATCATCTGCCCTCCAAAATCGCCCTGCCACGCTTTAACACTTTCCAATGATAACCCCGGCACTTATAAATTGCACAGGCTAATCAATATGTTAAGTGGGGGCTGCCCTCGACACCAATAATCAAACTCGTGCAATCTCATCAGGGCTGGAAACACTGGGTGCATGTGCACCTTAGTGCACCCAAAATTGGAGTTGTGCACCCAATTTTTTCTGTGGGTGCACCAGTGCACCTAAATATTCTTTTAGGTATTTTTGTACATATCAAATTATAATAGTATGCAGGATATTCCTAGCATCTAAGTGTCAGAAAAATAATAAAATCTTTGTTATAGTACTTGTTTAAGATTTCAAAGTAAGCTCCCATTTTAGAGTCAAACTCAGAAGAGGAGCAGTAAGACCTGCAAATAGGTTTTGTTTGATACGGTGCACCTAAGATATTTTTTTTGCACCTAATTCTTTAGGTTGTGTGCACCAGTGCACCTATTCTAAAAAATTTTGAGCCCTCAACACCAATAATCAAACCTGTGCAGTCTCATGCAGTATGCATGGTGCAAGTTGGCCTGGTCGTAAATTGACCACTTGAAGGAATAATTAAGGCAGAAAGGGTTCCTGAGTGGGGAAGGCTGGGGTATAATTTTCCACAGAATCAGGCTAACAAACTCTGTTACGGGTATTATTGGGGAGGAGTGAACACTGACCTTCAGTTTGACTGAGAAAAATCTAGGGTGTGTGCAAAACAGGTAAAACATGTTAAGACTACAATCAGTCACTATTTTTTTTTTACAAGTGAGTAAAGTAAAGTAAAGTAAAAAGTTCACAATACAGCTCAATGATTCCTGTTATGATTTCATTATAATATAGTGGATTTTATAAAAAAAAAATTTTCCAAACAAGTCGTAAATAACCCTCGGAAAAGTTTGATCCATCCTACAATAATCAACCATTAAACACTACCTTATACCTTTGCCAAGTTGAAAACCCCTTCCTTGTTCTGTATGTCTGCTGCAAATATTTGATGCCAAAGAACTAGAAACACAAACAAAACTTGAAGCAGCCCCACATTAACTTACAATCAAAATAAATCTAAACACTAAACCTTAACCAAAACTTTCAGGTAAAACTTTTTTTTCTTTTTTTGTTGCTTGCAAATGTTTGATGCCAAGGAACCACAAACAAGTAAAAACTTGAACCAGACCTACAATGACTTACAATTACAGCCTAATACCTTTACATACGAGCTCTTTGATCTGAGCATGAGCTAAACCCGAGCTAGCGGCCCGCTCTCCTGCTCCTGACAAGATTCAGGGTTGAACCATTTCCCGTCTTAATTTTGACAGATCGGCTTGGATCGTTCCATTTCGGGCTGGAATGGGCTATAACCTCGCCCAATCAGCAACCCAAGGCCACCTCGTCCCCCCGACGCTAACGGAATCACTAATTTGCTGCACTTCCCGTCCGTGATTAGAGATTTTACTTTCCTATCCAGGACAAGGATTCGAAGAAAACTGGGACTAACTAACTAAATTTCCAGCCATTCTGCTTTCGATGAAGGACACATTAATTCAGGTATATGACCTACATATGGGGAAAGGGGGAAAATCCAATTTTAAAAAAACATAAGTCCTCAGTTACATGAATAATGTTTGTATTCCAGTGTGAAGACCACAGATTTTTGACAATTTTGTACTGCAACATTAAACTTTAATATCTCTGTACAGGGAGGTTTTTAAGTCGCATTAAATGTCATGTATGTAACCGAGAAAGTGTGTTGACTGCGTGACTGTGAGTTCCTTGGTTTGAATGAGTCATTGCAATACGCACAACAAATGTGTCAGCACACTTTCATTGTTAACTTTCAACCAAAACAAGGTCTTTGTTCAGAATTTGTTAAAAGGTCTAATTTTAGTGTTACATGTATGTCAGTTTCTCTGTTCCCATGAGTCATTGCGATACCAACAACAAAAAACTCAGCATACTTTCATTGTTAAGTTTCGACCAAAACATTTTCTTTGTTCAGAAATTTTTCAAAGCTCTGTCAGCATGTTTTAGACAATTTCACATCCTCAAAATAAGGCATGCTACATTTGTAGTGTTCAACTCACCACAAATTAATTAGTACATACCATACACGTTTAAGTAGAAGTTTAAGTAGAAAACTCTCTAAATTGCTTTTCTACACCTTCAAACCATCACAGCACCTCAAATAAAATCATTAAGTACAACAACCAGAAACCAATGACTCATGAAGAAGTTAGATTTCCCCGACTCAGTGTGTACAAAACATGTCAAAATTGCGTACGCACACAAGTGTATGAAAACCACTCCGGTCAGAATTTCGTTGACTCAGTGTGTACAAAATACGAAGATTGGCACCTAATATAAATACAGAGAAAGTTTTTGTAACTTTTTGTATGCTTGCTTCCTTTGCCCTTTTTTTACCGTAAGGTTTTTCCCAGCGTGTAAATCAGTTCTGAATTTCGTCAACTCAGTGTGTCCAAAACATGCAGATTGGTACCTAATACAAATAAAGAGTAAGTTTTTCCCATTGTTACGTGTATATCAGGTCTGAATTTCGCAGACTCAGTGTGTCCAAAACATGCAGATTGGCAGCTAATAAAGAGAAGGAAGTTTGAGGCAGTTTTTGTAAGTTTTTGCATGTTCGTATGCGTACACAGTTGTAGTGTAAATCAGTTCTGAATTTTACCGACTCAGTATGTACAAAACAGTGTGTAAATCGGCTGAATATCGTCAACTCAGTGTGTACCAAACATTAAGATTGGCAGCTAATAAAGAGAAGGAAGTTGGAGGTATGCTGACTGGGGTTGGATCAGGTGTCAGAGGTCATGAGGTCATCCAAACATCTGTCAGTGTTCTCAGGTGAACTTTACTGGGTGTTTCCTCTGGTTTACCGCTATTGCCATTCTATTATGGCAGTACAGAGGGATTAGGCCACATAAATTTATTTTGTTGGTTTTCCAATATTTTCCATCATTTCATACATTAGAAACAAACTACAGTGCAAGATAGATAGATCTTTATATTTGGGTATTGGGTATCTTGATCAATCAAAAGATTGAAGGCATTGATTTTGGTCTTTTTTTAGAATAAATATATACAAGTTACATGTAAATCTACATGTACCTTGTTACACTGCACAGCCTATGAATGTGGCTTCATTGTGTTCATTGTGTGAGAAATAACTAAGAAATTACCCCATTTAAAAATTTGTCAAGTAACTCTTATATCGTTATCATAATGACATCTACATTTATAATAGCTTCAAAACATTTCACTCTAACCAACAAATTAATGTGATTGCCTGACACGTGCAATACCTTAGTGCGAATATATATTTTATTTCCAGTATGCATATATGCATAAAAAACAGTGCATATATACAATGTACCTACTTACTACAAGTACATCTGTCTGTTCCCAAAACCTCTTTTGAAATAAATGTCTCCCTGCCTTTTACTAACAAGTCCTTTTGTCGATCCATCATGCCCCCATTAACCCTCTGAGGACCGAGAAAAACACTCCATCTCTCCTAACCTGACACACGGGCCCCGCAAATCGTCATGCCAACCGTTCCTCACTCTCTTTGATCTTTTGCTCGATTTTTTGGCTCCTGTGTGCTCTTTTATCGCGGGGTAATGTGGACTCTTTGCCGGGGGTAAAAACCGTGGAAATCGCCCGGGCGGGAGGGCCTTTCAGCGGCAGGGACGTGGGCGTTTCCCTGACCTGGGAGTTAGGCACGGAGAAGAAAGGAGTTCAGCCATTGTTTGGACTTCAAAGACACACACCGCTACTGAGGCATAGGGAAAAAACAGATGTGGTTCTGGTAATTCCCATAGCCTGGGTACCATCCGGATTTTGCTCCACTATGCTAGAAAAAATTGCTAGCTATGCTAGATTTTTTTTCTAGCAAAATCCGGATGGTACCGTACCCAGGCTAGAGCAAAATCTGGATGGTACTCATGCTATGGGAAACCAGAAACAACATTTTTTTTCTAGGCCAGGGGTGCAGTGTGTTTCCCGACAAACCCTAGCAAACGCTTGTCCCAAGAAAATGGAAGGACAGGTCCTGGTAAAGTTGCACTTCAGTTTTACACTGTCTTGAACTGTATCTGTTGAATCATTTCAATGGAAATCTAAAAAAAAGATGAGCTATAAAAAGACAAGAATCCCTACCAGCCGACATTAATTTTTTCAGGTCTGAACCCAGAAACACAGCATTAATTTCCAAGGGCCCAGCAAAAAGAGCATGACTGTTGTGATGGCTACAAGCATGTGGGATGTCCAGTTAGCAGGAAGGAGATTTTTCATTCTTTCTGCTTCCAGCTTCCTGGGCATGAATGAAAGGGTCAACAGTGAAAGGATTCGGGAGAGAAAGCAACTGGAACCACCACATGGCTGGGGAATTCTTTAAATGGTGCTTTTTTTGCCGACTGAATATTTCCTTGATCAGCACTCTTTCTTATTGCACTGCCAAGAGGAGCCAGAGAAAATAGTCAGAAAGTCTTGCCATCATAGACAACCTCACTAGGGATTCTACTATATCTGAAGACTTGAAGCCAAATACAAGCAAAGACCAAAGACTGACTGGGTAGTACTTATCAACTGAAGATGCTCCCTTGGATTTTAGCCTTCAGGCAAGAGTTTGCAATAAAGTTGTTCGAATCCCTGACCAAAGTGATCTGGTAACAAGTTAACTGTATAGTACAGTACACAGAACTGATGGCCTGGGTACCATCCAGATTTTGCTCCGCTACGCTAGAAAGCAAAATCTGGATGGTACCCAGCCTACAAAAGCGAGAAAACATTCCTCTAGACCAACTCAAAGCTACAAAGAAAGTATAGGCTTAATTTAAATCTCAATTCACAAGACAGTACACAGTTCATTAGTGATGATAAACTACCTTGAAATTGGTGATCAGTCAATTATAACATCCTTTTCACCCCTGGTATTCCCCAAGGAGGTCAGATTCATGCAAGGTCCACTACTCCTTTAGTCGTGGTGAATCAGTGAGTGTGTATTCTCTCAAAGAAATGTGTATTGCCCCCCTCCCTCCCCACTGTGCAGTGTTCATCCTCTGCTCATCCTAACCACCTGTTGCTATAAGCACTGTCACCCCTGGGAAAACTGGGACAGTAAAACATCTGTGTGATTTTAAGGGTAGTACAGAGAAGACCAAGAAATAAGGGAATTATGGCAAGAAAATAGAGTGACTCAGCAGATATTAAAATTTAAAAGAAAATCAGAACTTTAAAGGTAATAGCATTTGTGATTGTGTCTTAAATGTACAGAAGAATAAAATAAGGACATTATACACGTATACGGCATTGCAATGACTCATTATTCGCCATCCAATTTTAGATCTGAAGAAAACGGATGAATAATCATGTTAAAGACGATATACAGATTATTTAACACTGATCATACTGTTGTCAGGTATATTGCAGTTGTTTAGTTTCAGATCAAATGAATATATTTAATGCAGTAAGCAGTTCCAAATTATCATGTATCATTAAATATATCATACAGAGCCTTTTTTTCAGGTTACAGATTTCAGAAGCATGTTATGGTCCGAGGACCTGTACCCAGTAGTACCCAGTTGGTCCAAACTTTTTGTTCCCCTGAGGAAAGATCAAAGCCTGCCGACAGAACAAGGCAATCGTTTCCCCCTATTGTGTCCCGGGGGTCAATAGTCATGCCCATAATTCTGTACTTCCTAAACAGCCCTCTGCCGCTGGACAATAGGAAGTGTCCAGGCCGGGCTAACTAGCATGACCGCCCGAATGCAGCCTCCGTAGCATGCCAAAAACTGGGGGGTTGGGGGGGTCTTCAGAGTCTTTGGTATCTTTTATGTGCTATTTTCTGATTGCATATAGACAACACAGCCGGCCTGGTTGAATTACCCCCGTTTTTTAGAACTGGGCTAATCAGAAAACAGCCGAAGACCACCAAACCCCCAGTTCTATAAGCCTGCTACGGAGGCTACCTCTGCCCATTGGACAATAGGAAATGTCCAGGCCGGCCTAACTAGCATGACCGCCCGAACGCAGCATGATTTGTTACGTCTGAATAACATGAATTTGGCCATTTATCATCCAGCTGTATTACTGTGTTTTCTGTCCTTCCTTTCATAATGTTTGATAAGTGGTGGTCCAATATTTGTAAATTTGGAACTGTTTGCTATGTTGAATAGATTATATATATATCATTTTGATTCTTAAATAAAGTATCTGCAATTATTATATACCCAACAACAACTACATGTACACATAGTAGAAAGGTGTCTAGACTATACACTATTTTGGGGCAGGTTTGACTATATTATAAAAAACTAATGTTAGCTGAGGATGGGTGGGTGGGTGGGTGGGTACCAAGGACAGGCATTGAGGAAGGCATGACATGATTGAGTAAAAATGCTGTATATCAGGCCCATGAAGCCCAGTATGTGTGTGTGTGTATGTATGTGTGTGTGTGTATGTGTGTGTGTGTGTGTATGTGTGTGCGTGTTTGTGTGCGTGCGTGCATGTATGGAGGGGTGACGTGATGGAGGAAGCATGCTGTATATCAGGCTGATAACAAAGAATAGAAGCCCAGCGTCTGTTCTCCTCTGATTTCAGCAGCTCAGCCTTTTGTCATGGAAAGGAGATATCCTCTATTGTTAGTGATCTCATCAGGGGTTTGTCTTTGGGGTTAAAAAGCAGCACTACATTTGTCCATCTTGGGTCTCTCAGCAGAAAAATTATACTTTCGACAATTAAAATGCTGGAAAGTCGTAAGGTAAGCTCTGCTTTAGAAGTTAGTTAGTTAGTATGTATATCCTTTGGCCATCTGCAACTTCCAATAATAGTATAGTACAGTTTAATACTTTCTCCATGCCTACAGATTTCTCCAGTAGATTTACATCTCTCATTGTTGAACACAAAATTCATAGACAGACGTGTTAACAGAGATTTTCAAAGTGCTCCCGAAGCTGCAGCCCTCCAGCATTTCCATAATAGGCAATGGCCATCAGGCACATTTCCCTGAACAAGAAAAGCCTACAAGAATCAAGTGGATTACTTTTACTGCTCCTCTTAGCCTTGATGGATGCCTGCTTTCTGTCTTATATCGCTCTAAGACAGCCTTGAAAGTTGTGTTCCATTACACTCCATCAAAACCCGATTATTTCCCCAGGAAGGCTAGAGACAGTGATGGCACGCGGGCGACATCTGCGAGAAATTGGATGAGGTGACAATAAAAACGGCTTTCTGCGCCGGAGGCTGCCAGGTTTCGGCGGGATCTAATTTCCGCGGCACTTCGCATCCAATCAAGGCGGATGGCCCGGATTACGGCGGCGGGAATTACCGAGCCGTGTGACGAGGGCGGCGCGGGGAAATTGTGCAGGATATGAGCGGGGCTGTAAACTCGTATAAACCCAGGTATATGGGAACTCGTGTTTCTGGGTGTGTGTCTATGTATGTTTGTGTGTCTGTGTGTTTGTGTGAAATTGTGCAGGATACGTAACGAGTATATCGTAACTCATAATACTGGGTGGATTGAAAGGCATATAAACTTCTGGTGTAGGTGTGCGTGTGTGTGTGTGTGTGTGCGCGCGCGTGCATATGTGTATTTGTGTGTGTTTGTGTGTGTGTGTGCGTGTGTGTGTGGGGGGGGTGACCGTGTGTGTGCGTGTGTTGCCAGGGCCAGTATACAGGCTACTAGTAGCTCCTCGGCTCCAGGGCCAACATGTCCGCAAGGAATTTTTACCATGGATGCTGCTCAGTTTGAAATAAGACTGCCTGTCAGCATGCCTGTCTGCATCCTACGACAAGGAATTATTTCCAAAATCCTTCATGAGCTAGATTTGAAGTCTCAAAGGATGTCAGTCGTCCATTAAATCAAGCTTACATGTGTTACACGAAGTAAGAATACAGATAACACCCCTACACATTGTAATAGTATAGCCCATCCTGCCAAGTAACGCTGAGACCAGAGACTCGATCTCTTTACCATCTGGACGGCATTGAGCACTGTACCTACATGTACTAACACAGCACGTAGAATAAACCAACTGGAAATGCACTGAATCTGTGCTAATTCCTGACGTGCAAAAGCAACATGGTGTCAAGAAGTGGCCTTCAGCAAGTTCAGGAGAACTGAGAAAGGCAAAACGGACCCGACAAGGAGAAGAAGACAGAAGAAGACAGAAGAAGACGAAAGCAAACAGTCTCAAGAGAAGACGGAAGGACAGAGAGAGCCAAAGTCTTCAAAGGAGACAGCTAAGTCCAATGTCTAATGTCTTTCTTCCAAGATAGCATCCAGAGAATGCTAGTCTAAAGAGCACCAGAGAACTTTGATGGAATAGATATTGTGAGAAAATTCCATTGAGAACTTGTGAAGAATTTCCATTGAGAACTTGTGAAGAATTTCCATTGAGAACTTGTGAAGAATTTCCAGACAGTCTGAGCCAAGCACATGCGTAGGCATAAGGGCTCTATTGTTTTAGCGTGTCCCAGGAAATAGGACACATTCCTTAGCGTCTGGAAAGTTTGACAAGTAGGAATTCTGCTAACGAGAAGGATCTAAGGTCAGAGGTGCCAGGAACAAGCATATGTCAATGTCTAGTTACTGTGTGGGCAGGTGACAGCATCAAAACAAACACAGGCAGACGGTCAAAAAGAAGACTTTTGAAGGCATAAAAATGGCAGACAATCGACTGTTACCAGTACCAAAGCCCATGGAACTGACAGGGGATGTTGCGCAAAACTGGAAAATTTTCAAAGATGAATGGGCCAGCTATGAGATTGCTACAGAGAAGAACAAGAAACCAAAGGAAATCCGAGTAGCAACACTGAAGACCGTGATTGGTAGAGATTGCTTGGACATTCTAAGAAACTTAGATATTCCAGCCGACCCAAATCAGCCAAACGTAGACCCCAGGCAAGACCCCGATAAGATTATAGAAGCCTTAGATAAGCACTTCAAGCCCTTGAAGAATACCGTGTATGAGAGATACAAATTCAATACATGTGAACAAGCCCAAGGAGAAAGTATTGAAACGTATGTGGCTCGCTTGAGGAAACTAGTGTCTACATGTGTGTATGGCGCTCTGAAGGATGAGATGCTGCGAGACCGAATCGTGCTTGGAGTTCGAGACAACAAAGTGAGAATGCGGCTGTTGAAGCAGAAGAATCTCACATTACAAGCAGCACTAGAAGAATGTAAGGCCAGTGAGACAACGAACAAGCAACTCAAGGACATGCAGAGCAATGGGGCAGAGACCGTGCATTATGCCAAGACAAGGCCAAGTCGAAGCCAAGGCCAAGCCAAGACGAAGTTTAAGCAGCCACACAGAAGGACGCAGATGCCAGAAGCCAACTGTGGTTACTGTGGAAAATACCATGCTAAAGACAAGAGTAAATGCCCAGCATTTGGAAAGAAATGCGCGAAGTGTGATAAGCCCAATCACTTCGCCAGGGTTTGCAAAGCAGGCAGCAAGAAGATACACATGATACAAGGCAACGTGGCAGAAGAGGACGAAGAAGTGTACACTGTGGGTACAGTGTCATGCAATGACAGGAAATGGTACGTCGACCTGAGGATGAGCGAGGGAAAAACACTACGCTGTCAGATCGACACCGGAGCCACTTGCAATGTGATCAGCGAAGCTGACTTCAAGAAGTATGGACAGAGGACGATGCCAAGCAGGGCAAGACTGAAGCTGTACGACGGTTCTATCCTGAAGCCAGTAGGCCAAGGAGTCCTGAAGACGATACATCAAAGCAAGGTCATTGACCTGGAGTTCCAGATTGTCAAGACACGTCAGAGTCCTCTACTATCAGCTGAAACATGCACCATGTTAGGACTGATCACCCTCAACACGGTCAACCAAGTCAGCACCACAGAACAGATAGTAGAGAAATACGCCGATGTCTTTGAAGGATTGGGATGCCTACCTGGAGAGTACCACATAGAGATTGACAAAGATGTCAAGCCAGTCCAACATCTACCCAGACGCGTCCCAGTTCCTCTGAAAGCAGAACTAAAAGCGAAGATCGAAGAATTAGAGAGGAAGAACGTGATCGCCAGAGTCACAAAACCTACAGATTGGATCTCCAGTATGGTGGTAGTCAAAAAGCCAGGGAAGATGAGGATCTGCTTAGATCCCAAGGATCTCAACATGGCACTCCACCGACCGAAGTATCAGATACCAACACTAGAAGAAGTACTGCCAAGGCTCGCCAAGGCCAAAGTGTTCTCAGTACTCGATGCCAAAGACGGATTTTGGCAAGTAAAATTAGATGAAGAAAGCAGCTATCTCACGACGTTTTGGACGCCATTCGGGAGATTCCGATGGCTGAGAATGCCCTTTGGGATTTCAACGGCTCCAGAGGAATACCAGAGAAGACAGCACGAAGTGCTAGAAGGTCTCCAAGGTGTAGATGTCATAGCAGACGACATCCTAGTGTTTGGCTGTGGCGACACAGACGAAGAAGCCAACCGAGACCATGACGTGAACCTGAGCCGACTGCTCGAGCGAGCACGAGAGAGCAATCTCAAACTGAACAAGAGGAAGATGAGACTAAAACTGAAGCAAGTACCCTACCATGGGACAGCTCCTCACAGCAAGAGGCCTGCGACCAGACCCAGAGAAGGTTAAGGCCATTGTGGAAATGCCAACGCCTGAAGATGTCAGAGCTGTACAACGACTGCTTGGTATGGTGAACTACTTGGCGAAGTTCCTACCACATCTGTCCGATGTTTGTGAACCACTGCGTCGACTGACCGACAAAGATGCCATATGGGCATGGTTACCTGTACATGACCAAGCAGTGGAAGAGATCAAGAAGCTGGTGACAGCACAGCCAGTACTACAATACTACGACGTAGAGAAAGAGGTGACCATACAGGGAGATGCAAGTGACAAGGGACTTGGAGCGGCGCTCCTGCAGGAAGGACGCCCGGTAGCGTATGCTTCGCGAGCTCTAACCCCGACAGAACAGAACTATGCGCAGATAGAGAAAGAGTGCTTAGCAATTGTCTTTGCAGCACAGAAGTTCAACCAGTACATCCACGGCCGAGAAGTGGTAACTGTACAGTCAGATCACAAGCCTTTGGAAGTGATCTTCAAGAAGCCTCTCCTTGACGCACCGAAGAGACTGCAACGAATGCTCCTGCGTCTGCAGAAATATCACCTGAAGGTGACATACCGCAAAGGAACAGATATGCACATAGCTGACACGCTGTCAAGAGCATACCTGACGCAGACAGAGAGCAAGACGAGGCGAGACGAGTATGAGATACTCAAGATCCAAGAAGCAAAGAGAGAGGATCGAGAAATTGAAGAAGTGAAACCCGCTGAGTACATCCGAGTGTCCGATATGACGTTAGACCGTGTGCGTCTACACACTCAGCGAGATGAAGTCATGCAAGAATTGAAGAAGACCATCAAGAAGGGATGGCCAGACAATAAAACGCAGCTGAAGAAAGAAATCCGAGACTACTGGACCTTCAGAGATGAAATCAGCATGCACGATGACATCATATACAAGGGACAAGCGATAGTCATCCCAGCAGAGCTGCGAGAAGAGATGACACAGAAGACGCATGCCAGCCACCAAGGAGCAGAAGCATGTATCAGACGAGCCAGAGAAACCATATTCTGGCCAGGGATGAGTGCACAACTGCGAGAAAGAATCGGACGATGTGACGTCTGCAAAACCTATCAGCCGAAGCAGCAGAGGGAACCGCTCATGCCGCATCCAACTCCAACGACGCCATGGAGCAGAGTGTCGATGGACCTGATGACACTGGGAAACCAACACTACCTGGTAACAGTAGACAACTACTCAGACTACTGGGAGCTAGACGAGCTACACCAGAATACCACAGCCAGGAATGTGATACACAAATGCAAGCAGAACTTCAGCAGACATGGAATACCCATGGAAGTTGTTACCGACAACGGACCCCAGTTTGCATCAGAAGAGTTCAAGGAATTCGCAAAGACCTGGAACTTCAGACATGTAACAACTTCCCCGTACCACAGCCAATCAAATGGAAAGGCTGAATCAGCAGTAAAAATAGCCAAGAACCTGTTGAAAAAGGCAGCGGCAGATGGAAAAGATCCCTGGATCTCCATCTTAGGATGGCGGAATACGCCAACACAGGGACAGGACAGTAGCCCAGCACAAAGGCTCATGTCCAGGAGAACGAGAACACCAGTACCAATAATGACAAAAGCACTGGAGCCGAAGGTGGTACAGGACGTACCCCACAGCATCACAGAGAGAAAAGCCCGAACAAAGAGGCGCTACGACGAGGGAGCACGAAGTCTTCCACCACTGCAGCCGGGACAGCAGGTGCGAGTAGAAGTGGCACCAAACCGGAAAACGGCCGAGTGGAGGAGTGGCACACTTGTAGAGCGTGTGTCGCCGAGATCGTACGAAGTAGAAGTCGACGGAGCCAAGTACAGGAGAAACCGAAAACACATCCGCGAAACGACAGAAGAACCAAAACCTTCAACAGATGAGGAAACAACAGCTCCAACAACACCAGAGTCGACAGCAGAAACAACAGCAACAGCAACAACGCCGTACATCACACGATACGGTCGAACGGTCAAGGAACCAGATCGTTTGAACTTGTGAATGAACTGTAACCTGAGAATGGACAACGAATACGGACACTGGACTCTGATAGATTTCTAGTTTAGTGATAATGCATGCCAGTTAAGATTGATAATGCATGGAACTTAAAGAGAGAGGAACTAACATCTTTTTGTGAAGAAAGGGGATGTTACACGAAGTAAGAATACAGATAACACCCCTACACATTGTAATAGTATAGCCCATCCTGCCAAGTAACGCTGAGACCAGAGACTCGATCTCTTTACCATCTGGACGGCATTGAGCACTGTACCTACATGTACTAACACAGCACGTAGAATAAACCAACTGGAAATGCACTGAATCTGTGCTAATTCCTGACGTGCAAAAGCAACAACATGGCCTTATATGGAAGTGCTAACGGCAAGGTCACTTGTCAAGACGACAAGGTCAAAGCTGGACTAAACCCTGGAAACAAGTCTGCTAAAAAAAACTAGCTCCGTACAAACTTTTTCACTTTAAAATTTACATAACACTATTAGGTAATGAAATTTCTTGTTGCTTGTTGCATCCTTTTTCAAGTACAGGATAACTTGTCAGAATTAATAGATACATGTAGGCAGGAAGATTGGACACATAATACTTAATAGAGTGGAAATACTGTAAAGTTTGCTTTTAAAAAATAGCTTAATTGTACAAAGTTTCTTCACTTGAAAGCTTGCATATGCCATTCACTACACAACAAATTAAAACTTCTTCTGCCATCTTTTACTTTGAAGTAACTGTTACAGGATAACTTGTCAAAATTGACAGATAGGCAGAAAGATTGGACACATACATTGAGTGGAAATACCTGTACAGTTTGCTTAAAAACAGCTTTCTACAAACTTTCATCACTTGAAAATTGCTTTAATTTCACTCGGCAACCAAATTTCTTCTGCCCTCCTTTAATCTGAAGTAACAGGATAACTTAGTGTGGAGTGGAACTAAGAGTGGAAATACCTGACAGTGTACAGTTTGCTTAAAAAACAGCTTTGTGCAAACTTTCATCACTTGAAAATTGCTTTTCACTATAGGCAACCAAATTTCTTCTGCCCTCCTTTAATTTTGAGTAACAAGATGAGTCGTCAAAATTGACGGATAGGCAAAAAGATTGGAAACATAATAGAACTAACGACAATTGAGGGACTGATGAATGCTTGAGACAAATAGATTTGGGCTAAGTTTAATCGTACAAAGTTTCTTCACTTCAAAATTTGCATTATGCTTTTCACTACACAACAAAACTTATTGTGCCCTCCTTTAATCCGAAGTAACAGAATAACTTGTCAAAATTAACGGATAGGCAAGAAGATTGGACACATAATAGAACTAACGACAATTGACGGACTGATGAACGTTTGAGACAAATAGATTACAACAAGGTCAATTTCCTTCGTTAGACTTGCCGTTCTTTCTTTCAACCGTCGTAAACAAAAGCACAGCATATTGTAGTAATCAGATTGCGAAAATGAGCCCGGATATTGGGCCGACTAAATCCACGCGACAATAAAACACTAACTTACTTTTACGCACGTCAATCCCAGACCTTTTTGACAGCAATCGTATTTCGTTTGACTAGGAGTACACAACATAATTATTTTGCCATTTAGGGCCGAAACCTCTTTGATCACCCTTTTCTTTAAATCACCCCTTTACTCAATCTCATTCCGGAAACCGAAGAAAGGTTCAAGCAATCGTTCCTAGAGTTCGCGGGAAAATCGTTAGCCGGGCTGTTTTGGTGGTAGCGGAATTTGATAAGATCAACCGCTTGCGTTCCTCGAGATAAAGGAAACCAATTTGTAAAAAAACCTTTCGGTGTAATTAACTAGTATGATTTGATCAGGGCCTGAGTTAAATAAATCAGACGTCCCTGTTCGGCTGTGTCGGTATTGAAGAGCGATACTGGATGTTTCCGGTAATGCACACAGGCACCTGTCTGTCTGATGGAGACGCTCGTCAGGGCAGAGTAATCTAATTAACAAAGGCCGATTGATTAGCTCATCGCATTGGGCGATCAAGAAGATTTCATTAACATTTTTGGCCTCCCTTAACGATGTCAGGGTGCCGCTGGGACGGCATGGAAATAGTTGGGAACTCTTCTTCTTTCTTCTACAAATAAACTGTAACCAGAAGTATGAAAATAGAGATTACAACATTAGAGATTATGAGAAATATGAGTGACCTGCCCAAGAAAGAAGGCCACCTGTCCTGGACATCTTCGCTTTGACTGTAGTTATTTTCAAAGACCAACTCTTACTAGTATTGACTTTAGAATATTCTTCAATCAGTGACAATTTTTGAAAGATAAGAATTTCGAAAGACATAACTCTAAAATCTGATTGATGAATGTTCTTAGACTAGTATAACTGTGTTTTAAATGTGACTGATGAACCTCTTCAACAACTCTTCCTATGTTTTAGATACCAGACAATTTTGCCCAATGTTTTCTGTGTGACCATCTAGTGAACTTTCAAACTTCTGTTCTGGATTATTTTCTAAGGTTAAGTTGAGAAAAGACAGGACAGAACAGGGGATTAGTGTTATCTGTGGCGGGGATTAGGACCAGGATAAATATTTGGGACTCAGGAACTCTGCTCTGCGTTCTTGACACTGAACCTTCCTGTTACCATGGCAACAATCGTAGTCCGTAATCCTACACAAACACAGCCGTAGATGGACTTGACTTTGACCTGGACCATGCTGAGAACAGAAAATATCTTGGGAACTTTTAGATTAAAACACATGTAGATAAGACTTCAGGAAACTGAAATGATTGCTTCTACTGTAGACAATATGGTACATGTACAAAAATGTATAACTTATTTCAAAGACTTATTGTAACTTATAAGTGGCAAAAATGGTATAAAATACTGCAAACTAAGATTGAACTTACAATTCTTTGTGTCATTTGAAAAGGACACTGACCCAGTTTTTTTTTGGTGCCACTTTTTCCATGTCAGCGATACATGTACTTAGTAAACGTAAATGTCCTTGAACTGTATTTTGTCTGTCAACTACTGTCTGTGCAATTTTTACCTGAATATGCAACACTCCCAATACAAATATTCTTTCTGGCCTATACTTTTACTGTCTATTGCAAAACGATCAGGTGAAAAAAAAAATTTCCCTTCTTCAACACGTTGTTAAAACCATTTTTACGAGCAAATTTTACAGGTTTGACTGCCCATGAATCATCAGGCCTGGATTAGATTTTAGGTTTTCATTATTTAAAGAATGTTGAACAGGAAACTTTGGCCTTTTTCAGGGGGAGACTGGTAATCCCTGGAATTATCCTGGCGACTACAACTGTCAGAGTCAGGCCTTGGAAAAATGTTGTGGTTCCTGGATAGTGAGTGAGTGGTTCGTTCCTGTTTTCTGACCGAGCCTAGAAAAACTGCAGACCCTAGCCTTTTTTGTGGATCCCTGCAAGGGGCATAAATTTTTTGAGCTGATCAACCATTTCTAGCTCCATGACCTGACACTTGAGTGATGAAACGTTGTACATTCAGTTTTCCAACATAGACCTTGAAACTATGAGTGTCCTCATCCAAGTTTTACTTTCAATTGTTAAACTGTAAGTTGGATCAATAGAGATCACTCAAGTATAAAAAAGATCACCAAAGTCAGAAAAAAAGATAATCACTACCTAATGACCCAATTTTTTTCAGGACTGAAACATGAAACACAACATTTTTTCCCTTGGCCTAAAGACATAGAGACTGTGAGGAACATAAACTGGGCGTGTGCCAGACTACGGAAACTGCTGTTTTGATGGGGGATTAAGGAAAAATGTGCTTACGACATCAAGGCTAGTTAATACAGCCGTTTGTTGTAATTATCCGCATGGAGCTGTCATTATTTTATCCTGACGACGAGCGAGGGATTAGACAAACAACGATTCACCAGAAGTCCTACGGAAGCAGATGAAAATTAGAGTAAAGTGAGCTAAAATCAGGTGCAGTTTGTATGATAAAGAAGTTGAAAGAAACCATATACCGTGCTAAAAGCACCGTATGATTGTGTCCATATGTTTCATTGTATAACACTATGTTTTATATTGTTAATATATCTTATCCAAATCTTAATTTTCATTCTTGAAATCACCTTTTAGTAACTGCTAAGTTTCTAATGTACCAAGAAACATCATAATACGTATAGGCTGGACATTTTTTGTCTCGTTACATAGTTTGTATTATATTATTAAATTACATGTATTATCATTATCAGTACTTGCCTTAGCAATTAGCCTTGGGGCACAGATTTACAAATGAATATAATATTGAATATAACGTCATTTGTCATAACTTATGTATCAGGCATACATGTACATAATTGTCTTGACAATCTGTTAAGCCTCCCTCGTCAAAAGTTCTGTACAATAATTTGGGCTGGGTGAGTCCAGCCCTTTGTGCTTAGGTCTAAGTGTTGTCGCCAGGAAAATCCCCCCAACAAGTCCACCCGTGCCAAACTGATCCCGTAATTGTTGGGTTTGGCTCGACTGGTGTCTGCCTGCATGTGTGTTCGTACATGAAATTCTGACCCGATTTACACAGGGACAAAAACCTGATGGTACGAAAACTGCCCTACGAGAATGCACAAACTTTTAAAAACTTACTCTTCATTTATATTAGGTGCCAATCTGCATGTTTTGTACACACTGAGTCGACGAAATTCAGACTTGATTTTACATGCTTGGAAAAACCTGACAGTATATGAAAACTGCGTATGCACTGGAGCGTACTGTGTATGTTGAATTTTTCTGCACGTTAATCAGCCTGCTTTGACATACGGCAGACTGATCCAATAATTGTTGGTTATGTCCACCCGGCGTCTGCCCGTGTGTTCGTACTGTGTTTGTGAAATGAGTTCGTGAGATTTTGCGGTGACGGTCCATTGTTGAGAGGTCTTGTTTACAGGGTGTGGATTTGTCAGTAACACCCAACCTCCAGGCTAGTTAAGGTAGAAATGTGTGTTTTATTTATTGAGTTTCCTAACTCGACAACACTTGTGGATTGTGGTAATTATTTCAAAAAGCATGTCTCTCCCAGTCTCATAATGAGGGCATTCGTTACAAATGAACTGAGTATTTGATTTTTCACTGCAACCATCATAGGGCGAATACTTGCACAGTCACTCTCTCCTGAACTCAAGAGAAGACTGCTGAACTAAGTCGTTCAGAGCTTGACATGATCCAATTTACAAAAATCAAGCTCATCTCAAAAAGCCTGTGTTAGTCTCATAGTCATAATCAGGCTAGGGCTGTTAGAAATGAACTTATTTCATTTTCCAAGTTGCAATCATTGTACGAAACTTCAGCACTGTCAGTTCAGGAGGCTTCTCTTGAGTTCAGTAGAGACAAGTCGTTGAGATCTAGAGCTGACATGATCCAATTTGCTATAATCAAGCTCATCTCAAAAAGCCTGCTTTTTCACTCTCATAAAGAGAGCTGTTACAAATATATGAACTTATTTGATTTTCCACTGCAACCATCATACAATACTTGCACCGTCACTCTCTCCTGAACTCAAGACTCCTGAACTAAGTCGTCAAAAGCTCATGATCCAATTTGCTATAATCAGGCTCATCTGTGGATAATCCCTGCCCGAGGACAAGTCTAAGTACCAGACAGAGGAGGTACAAATCAAGGAACCCGTCTCAATTATCTGATAAAGACTGCCTCCAGCAAAAACAATTTGTAGAACTGATCAGAAAAGGTAGGAATTAACAAGCACCAAAGGCCGGAGGTCAGCTCTATACACCTCTGTAATTGCAAACGACTTGGAGGTATTTTTTTTGTAGTAATAAGGCCACACCAATTTAATTTCTTGGTTAACGGATTCGCCTCTTCATTTTTTTCTGCTTTCAAACAAAAAAAATTCAGAATCAACTGCAAAATGCTCATATTTTGCCCTGAACAGTTGAAAACAGTCTTTTTTTCCTAGTGACAGTTATTCCATCTTTCAATATGCAGTGGTATCATTAAAAGATCAAAATTCATTGTTTAGATTTTGAACCAGCCTGGTGTGTTGACTTCATGGCTCCTATTGTACCATTTTGGGCCATAATAGGATGCTTAGGCCTGTTTTTATTTTTTATTTTTTTCACCGACCCGCTCCATTATTTTTCTAGAAAAATCCGTTAACCAAGAATTAAATTGGTGTGGCCTAAGGGTGAAATTTGAATTCCCATTAAGAACAGAGCACTGTGAGTGTGAGTGAACGTAATAAAACGTGACGGTAGGGGAATTTTAAAAGCACGTCTGTTTTTCCGAGGTGTAATATCAAAGCAAATGTCAGAAGAAGGTCAGGAGAAAATGGTTGTCCAAACGCAATTTCACCTGCAAGCTTCGGGGGCAGGAGCAATCTTTCTCAAACACTGATCTCGAAAGCGGGAGGCGATCAGAATTCAGCCTGCGCGACTGTTTGGAATTACCTGTTAGGCCACACCAACTTAATTTCTTGTTTAACGGATTTTTCTAGAAAAATAATGGAGCGGGCGGGCAAAAAAATAAACAAACAAAAAGGCCTAGGTATCCTATTATGGCCTAAAATGGTACGATAGGATTATCTTGGTGTGGCCTTAGGCCTAGGAAAACAAATGTTGTGTTTTCTGTTTCGTGACCAACCCTAGAAGAAACTGCCGACTCTAGACTTTTTTTGGGGGGTGTAAGGGACATAATTTATCAAGCTGATCAACCTTTTCTAGCTCCATGATCTGACACCTGAGTGATAAAACGTTGTACATCTGGTTTTCTAACATTGGCATTGAAAATAAAAGAGTCCTCGTGCAAGGTTTACTTTGTTCAACTGTATTGTATAAGTTGGACCCCTGTATAGCTATCAATGAATTCTAAAAAAAAAAGAAAAAAAAAGATAATCCCTACCTACCGAACCTAACTTTTTCAAGACTGAAACAGGAAACAACATTTTTTCCCTAGGCCTCATCTCGAAACGCGGAGGCGATCAGAATTCAGCCCCGCGCGGCTGTTTGGAATTACCTATTATCTAGCGCGGATTTCTCTCGTGTTCGCCCCGCCCGGTATTGACCTTCTTACCCTCCAAGAACTGTTTTCAGAACCTCGCCGTGTTCCCGAGAGGAGGGAATCACTGAACAACTACAGGGCTGTGCGGACAGGTGTTTGGATTGCAGTTCAGTAAGCAATTTTCCGGGGTGCGATTGGACTGGGCATTTACAACCATGGATGGACAGGGCTCGAAACTTGCCTCTACCAGGCTTACTAGGCTTTGGGAGGGGGCTGGAAAGAGTAGAAATTGGCCAAATATACAGATGAAATGCCGAGAGGGAGTTGGTCTACAGTTTGGACTGCAGTTCAGTAAGCAATTTTCCGGAGTGAGATTGGACTGTGATTTCACAACCATACATGGACAGGACAGGGCTCGAAACTAGCCTCTACCAGGCTTTGGAAGGTGGCTGGGAAGAGTAGAAATTGGCCAAATACTATACTAGCTAATAGAAAGATAACATACCAGGGGAGTTAATTGGTCTACTAAGGTGTACAGTCTGCCACACATGAAAATGTACTCCTCTGACATGTTTAATAATCTGTCTATTTGGCCAATTTCTACTATTTCTGGCCGCCTCTGAAGCCTGATAGAGGCTACCTCTAAACACCCACCTAAAATTGTTACCTGCAGATACAAAGGTATCATTTGTGTGTGGATTTGTGTGTATAATGTATTTCTTTCCCCCCTTCAGTCCATGACATGGAACTCCCCACTTATTCCTATTCTTTGACATGTAAGTCAAATTGACACGACAATGTTACATAAAACATTAGGACACACACAATGAACAACGAACATTACAAACACGACTTAAAAAGAACGAAGAAGACAGCAATTCCATCTTAAGACGACACCAGTTCCATCACCGTCTGACCTCTAAAATTTGACGCCTTTTGAAGGTCAAGGGCAAAATGGAAGACTGTAGAAATCCCACATTATTTCACGCCAAGGCTTCGGCGTCTAAAGATAAACCCTTCAATTATGTATGGGCACCGAATGTCAATAACGCAGGACACACGTTCATTTTGCCCTTTCATTGCTAAATAATGTAGCCTGTTTCTCTATTTCATACACTTGAGCACTGTAGAAAATTTCATATTCCCAGCAATGTAACTAGACAAATTTACTATCAAAAACGTATCCGTAATATAACCTATTTTTCTATTTCATACACTTAAGCACTGAAGAAAAATGTGTAATCCTTATACAACTAGACAAATTTTCTATCAAAAACGTATCCGTAATATAACCTATTTTTCTATTTCATAGTTGAGTAACGTTACTGTAGAAAAATTTGTATTCCTGATGCAACTGGACAAATCTTCTATCAAAAATCATATCAGATATAAATTTGTTTTTAGTTAAGAACATGTTATCAGATTCAGTTCTTTTATCTACCATAAACTGTCGAGCAATACGTTCATTCATTCATTCTCTAAAGCAAGGAGAAGTTGAATTTATGTAAATTATGGTTCAGTTTTATTTTGTATCTGTAAAATGTTTCTGTTCATCATGTTTTGTTGCGACCTGTACCAGTGTGGCAAAAGTGTGCAATAAAAGTTGCCAATACCACGGATGGGTACCAAACATCAATAAACCGGAACACACACATTCCTTTGCCATTTTATTACCAATATTGAACTTGGAGAAGAAAAACCTAGTGAGAAAACCGGGGCGAGATTGGGGTCAGAGGATCATTGATTTGTAAAGATTTGTGTAATTCCCAACACGGTCGGGCGAAGGTGGCTGGAAAATTAAAGGAAGGCAAAGAGAGCTTATTGACTTTTCGTCTGGAATAAACGATCGAGTCTTGTGTGCACATTATTCCAAGCCAGTGCACACAAAAAGTACGCTGGGACCGGAAACAATTCATGTATACTTTAGGAACGAGAAATTTCATCAGACTTAATTTCAGTATGCAATCCTCTGGTATCTGTATTCCCCCATGTCAACCTCTAACTCCAGGACCTGCTAGTCACAGCCAGATTACTTCATTCTGCCTGTTAATCTTCCCCATCCATGTGCTGTCAACCTACTCTGTCCAGACAAACAGACACATAAACCCACAGCTAACCAAAACATGCCTGGAAATAAATTAAATGTAGAATTTAATAGGGGTATTGAATTTTCCCGACCAGCCTCGTAACCCCTGCTTCTCCTAGTGGGTCAGTTTAAGTCCTCACTACTTGTGAGGATGTTTCTGAATCAGGGAGAAGAGTTGCTGTTACAGTTCTATACCTGTACAAATGTAGCTCTATGCCTAGAAGTGGCCAAATGCCCTTGCATTGAGCGACACCGTTAAAAAAAAAAAATGTGTGACAAAATGGTAATCTCTAAAACTGAGCACAGAAAAGATCAAGATCTACCCATATTTGAGCCGCCACACCTCGAGCACGTTAAAAAAAACTACTAGCTACTAGGGGTCCTTCCCGGTGTGAGAGGTTAAAACCTTACAGTCTGGTCTTACATACATGTAGCTAAGTACATACAAAACTGGTGTGTTACATCTAAAGTCAGTTTAATGGTTATGTGAGCAAAGAAATACTTGGACCTGGAAACTGTGAAAATAATAAGCAAAAAATATATGCATTGTGCTAATTTCCACAACTGAAACCAGAAAAGATCTAGGGGTCTGGAAACCGAGGAAATAATTTGCCCCAGCCCACCCCATCGGTGAGGTGTATGCACCCTGACAGGATTCCCATGTAGCTGATAAGTTTTACAACTCGCCGTCGACTTAAATCTTCCGAAGGTGATTAATATTCCGCAGTTATCAAAATTCAATATCAGCCGTCAGATTGATTAAAACTCCGATACGGCGGCAGATTAGCGAGTTCTTCCGTCGGAAGGGAGATACCAAAGCCGGATCATCTGATATTCAATTATGTAAAATGTTCCAGGCTTATCTTGTTGGGAAAGTCGGAAACGATTTCTCCAGACAGCAGCCCTCCTACGATGCACATTAATCTAAGTGACAACCGCTGTTTTACATGTACTTATGTCTACTCTGTATCGGCAAGTCATTATAAGTTCTGTTACTTTTAATCTTGTTTTTACATGTACTTATGTCTGCTATGTATTGGTAACTCGTTATAAGTCGGGTTACTTTTAATCTTAGATGTTCTGGTCTCTAAGTTCTCACTTATTGAGGATACGAGACATGTTTTATTTATTTTTTCAAACTTCATAAAGGAAAAGTCTTCACGATATATGATAAATCATATCAAATATAATATTTATGACAGCATCACATTGGCAATGCAGTATGAATTATACCAAAACCTAAAAGAACAAACATGAAGCAAGGCAGACCTAGGCATCTTATGATAGCCCCAGGCTGGTTTGTAATTCAAACAATGAATTTCTAACTTCTAATCAAACCACTGCATTGATAGATGGAAAAACTGTAACAACTCTGAAGAGAAGGGACCTCCTTTAACTGTTGTGGCCAAAATATAAGCATTTTGGAGTTGATTCAGAGGCTTTTTTTTGCAAATCAGAAAGAAATGAAGCGGGCGAATCCGTTTGAGAATGAACGGGAAGCCAGATGCAGGGTATAGCCCTGAGGGCAGATGCAGCGTTGTGCCAGTTCCGATGTGCTTTGTTCGGCACTAATGGACAGTAGAAACATACAATACCCCCCTGCTGAGGCTATGACAGGGGGGACAATACACACCCGCTGAGGCTATGACGGGGGTTATGAATTTTCATAAAGGGACAAGCTGCAGCCGGGTTCATTATAACCAGGGAATAAAGACTCAGGGTTACATACAGTGTCGTTATTTCTACTCAATTACACTTGAGCGTATTTGTATGGACGATATCTTTGTGGCTGACACTGATTTTTGTAAATAGAGTTTAGTTGAAGGTACATGTATTTTAGTTAACTACGATATCTTTGGGTTACATACAGTGCCATTATTTCTATTATCATACTCAGACATTTTTGTATGGATGATATCTTTGTATTTACAAAAAGCAGTGTCAGCCACAGTTTATATCATATAATTAGTTGAAGGTATTTAAGTTAACAATGATATGAAAGGGTTTCAAGCCATTTGGGTCAACGGAAGTATTGGAAAACGAAGGACTTGGAAACAATTATTGCACATACAGCACTGGACTGTTACAGTTGATTTAATGGTTTCACTGTCTATTTAGCATGGAGCTATGAATGATGAAAGATTTTCCCGTTTTATATTGACATCTTTTTCCCCATGAATACGAATGTTGCCTACAGGCATTTAAGTGTCAGAAATGGGCTGGTCATTTAGATTAAAGTTGATCACATATCTACAGGTACCTTTGAAATTTACCCCATAAGAATGAGAGATACGGTATTTCAGTATGTTGTTATTGGAGGAGTTGGTCTGCTATACAGGAGTATCAGTGCTAGAAATACCCATCTGCAGTCTGAATTTTGCATTGACATTTTCAATATTGCAAAAGAAAACTTGCATGTAAAATGTTTGCCAACATGCAATTTCGCATGGCTTTAGGTCAGGGCTTAATAATATAAGTGTATATTTTCGAATTGCAGAACAACCTTTTGACATTCTGCAATATTTCAGAACACTGAAAAAAGTATCTCTACCACTGAGTATATTAGCCGCCTCTGGAAGCCTGGTAGAGACCACCAGCTTTCTTCCAACCACAGCCGACGCAACAACTGATCACCCCCGGCAACCAGTTGCCATAGCAACAGCGCTTCCCCCGTCACCCCCTGAGGAAAGCCGTTCTTTTTTCCCTCGGTACGGACCCCTCGGGAATCGGTCTGGCTCCTGAGATAGTCGCGGTCTTTTTCATTTTACAAATCCCCCCCACTGGGCATCAGCAATATCTAATCCATATGTATTACTGAAGTAACAATGGAACATCAAGGTTTAATGCTATTGTTTGAATCTTTTTGCATACACATGTAATTGGATATGATTATGAATATATGAAATTTGGTATTTTTAGTGAGTTAGGTTGTTATATAACTGCAGAGACTTACATTATTGTAGAAGTATTTTTCTTTAAAAAATTAAATTTTTCATTTTACACCAGCATTTTTCATTTCACAAATCCCCCCCACCGGGCACCAGCAATATCTGATCCATATTATTACAGATGTAACAGTGGAACATCAAGGTTTAACATTATTGTTTGAGTCTTTCTCAGTATTCCATACACATAAATTTATCTGGATAATTCATGAATATGTCAAAAGTGGCATTTTAAGTGAGCTAGGTTCTTATGAAACAGCAGGGAGCTATTGTAGAAGCTTTTTTCTTAAAAAAAAGGGAAATTTTCTGACAGGCGAAGTGATTTGTCAGTCTGGCTTATCTATTTACTAAATAAATTAAATATAGAACATATAACCTGGGGGCCTATGGTAGATACCAGGCTGTAGGTGTGGCAAGCCTTTTGGGGTGTGATAAAGCTAAATAGGCAAGTTATGTGTCCGAATATTTCATGCCTTTTAGCTGTGAGAATATTTTCAGGCCATTCTTTACTCACGTAAGTTCAACACTTCTTTTAATAAAGTCGCCTATCAAAAAAAAATATCATTTCAGTTTCAACTTTTTTTTTTTAACGTGGTCATTTGATGATTGTGTTACGGTATAAAATCTGATTTTTTTTTAAAGTAGACATCTTCCTTATAGACAGAGTACTTCTTCCATGTTGAAAACTTCACATTGTGACCTACATTTGTAATCTTTCAATCCACACAAGTCTACCCTATAATTAAGTATCAGCAATAAGAATGCCACAGTTGAGAATATATTTTATGGACCTAAGGGGCAAACCAAACGTACATGGAAGACAAAAAAGAGATTCACAAAATGCTTTCTTTCAACAATTTAGCTCTTTAAACTTTGTCGACAAAATTCCGAACTTCTGAACAAAATTCCCAACTTCTCCGACTATATTACCTGCATAGTCAATTTTTCATTTCTCATTGTCATACAGACCCCCTACAATCCACAATGGACGCTCCCTATGTGAAATAATGAGGCAGAACACAGGCAGAGTCAGCTGGAAGACCCAACAATGGTTTTTCCCCAGGGGTCAATGACCTGAAGCCCCACCTGTTCCTGTGCCTTTCAGACTTAATCCTGACCCTTCCTCAAGTGGTACAAGACTTCTCCATGTAATGATTGGTATTTGATTGGTCTACTGTAAATGCAATTACCATAGCCCCTGACCAAAGGTTCTTTCCATCTGTCCAAAGCAAATTGGAGATGAATTACACTGTCATGAAATGCTCTAGATTTTATGTTTTACTTAATAAGCTATTTACATATATAAATGTATTGTGCGAAACTTTCATTGTATTCAGACCTTTTTTCACAAAGAAAAAAGTGTGCCAATCACAAGGACACGAAAACCTGAAAGACTTCACTTCAAATCAGCAACTGTTGTTCTTAAATGACTGTCTCACACAAGTGGACAACAGCTGAATACCTCAACATTTATTTACCCAGGATTTTCACAAAGAAAAATTGGTCGAAACACAAATGAAACAAAAACCTAATGATTGCACTTCAAATCAGCAAGAGTAACAGTTGTTTTTTTAATGACTCGCATGAGAGTCCAACAGTTGTTCAGAGCAGAAAAACTTCAAAGGCTATAATATTTACCCAGGAGCCGTCCCTGAGACTGAAACCTGATGAAGTAGTACTCTTAACAAGCTCCTACTGTCTCATACGGGTGTTCCTGTCCTCAACAAGTTGACTCACCTGTTGGGGAGTTCCTTACACTGTTGGCATGAAACGTTGGGTGAGAGCTAGAGACACCAAACAACTGTTCAAACATAGCTAGAATGCAAAACTCTGACTGGGAAGTGGGATTCGAACCTGAGGTTTTACGAATTTTCAACTTGTTTTGTAGGTCGAACAAGGATTGGAAGCAAACTAAAGGCATTGACTTGACTTGACTTGACTTTATTCATTATTATCTTAGTATATGTCAGCTATCCAGGTACGCTAGCCAGTGGCCTTTTTGCTGATTCTAATTATGGTCCTGATATCAAGCTTGCTGTGTCCAAAATTAGCAACCTTTAACACTGGATGAAAGTAATATTAGAATGGTGTTGTTGAAGTCACAATCAATGTATACACTGTTCTTTGCCCAGGGGCTACCAATTACATCCTCATTACTCCATTTGTACATACAAGTGTCACCTTACAACATGACATATGTCCTGCCAGGCAGTTGTCAACAGTTGGGGTTTCTCTGGAAAGCTCTCAGACCGATCACTGACAAGTTTCCCTTCCGTGTGTGAAACCTGTGAAATCACCGAACAAACCATGTCCTATAGATGATGGGAAACGCAAACACTTGTAAAAGGGGGGGCCTGTTTGGGTCACGTCCTACCAAAGACTCGCAAACTCTCTCCTTGCTTTTCATGGTAAATTTACCATCTGATGACCCCGGAGAACAAAGATCCTGTTGACATTTTGGACAAGTTTCAACCCTGTTGAAAATCTGGACAGTTTCCTTGAAGGCAGACGGGGAAGGAACAAACATATTGTTTACTTTAGGGTCGGTGTGGGTCGGTAGTTTTTGCGAGGTTAGGTTGTGGAGTGGGAAAGAGGAGCGACGCATGGCTGGTTTGTTAAAGTAGAGCCGCACTTTTGGTAACTCCTCACCTTGGCAGACGTGCGTGAGAATAGCGAGGAAAAAGCTTTTAAAGAATCAGCGATACGCCGGCGTCTAATGCGCGGCAGGTGAAACGCGGGGTGTCGAAACACGGAAAGCGTTCCCCCGAGGTCGCCTGGAGGTGGAATTTCACACACCTCAAGGTCACGTCGACAAATCTTGTTCAAGGTCATATCTTGTCACTACTACATACATTTTTCTTCTAAGCTTGTTTTTTTAACAGAATCTTGTCTAGTTTAACCTTGCGTCTGCTGAGACTGTGTTTTGTCACCAAGCTTGGATTGGATATGGGCTCAGGTAGCAGTACAAAGGAACATTGTATCAAGAGCTGATAATAATATATTACAGTACAGCCTACAGGCAACAGACTGTGTGCTTTTTAGGTTTAGAAAATTGCTTTAGAACTACAAGAATCAGCGGTAACTCATAGAAAGCATACTGTCCCTGTGCTTAAGAAATAATTTCCATAAGTCAACAGAAATGTCTTATTTACTATATATTGACAATACATCTCTACAAGATGTAGAGTTCTTCACATCTTACGCTTTCGGAATACGAATCACTGCAACTGACTGTTTCTCAATTGAGAGCTGATATATCCTAAAATATGACTGCTCTAAAAGACATTAATAATATCACATAAATATCTTGATATGTATAAGTATAGTATATAATTCATTTTAAAGATTTGGAACTCCAAGACAAATCCGTAGACAGAAATTTAAAGCAGTCAGACGTAATACGCTGAAAAGTATCGCCATAAAACATAAGCGAAGCCTCCTTGGGAAATGTAGCATATTTATCACAGCCATCAATATTTGATAGCGGATTTCGCCGGTGCAGTGCAGCCCGGCCTTAGCGCCCAGTGCCTTGGGCCTAGGAAAAAACCTTGTGTTTCCTGTTTCCCGACCGACCCTAGAAAAACACTGCCAACCCAAGCTTTTTTTGTGTGTGGACCCTTGCATGCGCAAAGGACATGCGTTTTTCAAGCTGATCGACCTTTTTTAGGTCCATGATCTGACACAGTGAGTGATGAAACATTGTACAATCTGTCTTCCAACACTGACATTGACAATATCAGTGTCTTTGTGCAAGTTTTACTGAAATTGTTAAACACTGTATTGTACAAGTTGGATCACCAGAGATCATCAAAAAAAGTAAAACAGGTAATCCCTTCCTGACGACCCTTCATGTACTTTTTTCAGGACTGAAACATGAAACACAGTATTTTATTTCCTAGGCCTGAGCGCGCAGTGCCTTAATGTGATATAGCGACGGTGCAGAGTGCTGGGTAGTTAGGAGTCAAGGGTAGCGGATTTACTTACAAAAGTGGGGTAAATCCCCCCCATTCCTCACACACCCTGCTGATATAAAACATTCTCTTTGATGTATATTGATACAGATGCCTGGCAGGCACTGTATATAATAATGTAGGTGTGCGAAAAGTGCTATCTGGGATTGTCATAGAAGATGTTGTAACTTCAAATGTGTGAAACATTTATGATATATACAAGCTAGCCCGTGGACTAGGAATAACAGCCTAACGTTTATCAGAAGCTGTGTCTAATTTTTGCCTATAGAGAATTATCATACTTACCTTGTTTTAATTTGTGAGAATTTGTGTTTACATTTGTACTTATTAGTAATACACTGTATTGGTAATGATACATGTCATTACTTGGGACAGCACCGACTCAGCTGGTGATGGCTGACCCACGAAAAATTGAAAGTATGTACGCGAGAATTGTTGTACTTACCGTCGCATCTCTGAGCGACCGTCCTCTGCGGTTCGTACCCAGGCAGACATCGACAGCTCCCGGTAAACAGCGTCCACTCTCCGGTCCCGGTGCACTGGACAGTCGGCTGCCGTCCGACCGGCTCCGAGTTCGGGATGCACTGGCCCTCCGCTTGCACCAGCGACGTTATGGACGGGCCCGTGACCGTCTTGTTAAAGATCGCGTAGTGTTCGGTTATCGTCGGGCAGACCTTGTAGTACACGCGGACGGATAACAGCGATATGCACGCTCCAGAGTCCTGGAACGCCAGGTAGAAACCACGTTTGAAGATCGGCCCTATGTCGCGGACCTCGGTGTTGATGATTTCCGTGTTCACGTGGCTGAACCGTCCGTCTGCCGCGATCCGGTCGACTTTCGTGTACGTTCGGTCGTTCCACGCGGGACTGTCGTCCGTGGCGTCCGGATAATCCGACTCAAAGTAGTACAGATCGAACGTCTCTTTACACGACACGACGTTGGGGATGTCCCGACACTCGCGGATCGAGAACTTGATCTCGACGTAGATCCGGCGGCCCTGGCGTTTCGGGATCCACTCGGCTCGGAGCCAGTTGTTCTGGTCCTCCCTACGGACCTGACACACTTGGTACGTTCTGACGGGGTGGCCGTCCGAGTTGATGTTGCTGACTTCGATCCACTGTGAGGGGAACAGACGGAAAACATGAGAAGATGCTGATAAATTTTGACTAGAACAGATTTCTTCTACTAGTAGTCCCACAGCCAATATAGCAACACTGAGGATGTACAATGTACATTGGGAGTAATAGAAATACACAAGTACAGACACACACAGATAGATGTAATGTTACATACAAGCACACAGACATACACACACAGAGACAGACACACACTGACAAGACAAGATATAGACAAGTTACTTCACTTCCTTGGGTTTAAGTAACAAAATGAAGTGCCTTATAGGAAAGCACAATGTTGTATTCTAATCCAATTAGTTTTACCCCAGAGGTACCCTAACTTCACAAATACCATCATAATTCATACCAATTCCAGCATTGGAAATGCAGGTAAAACTTTTTGAGGTCAAGGTAGTCTGAACAAAGAAAGTTGCACAAAGAACCCACAGGCAAAAGCAGGACGTTACAAATTACATAAACCTTCTATCTCGTCAGTTTCCTCCGGTAAAACTCGTACAACCATCTGAAGTCTAGACACAGAAAAAAGCTCGGGGATACAAAAAAGCACCAACATCCATCAACCTGACCAGAAATTAGTTACTACATCTGTACGTTAAGACTTCCCTTCACTGGTAAAGGTTAGAAACATCCGTCATGGAGTTTGTTATCAAGTCTACATGCGTTTGTACATCTATGGTTAAACATGCTTTAGGCACTTCCTAAGCTTTGGTTACACAAGTAAGACTCGAGAAGTAAGCCTCGAGAAAAAAGACTCAAGAAATGAGACTCGAAAAAAAGAAGTTATTCATCTTGGAGAGATTTTTGCTGGCAGGGTGATCCAGAAAATTTCATCTCTGTTAGCTTTGTTGGGATAGGTTCTAGATATGTTATGTAAAAGTCTGAAGTTTGTAACTTTTTTTTTAACGTTCAAAAGTTTTTCTGTTGTATTGAAGTATCCTTGAACCTTAAAGGTAACTTGCTATGGTAGCCGTTTGGCAGAAGATTTTGTGTTGCAATGATTTGAAAATGCAGCCTAATATGTCCGAACAGCCGAATTGCCCGATTTCCAAAGTTTTTAGTGTGATCCATACTTTCTAAATTCTGATGAGCGCTACAAGTAAAACTAATGTCTGGTGCAGGTGATTTTGAATGTTACCTAAACCAGTGCAAAAGTATTTCGAGCCCTGTACCCATAGTCGTTGCCTATAGCTAGTGGCACTGGCGAGAAACAGTTTTAGTATGATCCATACTTCCTAAATCCTGAGTGGTGCAGGTAAAATTTGGTGTACATAAATTTGAATGTCCGTGAATAGTTTCATCAGGTTGGTAAGACATTGAGTGAAGAGACTCTTTTCACACAACCAAGTGTTTTATTCACAGCCGACGTTTCGGTGACTGCCTGTCAGTGTCACCTTCCTCAGGGCAATTCTGACTGGTTCACATTGCACTGCAGCACAGGTGTTGCCACTGACAATTCAGTGCAGGTATTAAGAATGAAATTTAGGGTATTTCGAGCCCTTTACCCGTAGTCGTTGCCTCATAGCACTGGTGAGAAACATACGCGCACCGAGGGTGACGTCTTTATCGTCCTATCTAGAAAATATCTGACACCTCGCCGATGTGAGATTGATCTTTGATTAATATTAATGGCTGAAAAACGCCCCAGGACCCCCCGAGCTGACTCCAACTGCAGAATCGATACCCGGAGAATGGATACGACCGTTAATGTCCACATTAGACAGATCTATCTCACAGGCCATTTCTGTTGGTGATGAAGAAATGTGGTGGACATCAATGCAGTTTCCAGAACGCATTCCAACAGAAATTTTGTAAAATATTGTACATTTTAACAATTGTCATATCCCTCAGAGTATATGAAAAAGAGACTAAATATGATACTAGCTTTAATATCATACATTCTTGCTGATATCTGCGAGTATTATGGAGGCTTCTAGAATTTGAGATTTAAAGACGATCTTTGTAGGTAATTTTTTGGTCTGCCTTTGATTCAAAAGTTTGAATAGCTATTTCGTGGCAAAGAGGCAAAGACATACTGTATCTGTACTAGAGCCTTTTGTTGCAGTTGTTTCTGCATTCCACAAAGATCCACAGGAATGTACTTCTAACACAGTCCTTACAAATCATCATTGCCCCCAGGGACCTCATACCATCTCTGATTGGGCAGTTAAACTGCGCTCTTTTTACCTCTCCAACCTCCGCGTAAATTCCGCTCTTGCACCCGCTTGAGGCGGCTGGCTGGGGCAGCTCGCACCGAGCCAGAAATGAAACGGCTTCGGATTTACGGCCAATTCCTCTAGCTTAGCGGGAAAGGGATACTTATGAGGCCTAAGAAAAAAATGTTGTGTTTCCTGTTTCAGTCCTGACAAAATTAGGGTCTGTAGGTAGGGATTATCTTTTTTTGTTTTTCTTTTTTTAGACTTTGGAAATTTCTAGTGATTCAACTTATACAATAAAGTTTGACATTTAGTAAACCTTGCATGAGGACACTTATATTTTCAATGTCAATGTTGGAAAACTGATTGTACAATATTTTTATCATCAAGGTGTCAGATCATGGAGCTAGAAAAGGTCAATCAGCTCGAAAAATTTATGTCCCTTGCAGGGGTTCACACCAACAAAAGGCTAGGGTCGGCAGTTTTTTCTAGGGTCATTCGGGATAGCCAGCGACATTGGGGAGTGGGCAGAACCTATGGAAGATGGCACCCAAGCTACGGTCAAGAAACGGGAAACAACACATCACTTTTCCTATGCCTCGGACCTGCTTGCACACGGTGTTGTATTTAGGAGCGATACTTTTAGCTTAGCGGGGAGGGATACTTTATGGGGCTGTGAGAGTTATTGCCGAGGCTGACCCGCAGAGATTCTCCGCTCACCGCCACCTCCATGCCGGCTGATTGCGGGATCAGGACTCACCCAATGTGTCTCAATAATCGCGACCATCTTAATGTTTCGGAGAATGCGAGGGCATTTCCTAACATCAGGGCTCGAAATTCATGTTTGGGAATAGGTGCACTGGTGGACCCAACCTAAAAAAATTAGGTGCACAAAAAATTTTGGGTGCACCATATAAAACAAAACCTACATGTATGTACAGATCTTACTGCTCCTCTTCTGAGCTTGAATCTGAAATGGGAGCTAATTTCAAAATCTGACATAGAGTCCATTCCGCGTCACCGAGTGGGTTTTTTCTCCATGTTTCTAATACGTTTGAATTATTTAGAAGAAAAGAATACCCCAGTAACAAAAGTTCTAAATTTTTCAAAAATTTGAAAATGAAAATTTGAATATATTTGAATTCATTTATATATTTCTGAAACATTTTGAATGTGACTGTACAAAGATCTCTTTCTTTAGAATAAATTTGAACTACCCATGTGTTTCTTTCACAATTCGAAATATTTAGAACTATTTCAAACAAATAACCAAATGGTAGATGTGGGTAATTGCCCCCATAAAAGTAGGTGCTAATCCTACTCTTCTGTCTTCCTTTGTATATTTTTAGATTTCACTGCTGGACACTGGTGGCTCTTTTGTTGTAAGGCATCAATGCCTGACACCCAGGCAGTCTACCCTGTACTTCACAGGGATGTGTGAATTACTTCCTTCCCATCCCACTGACCTATTTACAAAATGTTAGAAATAATTCGAAATAATGGTAAAAAATGGTAGAGTGCTGTTAGAAATATTTAGAAACTATTGGAAATGTCATAATCCACATCAGGAATATTTCAAACGTTTTAGAAAACCAGGGAATTATTTAGAATATTGACAAGATGTTCAAAATATTTCCAAATTATGAAATTTCTTAGACAAACAATTACAAAGAATTCAAAACATTTCTAAATAATGACAATAACAACCCACTCGGTGACGCGGAATTGACTCTAAGTACTACAACAAAGATTTTGTTCTTTTTCTGACACTCAGATGCCAAGAATATCCGGTATACTATTAGACCTTTGATATGCAAAAAAATACCTACAAAAATATTTGGGTGCACCGGTGCACCCACAGAAAAAAACTGGGTGCACAGCTCCAATTTTGGGTGCACCAAGGTGCACATGCACCCAGTATTTCAAACCCTTCTAGTATACTGGATCTCCTTGGTCTCTAAATATCAGAAAAATAATAAAATCTTTGTTGTAGTAATGTTTAAGATTTTGAAGTTAGCTCTCATTTTACTTTTTTAGATTCAATCTCAGAAGAGGAGCAGTAAGACCTGCAATTACTAGTAGGTTTTGTTTCATATGGTGCACCCAAAAATGTTTTGTGCACCCAATATTTTAGGACCCAGTGCACCTATTCCCAAAAATGAATTTCGAGCCCTGCAATGTGTCTCAATAATCACGACCATCTTAATGTTTCGGAGAATGCGAGGGCATTTCCTAACGGCTTTTGCATGGCTGGCGCGACCGGCAATTTGTCCCGGAAGGCGGTTTTGACCCGGCGTATCGTATCGTGGCATGGCAGGGGAATGGCTATATAAGAACTGAGTAGGAATCTATATGGTGGGGGAGAGTTTCAGAGGTTCAAAGGTTTGTAATGTTGTCAGTGCTCAGTGAAATCTATGTTTGCTAATGTCTCTCTCTGAAGCATATAGTATCCAGAGGTATAGTATTGTATGTGTGTGTGTGTGTGTGTGTGTGCAGAAAGAAAATACATTATAGTTTTTGCTCTGTTTCTTCTCCAAACACATAAGGTCAATGACCTGGGTCAGACGTCTGTCACCATGGTAACTGGTGCTGTAGCAGACACCCTGTGGTGTTGGGTTATACAATTATGTAGCAAGTGGCAGGGCAGAGGGGCTGGTCACCATATTATGATATATTATGAATATGCTTGAGTAAGAATCGAATAAACAGAGCAGCAGTTTGTAAGGCTAAACCATGTGAAGGTAAACATCATGCATTTTGCTTTGCATATGTTACCTTTCTAGTTATATGCATATGTTTTCTTTCTTCACCTTTACATCTATAACATTTGACAACCCCAATCTCTGATTTACGGGTTTAGAATTCACAGAAAAGGTGAGAGAAAGTCTCTGGACTATTCCCTGAGTCTGACTGATGATGTAGAACCATTTTGACCTTTTCATGTAGCTGGGAAATATGTTGTGTCTCGCAATCAGGCTCCCTATAGAGTTCATGTACATACAAATATTTCCCTGAAAAATGGACGTCTTTTTGAGTGAAGGACGTTTATTGAATGAACATTTTCAGGTGCTTTGCGGGTAATAAATTTGTGGTAGGGAAAGAGAAGGTATTTATGGTATAGTAACCGCAATGCAAGACTGATGATGAGGACATGGTCACAGTGTGTGTTTGCGGTAAGAGCTCTTTGCAAAAACTGCAAACATACACTCACTCACTCACTGTCCGGTTTATCATCTGTTGTTCCCCGTCTTCCGAAAGTTAAATTAAAACCACTTCAAATATTTTATGATTTACAGTATTGTTATACTGTTACCATAGATCTCTATCTGGGCTCAAAATGATTTTTTCTTGGATACCATCCTATTTGTATGCTGGGGCTCGCATATTTTTTAGGGAGTCAGTATGGGAGCCCTGTCATACAATTATAGGAATTGACACCCAGGCTAGGTACAGGCAACAAAATGTGTTTTGAGCCCTGCACTATATGGAAGAGAGTTTCTCTCATGAGGATTGCTTGAACACCAAAACACCACAGAAAAAACTCTGTCCTCGCTCAAAGCAACCAATTCATCATCAAGAGCTTTACTTTTCAATTCCCTCAAAACTCCAGATCCCCGGTCGACTATGATATTGGCATTTTTTTTTTGTCCTGGGGGCGTTTCATAGATGGCTCCGCTAATATCTCTGATGAATAAAAAACGCCGGGAAAAGCTCCCTCTGGGACAAAGCGAGGGTGGCTTGAGTCTGGTATGGACGGCCCTGGGCGCAAAAACTCGGCAACTGGGACTCCGGTGATAAAACGTCCCGTCGCTTCACCCAGGAGTATCTGGGATATTGTACGGCCTTGTTGTCGTTAGCAAGATATTACATTGTACACCAGGGCCTAGGAAAAAATGTTGTGCTTCGTGTTCCAGTCCTGAAAAAATTAGGTAGGTAGGGATTATCTTTTTTTAAGACTTTTTTTCTTCTCTGGGTCCAACTTATACAATACAGTTTAACAAAGTAAAACTAGCATGAGGACACTAACAGTTTCAATGTCAATGTTAGAAAACCAATTATACAATGACTGTTTCCTCACTCAGGTGTCAGATCATAGAAAAGGTTGATCAGCTTGAAAAATTTATATCCCTTGCAGGAGTCCACACACAAAATAGGCTAGGGTCAGCAAATTTTTCTAGGGTCGGCAATTTTTTCTAGGGTCCACAGTTTTTCCTAGGGTTGGGGAAACAGGAAACACAACATTTTTTTGCTAGGCCTTAGCGTTGGCGAGATATTACGACAGTCATAATGGATGAGTCTAGTGGGAGGTCTTCTCATCGCAATAACTCGGTTTCTCAGAGAGATATATCTTCTCCGTTTGCAGCGAACTAGAAAGGTTACATTTGTAAAGCAAATGCACGTTTACCTTTACTTTTGGAAAAATTGCAATTTGAAATATGGTCATCAGTTATCAAGAAATTCTTTGACATGATGTTTTGGAAGCGATTTTTACCTTCCAGTCAAAAATTACTGATTCATAAAACATTGGGGGTTGAAATCAAGGGTTGTGGGATACAAAATACTAGAACTTACATGTATCTTGTAGGGTTAAGTGACAGAAGCAAGGTATGGAATCTGTATGGCCCATGTCCAGCTGATGCCTCATAATTATATAGGCCAGGGTCAGAAGGGGTAAAAACCAGAAGATCCCATCATTAGTAGAGACTGTGGCTGACTACCAGCTGTGCAGGACACATGTGTTATACAGTAACAGGTCCATAGAACAGCTCATTGCCCATATCTGCCATACATCATGTGCACTACATACAGCTGGGAGAGGAATGTTTCTTCTGGGAAGAAATTTATAGGAAGTATTGTTTTGGGTGGATAGTCTGTGGGTTTGTGTGTATGTTTGACTGGACAGATCTGTAGTAGGTTGATAGCATTTAGAGCCATTTAGTATAATCATGAATTCACAATTTGAAGTACAATCTTCACTTCTGTCACACTGTACTTTGATATGGAATTTGAAAACAAAACCGAATTTCCAGTGTGCTGCCACATACATGTAACCCAACAAAAACTAGTACCAAGTATGTTGTAGAATTTAGTATAATAACTTTGCACATAGTGAGTGAGTGAATTAGCCCTCGGGCATGTATTTGCAATAAACTTTCAATTTGTATACAGTGACCATCCTTCATTTTCAGACTGTACCACAACTTACACAAGAATCCATCTCTATACTCTGTAGGGGTGCACTTATCATCTACCACAGACAGGTGTGACCTAGTTACCCCTGGGTACCAGAACACCCCAGGCCTGTGGTCAGGGCTGGACCTTATCACTGACCCTAATCCTAACCCCACAGGTGTGGCTGTGGTCAGTTTGGAATATCATCATCTGTAGTAGCTTGAGTCTGAGCATTGGTGCTCACATCAGAGAGAAGCTCCTTAATTCTGGGAATGTTTGGGACAGGCCTGGTATTAATCTATTTTAGTGAGTAGCCAGAGGCTTAAATCCTAACCCCACAGGTGTAGCTATGGTCAGTTTGGAACAGGCCTGGTCTAATCCCTAATACTTTCCCACTAGGATAAAATATCATAAAATGCTCCCTAACCAAGCCAGATAGGGAGCGTTCCTACTGTATAAAGTATTTAGTTGACCAGATTGGTGACCGACTCGAATTGGCCACAGGTGAGCTTCAATCTTGGACTTAATCCCGAACAATTTTATCCTAGTGGGAATGGGGCTTATTAGTGGCAAAAGGCCTAAACAGCACAGGTGTGGCTATGGTCAGTTTGAAACAGGTCTGGTCTAAATCCATTTTAGTAAGTCCGATAATATAATCCAAACCCCCACAGGATTAGCTGTGGTCAGTTCTGAACCTGGAACAGTCCTGGTTTTAATCCCCTTTAATAAGTTCCCAGATATCCGAGATTATCTGAGGAGACAGTGCTAATCCTGGCTGACCAGTGGATATAAAAACCACTGTTTTGCAGTAATCTTCACTGTACAGCAGGTGTTTGGAGTAAAGCAACATCTGCAGTCCTGGAAATGTTTTGTTTCGTGGCCTCATGGTTTAAATGGATTAGGCCACACTAAAGAAATAATTTGTTTCAGTAGAATTAAAACAACACTCTCAATTAATCCTAATCCAAAGGCTGCACTGATTTGCAGTAATCTGTGCTGTACGGGTGTTACTGTTCATTTGAGCATCGTCCTACATGTATAACTGCACTGTTTCTTGGTTACAAATTAAGTCAGGATCTGTAAGTATACATAGGCCAAGGAATTTTGCACAAAGAGACAATACATTCATATGTTTTTATGTACCTGTTTTAATCTGTTCTTGTACCAATTTCTTCTTAAGTTTTTTTTTTTTTTCATCAGCTTCCCTGAGCATATTTTGTTGTCCTCGCATGCATTTCTAAATCATTTAACATTCAAGTTCCAACCCTGATTTAATCTTGAATTCCCATACAAGAAAAAACTGTCTATCGCATGGCTTTTTTTGTCACATTTATGTGCTTTTGTAAATTTATGTGTCACTGAGTTAAATCTTTAAGCTCCGCCACACCCAAAGGTGATTTGTGACCTTCCCCTAATCCCCTGACCTTTCCCCTAATCTCTTTATAACCTGCATGTTTAATCCTGTCTGATCCAACATGGCAGGCTGCAGTTGTGTCCTTGGAAAATTTCGCACTTGACTCAGGTGAAAATGAATTTTGGTTAGGTTACCTAGCTTTGGTTAGGGACATCCTTAGCTTGGATAGGACGTAAATTCGAAGGTCCCATGTTTAGGGACAGCCACACCCCACACATGTTAAAGAAAGTTACTTAATAATGGTAACTGCACTTGTCAAAAAGAGCAGGCACTTTGCATCTATTTCCTCACTTGACTCAGGCGAAAATAAATATCAAGCTTTGGTTACGGACGTCCTCTCGGAGGTCCTGTCTTTGGGGAGAGCCACACCCCACGCACGTTAAAGAAAGTATGGTAACCGCACTTGTCAAAAATAGTAGGCACTTTTACACCTATTTTCTCACTTGACTCAGGTCGAAATGAGTACCTAGCTTCAGTTAGAGACATCCTCTTGGATAGGACGTAAAGCCGGAGGTCCAGTGTTTGGGGAGATCTAAACCCCACGCATGTTAAAGAAACTACGGTAACCGCACTTGACAAAAAGAGGGGACCTTCCCGGTGTGAGTGGTTCAAACCTTACAGTTTGGTCTCTTGCAGCCTGTACCTACTAGTACTGTACAAAACTGGTGTGTTACAAACATGTGTATGCCTAGGCTAAAGGCAGTTTTCTTTTTTATGTGAAGCAAACAAACCAGTAAACAAATGATGACGAATGGAATAAAAGTTTGTCACACTTTGTATATATCCGAATTCACGATGGGGAGGGGGGCATTTTTCTATTATTCATAAATTACTGTTAAAAATTCAGTCCCACCCACCTGTAAGCTACATGTAACTACCCTTCTGTAAGACATCTGACCTTTGTAGTTACTATAAGTCCCGATTTTTTCACTGTACTGTTATGTTCACTGTTTTCACTGTCACTTCTGTACCGTGAACTTATCATTACAGTTAACAAATAATTCCTGGACTTTTTTTTTACTGCACCTGTCGCCACCCTGAATATATAGTTCCGTGAACATGTCCACTTTTCTGAAATTTTGCTACCATGAACATAAAGTGAATTACAGTACTCCTCAGACATCCATGTTAAGTCCTGTCTGACTCCATCCCAGGCGCTGATGGGAGAAGACAAGCTTGTCTGGTTATTACTGACACCGCCTTACAACCAGGATTACAGCAGAGCCGGGCGGGCGGACATGCTGACATCATCAGCTGTACTACAACCGGGCGGGGGTTAGGAGCATCTGCGAAATGTGATTCAGGCCACACCAATTTAATTTGTTGGCTCTTGGACTTTGGAGTTTCTTTTGATCAATTTTTGTTAAGTTTTAATAGTATTATGATTTGATCAGCCATCCCTGGCTATGTAGGGTTGCCGACCGGAGCTTCTATTGCGTGCAATCTACGTTTGATCAGAAAATACACCCCTCCCCCAAAAAAAGACCAATCCCAAAACGCCTGAAAAGGAGGCTATAGAAGACTCAACTTTGCAGAAAACTGTATTTGCTAATTAGGCTTTCAGCTGCAACTGAAGTTACAAAAGTAAGAAAAAAGCCAGAATAAACTGCAAATGTTGACTTTTTTGCTATGTTCTAATTTTTGCTGACTTCTTTGCCAGCTCATCACACTATAAACTTATAAGGATACTCCCATATTTTCAAAAATATAAAATCTTTCTGTCACAGAATTTCCAGTAATCTCCTTTTAGCAAACCCAGCCCCCTTCCCATCTTTCTTGGTTTGCCTTAATCCTGTCTTACCCAGAGTGCATTCCTTAAGAAGGCTGAACGGAAGTCTTGGACACGTCTTGGGAGGAATTCACACAGACAAAAGCCCGGTGACCTGACATGTACAACAGACCTGCGATGGTTCGCCTCAAGTGTTCCTGGCTTTGTCCAACTTCCATGCTAAAGCAGGGCTGAAAATTCATGTTTGGGAATAGGTGCACTGGTGCACCCAACCTAAAAAATTGGGTGCACAAAAAGTTTCGGGTGCACCATATAAGATAAAATAAGACAAATTAAAACTAATTATGTTTCATTTAAAAAAATTGTGTACTACAACAATGATTTTTATTATTTTTCTAACACTTAGATAACAAGAATATGCTGTATACATTTAACATCTATACATACATAAACCTATGAAAATATTTGGGTGCACTGGTGCACCCACAGAAAACAACTGGGTGCACAGTTCTAAATTTGAGTACACTAAGGTGCACATGCACCCAGTATTTCCAGCCCTGGGATAGTTTTCTTCAAGTGTTCCCCGCTTTGTCAGACTTCCAGGCTTAACACTCCTTAGAGGTAGATGCCGGTTTTCTTACTTAAGATGCGGGCATTGTGTTCTCTATCACCTTAAGGGCTAAGAAGGTTAGAGCTTCCAGCACCCATCAGTAGTCATGGCAACGGCTGTGTGTATCCATGACAACGGCTGCGTATCCATGGTAACAGCTGTGTTACCATGGCAACAGGTCCAGGGTATTGTGGAATGAATCACAGACAGACTAGTACAACAGAGTTCGATATGTAGGGACTGTGTATGTGAAATAGCTTAATGTTATAAGTATATGGACAAGACTGTAATCTTCTTAAAATCTTAGTAAGGAGTTGCGAAAGAGTGCACTAGTGATTGTGTACAAGTTTGGTTTGGTTTGGTTTTTTGAGATCCCGTTGGTAAATACAATCAGCACATTTTGTTAGAAAGGGGCGTAAAATTTTCAATCTGAACATCCACATAGAAACAAGACAACCTATTTTTGCATGACATACTTTTTCATCCCTTGGATTTGGCTGCAATTTCTGTTTTTTTCATCACAGCTTTTCAAAAAGTTTCCAATTTTTACCCAACCCACCTCCCTTTCTTCATATTCCTTTCTGCAAGAATGGGAAGGATATTTTACATCGACCACATAGAGAAAAGTAAAGCCAGGGATATTTCAGTAACACCTTTTTAACAAAGGACAGATTCTTCTCTTTGTTGTGTAGCAAGAACAGACACAGCCTGTTTTCACTATTTCAGGAAGAGACTTATTTTTTAAGATCTTCTCGGATCAGTAGAGATCTCTTAAGGCACCCTCTGGGTTCTTAAGGTGCAGGAATTTGCATCCGAAGGTCTAACAAAAGCTTCAGGTAGAGACGTAAGCCTTTATTCTCACCCGTGGGGCAGGAATGGAGGTGCTGAAGCCATGACAAATTCAAGCTGTTTTTTTTTTACAGTAACAAACTAATTCAAAACAACACTTATATAGGTTTGAAGTCACTTTTAAGAATTTCTTCTTTCAAATGATTCCAAATTCAAACCCTAGACAAAGGCTTGGTTTCGCGACACCTTTTTCCAGGCCTTTTTAGGTGATTTTAGGTGATGTTATATCTTAATATAGACATGTCAAGAACATGTAGAGAGTGCGGCCTTGCCAGTGGGCACATACTGTATATGTACACAGAGCTGCTTGGAAACATGGTTTTGAAGACTAGCCTATTGCTTAGCCTGCGTGTCAGCCTTTTAGCTTTCGTCCGCTCCCCACAATCCACTACTGGCTGAGCAGATGGAAGCCAAAAAGGCTACCACTGAGGCTAATAACTGCTACCATCAAAGACTTGGATACAACTACTACTACTACTAGTACTACTTATGAGTACTACTAACGTTACTACTACTCACCCCTCCTCTGTCTGACACTGGGTATGTCGTCCATCCTCCCAGAGTGGACATGGAACGGGTATCCAGGAGAATCTCTGAAAAGATGGAAAACATTCAAATTTAGTCAAGAAAATCACAGAATATTACTAAGAATTTTATGGGCATGTTTCTTACGTCTGTGAAGGATAGATATCCAGGTAATAAGGTATGCCACAAAAAACAGTTACTCAAGCTTTTCTGACAACTCTCCAGTGTCACTGACAAAACATAGTGGGTGCTGCCTGAAATGTCTGTTTCCAAAATCATATCCAGTAGGTTGGTTGAGTAATTGTTTTTGGCGTGCTTCTAAGGTTTGCACAATTGTTCATTTACACTTCAGTGGATTTTAAAAAGCCTGATGTCTGTCTGAGCCTCTAACAGATCTCAATGTTTAGAACAAGAAATTAGAGAATCCAGACTTCCTGAATTTCCCCCAAGGTATGTGGCTCTCTCAGGTGCCTCACCTGTTAGGCAGTTACAGGTGTGCTAAGGTAGGTAGGTCTTTTGTTGTTCCATTGTTTACATACAGCACTGGTAATTAGCCCTATCATCATATCACAGGTGTCATGTTAACGAGGTTAGACCAACAATGCCTTTGTTTTGGTCTGCAGGTACATGTAGTTAGTAAATAGCCTTTACGAAATTTTTGCAGATGCACAATCAGGAATCTTATACGGTACATATTATACAATATGTAAGTACCTGTATAATTATACAAACATGTTATGCTATGACAAATCACAGGTACAAATGTAGAGCTTGCACTTTTGAAATGGCTCTGTTATATTTTTATAACCTGGTGGACAGTTTTGTTCTTATTTTATAAGTAGCTATTCTACTCTTTTTCTAGACATGATTTTCGGAAGTCTGGCTCTGAGCATAATATTTTGTTGATTTCTGTAGTGGGATTTACGATTTGGAAACATAAGGAAAATCTCTTCCATAGGGAAACATACGGAAATTCTCTCCAACACAGAAACATAAGGAATCCTTCTCTGATTGTTTCAGTACAAATTGAAAGCAGCCATGTGTAGCTGTAAACACGGTTCCTGTCCAAACAGATCAGAGAACGGTTTTTGAGCAGGCTTATTTCAAGCAGCAGTGCTCAGAGAACGAAAGGAAATTCTCTCTGATTCTGAAACATACGAAACTCTCTCTAATACAGAAACATAAGGAAACTCTAGGTACAAATTGAAAGCAGCCATGCGTAGCTGTAAACATGGGTCTTGTCCAAACAGATCAGAGAACGGTTTTTGAGCAGGCTGAAAGCGGAGAACCACTGAGTTCAGTGAGTTGTGCTGTGGGCTCAACGATTAGTCATCCCAATTTCACTCCTGATGTGGACGTTCTGCCCTGCACACCACAACACAGGCACAAACACAGGCACAATGTATCAGTTTACTCCACAGAATTGTGAAATGGGGTTTAGCTTCTGGGCTTTCCTGATCCTTTGATGCTGAGAAATGCTTCGGATCGTTGGAGTCAGTGTGCGGCATTTTAATCACTGTTTTATGCACATTATGAAACGCAGATTGGCCTCAGGGCATAATTAATAAGTCTGACAGTTTTACTAGGAGTAACTTGCATTATTGAATGGATATTCTTAATAATATATTTCATGTTTTAAACGACCCTCTGATTTTTAAGGGGTTGGTTGCAATTGCTTTTGGGGAGAAGATACAAGTGTGTTTGTGTAATATGTGTTTCTAGTATTACATGTAGGTGCTCTGTCTACAAGGGGTTGAAAATATCTACGAAAAATAAAAATAAATGATTCTAATTATCACACGTCACCCTTAAATCAAGGCGTCGCACACTTCTCTGCATGGATGTCATTAATTTGTTAGTGGCGCTATCTCGCTTGATCTTCTGCTAAAATTTTAATGCAGCTCATCAAAAATTCATGCCCGCGAGTTTTACCAGCGTGGAGTCTGACGCTAAAAATCAGCCCGGCTTTGGACTTTCCGACAATCGCCGAGGTCTGGACTAAAGTGTTCGATAGAACAAATTGTTGCTGACAATGACAAGTGAATCTGTCTATATCGAGTTGTGCCATGAAAGAAAACCGGCCTCCGATTTGGCGACTAATAAAGATTTATCTTGTAGTTATGTCACTTAGTATTCAGTATCTCGCCGTAATCTCTCGGCGTAATCACCCCGGCGCTAAAACCGTCGTAAATCATCACCGTCCGAGTCGTGTTTACAGTTTTACATCAAGGGTGACGGAGGGAATCATCATCACAGTTTGGACTACTCTTCAAGCTAGCCTCCACAGCATGCCAAAAACTGGGGCTTTGGGGGTCTTCAGGGCCTTATGTGCTATTTGTCTGATTGCATATAGACAACATAGCCGGCCTGGTTGAAATACCCCCGAAATGGGCTATTCAGAAAACAGCCGAAGACCACCAAACCCCCAGTTCTATAAGCCTGCTACGGAGGCTAACTTCAAGCAGAGGTTTGGGCTTTAGCTTTTTTTATGTGTTTTTTGGTGTTTTATTGGGCATTCAGTTTTACAAAATTACATAAATGGTGACACATGTTGAACAACTGTCCAAGGATAGGTTTGGGGTAGGCTTAATTTTTACGTGTTTAAGGCATTTTTTATTAGTGTTTTAGGCATTTTATTGGCAATCTTCTTTGTACTGGTATTTTTTTTCCGACAGCCAAATGGTGGCATATTGGATACTGCCTTGCCTATTTGATTTTGTCAATTTGACATGTACAAAATATGATCACTACCACAAAAGTCTATGTGCCACTTTTTTGTCCGATCTCGTACCATTTTTAATTTGCAGCTGTGTTCTGATTCTTGAAATTAAAGAGGAATAGGAAAAATTGGTATCAAAACTGTGCAAAAAAAATTGTACTCCAAAAACAAACTCCCAGACCAGACCATTTTAACTCCCACGACCGAATCCAGACACGAGCACAAAAGCCTGAGAGAACAAGTAAACACGGCAGTTTGCTTTGTGACAGCCCTGTACTCTCAGGAACTCTCCACTGTTTCTATATTCAGGGGAAGTCAACTCGAAACCCTACAGTGTTTTGTCCTGCGGCACTCGGCATTCATTAGCGAAGGTACAGAGCGGAAACACGCAACCCTACACCTGTTCTTACCGGTTGGGTGACGGCATCACATGTTTGACATAGTTTCTTTTGTTGTAAGGGTACATTTAACCAGGACCAGAACACTTGTACACAGGTCTGACTGAGTAGATGATACGGTGTGATTTGCTCTGACTGCAAGATACGAAAATATGCAGTTTAAACTGTGATTTCTATCAGTCGGACTTGCATCACATGTTTGACATAGTTTCCTTTGTTGTGAGGGTACATTTAACAGGACTGGAACACTTGGTACGCATGTCTGTCTGTGGGTTTTCTTTCTGTGCCATACTGTGCAATTTGCTCCGCAAGATACAAAAATAAGCAGCTTTTGCATTCTATAAATTGGAGGGTTGTTTCATGAAACAAGTTTTAGCCCCTAGACTACAGTATTACATTTTATTGTCCCCAGATCAAAAAGGGACTTAATGTTACAAATCTATGACCATTTTTAATGCTTTATGTTTAACAGATACCCCAGGCTTTTTAGGCTCTACCAGGCTTCAGAAGTGGCTAGCAACCATACTCCTTTAGCAGACCAACTCCCTGGCATGTTATTTGGCCAATTTCTACTCTTTCCAGCCACTTCTAAAGCCTGGTAGAGGCTACCCAATGCCTTGACCCCTCTCTACAGGCCATGGGGTTTGAATCCTTGATGGTTTTTAAATGGACTGTCATATGGCACAATTCAGGTACCAAAGGGAAAATGGCAATGACTGTATGGAAACCTTTTTTTACAGATATGCCCAGCATAACAGAGTTGTCAGCGGTGGCACTGACCCCTCTCTACATGAGCTGATGGTTCGTTCCATTAGGATGACCCTGACCTGTCCCAAGGTCAGGGGTCAGCTGACATCTGACAGGGTCACTGACAGGTCACTGACCTGGCACTTAAGTGGTGGAAGTGACCTGTTAGTGGACTACAAGGCCAGGGTCCCAATCTTTGCCTAACACTACAGTACATGTATGATGTACCTCAAATTTTAATATTGGAGGGTAGCTTAATGTTACTGGACTTATGACATTTGGGTCAAGGGTTTGAATCCTGCTCTACCACTTACTGGACCAAGAGGTCAGGGTTCGAATCCACGCCTGTCCATGCCTAGGTGCATCTCCAAATTTTCCTCGGCTGTAATACTGACAAGGGTTCGAATCCAGGGTTGGCCATAAAACAAAACCATATTACTATTAGATACCGAGCATAGCCTGGGTGCCATCCGATTTGTAACAGCAACACCAAAAAAATTGATTTTTTTTCGGGGTTGCCGTTACAGGTCGGATGGCACCCTGGCTATACCGAGCTCTAAATGCTTTATTTTTGCTTGGATTTTCTTTCACAGAAGAAGTGGAAAGGCTGTTTTTGCAGTGTTTTCAAGTTTGCGTAGCGCAACAATACTGTATAACAAGAATGCGTCTTCGCAATGTCACAGTTTTTACAAAAATGAAACCTTCGCCAGTATTACAAGACGTACGGTACACCTGAGAGGAACGTTCCATGTAATGAGTCGTGCTCATTGACGTGCAACAAATTGTTACCTGCAGGAAGGAGGTAACATCAAAGGAAAGACATCAGGCATTAAAGCCACCGACACACAGGTGTGGAGAGATAGTTGTTAGCCCATCATCATCTGACATTATCAGTTAATTCCAGACTGCTCTCGGCTAGGTTTTATTGCTTTTTCCCATAGACTGTTACAGAATCCAGGTCAGGGGTTCAAACCCAGGCTGGCATATGGGTCGTACTGAAGACTTTCAAAATTGGAACATGCTGATTTCTAAGGCTGTTTGAAACTTTGTATAGCACTCCTCTACCACATATCAAATTGCTAGTAAAAAATTTAAGTTATAACAGACATACTAGTACTAGTAGTAGTACTAGTAGTACTTAAAACAAGGGACATACTAGGCACATGCCATGAAGAAGGTAAAACAACACAATAATTTATTTGAATGGAAGCTTGATACACAATAATATTCAAACAAAGCACGTTTTTCGTTTTACTAGTTTTAGTACTAACGTTACATGTAATACTTTTCCGTTTAGCCATGTGTTCATTTGTGAGTAAAGAAATTATAAGTTAGCGTTACGAGCGACACAGATCCTGGTGTTAGAACACGTGTGAGAAGAAAGTAGGACACAGAAGAGAAGCATGAAGGAGGCCGACCTCTTTTACATTTTATCACTTTTTTTTCTTCTCTTACCCTTTTGTTTTTAAGCATTGGCAAGTGTTAATTTGCAAGTAAAAAGTTGCGAGTAAAAAGTTGCGAGTAGAAAATTGTGACACAGATCCTGGTGTTAAAACATGTGCTGAGAAGAAAGTAGGACACAGAAGAGAAACATGAAGGAAGCCGCCCCAGCGGGAGATAATTAGTCCAATCAGCAACGATTACGTACATCAGTCATCCATCACAACTGGGCAGTTGTCTAACTTAATTATGGGGAAATCACCTCAACAAAGGACATCCCTGTCATGCTACAAAACACGTGCTTCTGTACTTTTTATTCTGACCGAAATGTAAGGATTATCTTGTTTTTCTTTCATTTAATAGACTTATTTGGCAAGTGACGGTCGGAATTGGTTTATACTGGAAGGGTGGGTTTTTGTGAGAAGGTTGTTGTTTAAAGCGGCTATGTCGGATTTCGTTTGTTGTGGTCAGCTTATTGTACAGAGAAGGGAGTAGCCAAAGGGTTAGTAGCAGGTGGCAGAATCAAAATAATTGTGATATGATTGATCGTTCAAACTTCAAAGGTGTGGGTGTTGGTCTTTTTGTATGTACTTTTAATTAGCAGTACAATGTCAGTTGATACCTGTTTGAAGATAGTGAGAGTAGAACTAGAGCTCAGTAGCCAAATTCTCAGTCAGACTGATTTACTGTATTCCACACCAGATGGCTCCATACTGCAATATTGCAGACTTTCTACAACAGTTATAATTATTATAAATTATAAGTCCGAAATGCCTAGAAAAAGCTGATTTGTATTTAGATTGCATAATGTTTCATTTCTAAATCTAAAGAGCGATATAATCTTTAATCAACAGCTGAACAACATGAAAGAAACTACTGGTATGTCATTTTCTTCTGTACTGTTACTTTTGAAATAATCTGAATAAAATCATTCACAGAAGAAAGAATATCTACCCCGTATTAAGCTTTTGATCTCTGGCGTTGTGAAACTACAGAAGCATTCCGATTGTTTGAGCTCACGTTATTGGAATTCGAAATGTTGGAATTTCAATTACATAACACATTCTTTCAAAATGTTTGGAATAAAATCATCGACAAAGTATACATGAAACCATGTTGTACTTTGATGTCCAGGGCTTTGAAAAAACAAAGGCATTCTCAGTCCTGAGTAAGATTTTAAATACAGCATATACTTGTCATACAGTTTTGTCCTATAAAAATCTTTTTTAAAAACTGAAATTAATTTACGACTTGCTCCGTTCCTCTGCTCTGTAAGGACCACTTTTACTAGTTAAAGTCCCTTGGATGGTTGTTTCCATCATTAAGAAATAATCCTGTCTATAGTGACCACCTGCCCATATAGACCAGTTTTAACACAGTATGCTAGTGATCTACTTTCAATGGAATAAGAAAGAAGTAGCAAGCCTACATATCACGATCATGTTTAACCATCTTAGAACATGAAGTCCTAAAGCTAGTTAACCCCTGCAAGGCCGAGCCCACTGTCCTGTCCCATGTAATGCTCAAGTCCATCCATCCCTGGTTGACTGTGCACATACACTAGTGAGAGTATACTCTCAATGGAATAAAATATTGTGTAAAAAAATGCCAGCAGGACAGAGGTTAACCCCTGTAAGACCAAGCCCACTGTCCTGTCCCGTGTAATGCTCAAGTCCATCCATCCCTGGTTGCCAGGGGCAACCATCACCTGTCACTCAGGCCGTGACACGGAGATGACCTCATCCATTAGGCCGGCCACAGTTTCAACGGGGGAAGCCCGAAGCTTTAGAACCAGGCTAGATTTGTCAAGTCAGAGATACGGGCACTAGTTAGAAAACCTATGACAGCTTTTTTCCCTACATATGTACAAGTAAGAATACCATCTGTAACTTTAAAATTCAGACTTGGTATTGTGAATCGTAACTAAACCTTGTGTTCTAGTAGTTTGAATGTTTTTTGATTGTATAGAAATTTTTATTCAAGATAGTTTCTCAGTTTCTCAGTTTACACATATTATACCATTTAGAGAAATAAATAAAACCTGTCAACCAACTATTTAGGCATGATTTTTGTCATCATGCGAATGTCGCTCACAAGTGGCTATGCCAAAGTGATTAAAATGTTGTAGTTGCTTTAAGCGTCCTCCTACGTAATTATACCTTGTAAGTCATGAATTCTTAATGAAATCAAACTGTGAAAAGGGAAGCAGTGTTATAAATGCATGTCAAATCCTGTAGAAGATGAAACACATTAATTTCAAACTGTACTTTCCATATATCGCAACAAAAAAAGTGGGCTCTCTTTCATGAAGTCACCAAATTGTACCTTCTTACCCTTCCACACAAAGGCCATTCTAGATCTCTGCTCTGCAATAATCAAAGTAGAAACTAGAAAAAGGGATTTGCTGTGACAATTTCGCATATCAAACTGTCAACAATAAGGTACAAGTGGGAAGAGGGGTTGTATAGAAGTAATGACTCGAAATGAAGTCATCAAATTTTATGCTTAAACTTTTACATATTCACAGTTAATGGGAAAAATGCCATTTTCTGCAATCAGAACTAGAAAAGAGGGATGGGAATTTTGCATATATGAAAAAGAAGGTTTAAGTGGGTTGTATAGCACTAACGACTCCTATCAAAAGCAGTGACGTGGACCGTCGCATCCTGACTGTGACTGCAAAATGCGTGTCTCTATACCACATTCCATATGCTTGACTGGTTAAATCCAATTTTCGATCTCAGGCGAGACGCACATTACTCGACTGCGAACCCGCGGGGCAGCGTGACATCGAGGTGATTTCATTACGTGTCGTTCGGGCTGATTTCATGCGGCTTAGCGTGTTCCCTGCTTCCAGTCTCATCGCCAATTGCAGAATCATTTTCTGGAAATTTGCGAGCCCGTCGTATTTGATCGCGACTGGTGATTACATTTTTTATGTCGCTCTCAATTTCAAATCCTGTCGAAATGAAAGTTTTTGGTGATATCCTGTACTCTGAATTTTGTGATGATTATGTGTTGAACCTCACTGAAATTGGTATTTGCTTGGCTCATTGATTTTTAGCAGTAAACAAAATACAGGGCCTTTGGGAAAATGCTTGTACATATACATGTAACATAACACAATGTTACATATTCCTCAAAACAAGATTTTTCTTTGAAAGAGAGCTTAAAAGCAAGATCATGTCAAACAGTATAAAATTGGAGGCCAATATACCATTTGCCACCCAAAGTTTCGCTGGCAAAAAAAGATGTCAGTACAAAAAGAAAGACTGGAATGTATACGTAAAAAATGCCTTTAAAAACATGTCAACGATACTGAATAGTAGTAGCCAAAGCTAAAACCTCTGCTTGGAGAGTTTTGCTGGTGTAAAATATACCTGTACAAAACTAAATTAGCCCAGTAAAAATGCCTAAAACACGTCAAAATTTAAGCCGAAGCCTAGATCTCTGCTTGGAGGGTATAACGTAACGTTTCTCGCCTGTGGTACACGCGACCCATTTCTCATCTGCAGCGTAAAAAACAGCCGCCGGCTGCTAATGAATTACCTCATCAGTTCCCCACCGGTGGCATTCATCGCATCAACCCACCAACCGGCAAGTTCAGCCGCAGCCAAGCTGACAGGCTGACATGGAAACTGGTACTCAAGCAATGAGACAGGTACTGAAAGCTGTCAGATGTTTCTGGTAGCTAAAGCAATAGTCCACTACATGCCACTACTTGTCATAAGTGACAAAAGCAAACTAGTTGAACAGGTAAACATCTAATATCACATCAACCCACCAACCGGCAAGTTCAGCGCCAGCCAAGCTGACAGGCTGACATGGAAACTGGTACTCAAGCAACTGGGACAGATCCTGAAAGCTGTCAGACATTTCCAGTAGCAATCCACTACTCTTTATCAGTCACAAATGGAAACTGTAGTTGAAGAGGTAGACATCTTTCAAAATTCATCCAGTTGCTTGAGCAACAGTTTCCTTGTCAATCTCAAATTCTCATTACCTGGATGTCTTAACTCTTCATGATCAAAGTCACAATCCAACAGAAATGATTGGTCTCAACAGAAAAGTAAAATCACTGGTTGGTTTACCGTTAAACTGCCTCTTTTCTTTGCTTGGCTTTCTGTGGCAGAGACCTTTTCATGAAAAATTGTACCTCATTTGTTTCAAATACATGTATTTACAAAAAAACAAAATAACTTCGAATGTTCAGGATACATTTTTTAAGATACATTATACAGTACTTCATAGTTTATATTCTTGTCACTCGAACACTCAAGAAGTTATTATAAATCTGTATGCAGGTCGGGTGCTCGGACAAAATTGCTGATCGCTCAGTGGAACAGTTGGGTTGATCAAAAATTCATGGTATCTGCACCATCAGATAAACAACACTACCGTTCCCCTGGGCTCACACAGGGAATCATCATGTGTTTGAGCTGCCATTAAAAAATATTTGTGGCTTTTTTTTTTCAATTTTAGAAATTTTGTGGAAAAAGTTTTTTGAAAAAAAAAAATTTGGAAAATGAAAAAAAATATTTAGGAAATTTTTTGATTATTCTTTTTTTAGTCTTTCTTATCTAATTCTTTACTAAACATTTGTGGCTATAACCAAATCCACGGCTTGGAAATGACTTGGCATTTTTTTCTATCTTTTGGAAAATTGGAAGAAAAATTAGGAGAAGTTTTTTAATTCTTTTTCAGTATTTCTTTTTTAAATTCTTTTTTAAACCTTTGTAGCTATAACCAAGTCCATGGCTAGGAAACGACTTGGCATTCTTTACGGTAAACATCCATCAGATATCATGATCCTAACGGCACTTTTATAACCTCCAGGATAGAATAACTTTGCCAGCAATAAAACATCTCAGTGAAAAGGCAGTTAGCGGCGGCAGTTGGGCCAGTGTAGACTTTTCTAACGACCACTCCGGAGCGGGGATGCGGTAATACGAGCGAGGCCGCTCTAACTATAGGCTATTACGCCGTATTTGTTCCCATTTGGAGTGATTTGCTTGACAAAGGGTCCTCACAAAGGACCACTCGTGAGACTCGACTACAAATGTGGCTGCTTCTGTCATGGTTACAGCAGGTTTTTTGTTGCATTGAACACATAAAAAAAAAGGAGAGCTGCTTATGCCATATAATGTCTAGTTTCTCTGATTCAAAAATAAAATTTCTACTGAACTGGAACTGTCTGTACTCTCAAATTCAAAGTCAAAACGTAAATGAAATGCTTAGGCCATTCGGTCAAAATTTGGTACAGTACAGTTTCAAAAACTAAATATTGTTAGATTTTACTTTTCCTCTGTTATCCTCTTATTAGATTTCCTGTCAAAAAATTTATAGATTTGTTTACAGATTTGAATGTTTTCTCTATAGAAATTTGCTAGATTTTGGTTCAGAATTTTGCTGGATTTATTCTGTTTAAAAATGTCCATCATCCTCCAAGGAAATAAATTGGCGTAGCGTAATAAATAAATTCTCACAAGCGAAGAGATGAACAGTTGTTGATCACCGCTCGGGGGTGTTGGGGGGGGGGGATGAAACATCAGATATTCATAATTCCACATTAGGTAAACAGCTAACTCCCATGAGAGCCCGCGCTATTACCTGCACCGAAACCTGTCATCAGCGATCGCAAACATGTTCGCTTTCGGCAGGCTGATTGCAGTTTTTTTTTACAGCAATGACTAAACAGGCTTCTGTTGGAAATATGTTTGTTTTCATATGAATACATGTAATCTGAATATGATAATATCTACATAAAAAATTTTTTATAACATATATGGTATATTCACCTGATGTCATCTCAACTGATAGCTGTTTTTAATAGTACCAAACCGACTTGCAAATCAATTGTTTGAAATTGAATAAAATCTACAATGTAGTACAGTATATAAAACTTTGATAAAAATTTGATATCATCTCGACTGATTGCTGTTTTTTTTTACAGCAACGGCTAAACAGGCTTCTGTTGGAAATATGTTTGTTGAAATTATGATAATATCTACATAAAATTTTATGTCATCTCAACTGATTGCTGTTTTTTGTAGTATTTAACAGGTTTTCTGTCGCAAATATATTAGTTGAAAATGAATAATATCTATATAAAACTTGATGTCATTTCAACTGATTGCTTTTTTTACAGTGCCAAACAGCTAAAGAGGTTTTCCCATGGAAAATAAATTTGTTGAATATGAAAACTAGATCTATATAGAATTAGATGTCATTTTGACCCATTGCTTTTTCTATACTACTGAACAGCTAAACAGGTATTTTGTTGCAAATTATACATTTGTATGTTTGTGAATAATATCTATGGTATATAAAACCTAATGTCATCTCACCTCATTTCTGTTTTTTTTACAGTACTAGCTAAATAGGTTTACCGTGGAAAATATATTTGTTGAATATGAATAATCTCTATATAAAACCTGATGTCATTTCTCTACTCAGTGGACCAGAACAGAAGCCATCAAGTGATTTTGTTCGTTCGACCGAAGCGAGGCCAGAATTGTTGCACATCCCTGCAGGTGATATCTGGATGTTATATTCATAATTTCATTACTTTGAGATGCGAATCTGGTCCTCATGGGTGAACAACATCATTACAGACACCGCATATGAGCCTTCAACAACTTGTCGACAATATCATTTTAAAAAAAGATCTCTAGAGAAACAGGTTTCAAAAAAAGATAAATTTTTGTTTCTCTAATACGTCACTACTTTTGAATTTTATTAATGTATAGCCAGCAAATTGCCATTATAGACAATAAAATTATGGTGGTTTAGGTTTTATCCTAAATGGTACCCAATATACATTTATATAATATCATATAGTCCATGCATAATATGGCCATATTTTTATGGACCCCAAATAAATTTCACATGAAAATAAAACATAATAGGCCCTTTCAAGGGATGAAATCTTTATATTGTCTGTTGAAATTATGCTGAAATTTATTCAAAAATCAAATGCTATGTTGAATGGTTTCAGCTTTTAAAAAAGATCCAAACAATTTAATTCAAGAAAACCACATTTTCTCTTTGATATTCTTAGAGTTGGAGAACAGTCGAAAGTTTCTCATAATTCTCTTTGATATGCATATCAAAATTCCTGAGAATGCAGACTTCTAGCTTTTGATATGCTAATATATGTACCTTATTTTATGGGGCTGTTGCAATATGATGGATTTATTCTACAAGCTTACGGGAATAGATTGGAGGCAAATTACTAATATTTTTATCAATAGCAAATCTGAAAAAATCTTTTGTTAGGCAAAACCTGTAAAAACTGGTGTAAAATGGTAAATGTTCCAAAAAATGTAAATTTGAGTCAACCATAGTGAAGTTAGTCTACATTTTTTGGAACATATACCAATTTCAGTTTTGACCAATTTCAATTTTGACCATTTTCAATTTTGACCATTTTCAATTTTGACCATTTTCAATTTTGACCATTTTCATTTTGACCAATTTTCTGACCTGGGAAGGAGACTGGTGGAAACTAAGACCCTGGGAACAAGACCTCATGATGTTGTTGTTATCACACTAAACATCTTGACATTTTACACCCCAGAAACAGAAAACAAGTAACAGCTATCTGTACCCTTAGGGTCGACTCGCTCACAAACAACACAAAACTAGGGCAAGACTTGAAAGGTCTTGAAACCGACCCACCCAGACCACCCAATCATCCTTTCTCGCACCTGTTTGGAACAAATGTCGACATGTGTTTTGTAAGAGTTACAACTGATATTTGAAGTATTAGCTACAGTACATGTACTTCCCTAACCATGGAGGTAGAAACACGACATCCGATCTTTTAACTCCATGCCCTAACCATGTTACAAATTAATACAGATTCCCTCTCCCCATCTAAACATATGGTGTAAAGAAGTCTGTCAAGAAATGTGACTAGGAGTATATGGGTTTGCACGGGTAAAACAATCTTTTTGCAAACCCGGATATTTGCACTTCGCTGGGAAAATATACATATACTAGTGCTATAACATAAAATGGTAGAAAAAAGTCTATCTGATATTTCTATCTACTAATACTGTACATTATTGAGAGGTTTCACCAGTCCTCTTTGGAGTGTCTCATGAATAGATAGAGATCTGATGATACTGTTGTACTGTGGTCAATGTGTAAAACTGTGTATACATGTATATAGACACAGTACATTGTATAACAGGTTAATCTGTTTACCTACTCATGTCACTAGCACTAGGTACAAAAAAAACATGTATGTACATGTAGGACTGTAGGACAGTGCTCCAAGCAGATATTAAGAAGAAAGATGGTCATGTTTTCTGGTAGCCAGTGTCTTTTTGACATGAATGTGACAAAAATGTAACAATTTTCTACCCAAACACCTGCTTGAAGATTTTGAGAAACTCTAGTCTTTCCAAAAATTCTTTTCTTAATTTGTTTACTTTATTTCATTTCATTGTTTACATTTCTCTACAATTTAGTTATCATTCCAAGGAATTCCTTCTAGCAGAATTATAGGATCACTAAGTACACTTCCTATCTCATTTTAAATCCAAAAGACTAATATACTGAAAACAGTGGGATAATATTACATACACATGTTTTTGCTTACAATAATGGCAAAGACAACACAATCCCTTACATGGTGTAATATTACATTTGTATACAGATCTGTCAAAGGCCTTTTTCAAGAAAACAGAAAAAAAAATCATTCTTTTATTTTATCTTATTTTCTTAAAAAATACATACACTTTATAAGTCCCTCAATAGAAAGTCTTTCTGGCAAATTCAGAAGTCAGCTCTAAGTATTATGAAACACGTTGCTAAAACCTTAAGTGGATTTGAGGATTAAAAGTATCTGTTTTGGTGGCACTCATAGTAAACACCACACGCAGCCAGGCAGTGTTTAGGGAAAAATAAAAGGAAAACAAAAGAAAAGCCAGTCCCAGTCGCGTTTCTGAAGTATGGTACTTACTTCATAAAAACCCATCCAAACCACTCCATATACTTCTTTCACGGTGTTTCTGTGGTCTTTGTGCCGAGGGGCCATTTTCTTTGGCGAGGAAAGCCACAAAATTACGTCTCTTCACCCTACGTGTTGCTTTTTACACCTTCTGAAAACCTTTAGGGGTGTCAGAACAATTATAAAAGGACAGAAAGCCAACAAAAACAACGACCCGACGATTTTAAGTCCAAGATTTGATCGTCTTCAAATTAAGGTATTTTTGCGAGAAACTTGAATCCTGCGGGTTTTTTTTTCACAAGTTTGACCGCTTGAGTTCCATTTTTGTCTCTCATTTAATAAAGGAATATTATATCTGTTAGTTCTTCCTTCATCTGTAGGGAGTAAAAATAAGGACTGTTTTCATGTTTAGACGCTTTCCCTTCCGTCTACACTTGACAGTCTGGGCTAGGTGTTATAGTTGGTCTCCAACCAAAACGACGTTGAATATCTCAACACATTCCGAACACGCAAAGGAGCCCTACAACCGAGGCCACGAACCTTTGCTTCTACAGGTAAAACACACACTGGCAGTCGTGATAACTTTGATGGAATTAGGTGTACGGGGCCGTTTGCCGGTGTTGGACCCGCACGTGCCTTGCATAAGTTAGGGCCGCCGGGCTAGCGGCACGGGTACTACCGGCCGCCCGGCGGTGGGTACGCAGCCCGCTACCGACGGGCAACTTCGACCGCTTCGGTAACCCTTAAGAACCAAGAAACTATAGCCCTTACGAAGGCATACAAGACAGAAATATGCTGAAATTTAGCTAGAAAGTGGTACTTGCACCTCTGGATCTGTGCATTGCGAACTACCTGTACTTCAAGTACTGTATTAAGGTTTTGCTCGGTGTTTAAAATTTGAATGGGGTGCGAGCGATTACTAGTACCACTGCAATCGCGGCCGCGGCACTAAGAGTTAGAAGAAGTCGTTTTTACGACGATACGCAACACAACAAGCCGTAATTTTTTGCCTACGACTCAAATACAGTATAAACTACGATATAGACTTACCTTCCGCCGCGAAAACTATCCAGACTTGCGTGAAAATACTCCAGTAACAGAGAGCCCAACTCCAAGCACCTCCACTGGTCGCCATTTTGACTCAGACTGTTCGAAAGGACGGGCCAAGGCTGGGGGCTGCAGTTCGCGGCTGGCCGCGGTGAGGCGCTGCTGACAGGTGGTGTGGTCATGCACTACTGAGTAGCCTAAAGTTTCAACAAGAAGAGCAAGTTTGGCGTTGTAATGAAAGAATGACTATCTTAATTGCACATTTTTGCCACACTTTGCTAAGTACAGGTCACAATAAACAGATAACGTAACAGTTAACAGATACAAAAACTAGATAGTAATATTAGCGGTTGCTAATATAGACAGGTTTGCGTTGTACATAGTCATTGTAGTGTAACTTACAATATGTTTTTTGTGTGTGCTTTACCTTTTACAGGGTTCCTTCTCATCCTTTTCTAATCCCCACTTACCTTGTAAACAATTTCGTCATCAATATACTAACAAAAGAACAATAGTTACACCCAAAACAAAATTTCACTTCTTTATGACTTCTCTATGCCCCATGACCTTTAACCTTTTGAGGGTCATGCAGGCGTCAACAGCGCCCTCCCCACGCCTTGCCCACCTACCTACCGAAATACCTACCTACCTACCGAACTACCTACCTACCTACCCTCGCAAATGCAAGGTGATGTTTCTGCACTTCTCAAAAACTGTGCCACCACTACCCTCACTAAAGGTCTCATTCCGGTATTCTTCCGCGTGGGTACTCTCAAGTAGATCGTACTAAAAATTAAATGCGTGTATGGATGTGTGTTTATTTCCGCCAGAAATTGCATTTTAGCTAAGTCAGTTGGCGTAAACCGCTTGTGATATGAGAGGTTGTTTGTATGTGCTAAAATTAGTGGGTAAGTGTTGACATCCGCGCGACAGGTCGGATGTTTACACGCTGTTGTGATGGGTAATGCGGTCAGGAGGTAGCAGCGCTGGAGGACCTCTGGCGGAGAGTGGCCAAGTGCAGTTTATAAATAAATAAAAAGAGATTGTTGGGTTAGATCTGGTTGGGAATTTTTTGACGTAATGTAGGGCCATTGTGCTCAAAATTGATTGGATAGACTAGATGGCTGTCATTCAAATTATTGGGTTTTGGCCTATGTAAAGTTACGTATTTTGCCATAGGCGGCTATAGTTAACAAAAACTCACGAATGGGACCTTAAAATTGACAACTACCCCCTAGTACAAGTTCAAGTAGCTAAACTCCTGGGGCTCCATATACAAGCTGACCTAAAATGAAACACCCAGGTGGACCACATGGCCAAGAAAGGAAGCCAGAGGCTTTTCTTCTTGAGAAGACTCAAATCTTTCGGAGTTACTAGAGAAGATCTTGTCACCATATATACAAGTTTTGTCCAACCCACTTGTGAGTACGCTGTCCCAGTTTGGCAACCAGCCATTACACAGTCCCAAAGACGTCAACTGGAAAGAATACAGCGAAGGGCTTTTCGAATCATCCTTGGGCCTGACTACACAACCTATACTGACGCTTGCAACACACTACAGCAAAGACGTGAACACCTTTGTCAGACATTCGCAAGAAGACTACTACAGTCTGAGTCCTACCGGAATTGGCTACCCCCCTTCCGGGGAGACGTCAGTGGTAGAAGAACAAGAAACAGCAGCCTATTGGACACTATTAAAACACGAACTAATCGTTACAGGAATAGTCCCATACCCTATCTTGTAACACTCTTCAACAATAATGCAACCAGTATTTGCAGTTTCGATTCAAATATGTTGTAATGCACATATGTTAAGTTTGGGAGAAGAAATTCATTAGATTTTAATTCTTATGTAAAGATCTTTACCTGACCTGAATTATCACCTTGAACGTATTAGATTTTGACGTATGGTCTCAACCATTGCATGATACGAGAATTCATCAATAATTGGAGATTATTTTCTCATAATATTTTTTACAACGGCCCTGACTCGAATGTTTCAATGATTGCTAATATTAAATTTCTAGTCCCCCAAAATAGTTCAACCAGCACTATGCAATGCCGAACTAAAATGTTTGAATATACACATTTATGACAAGTCATCAATAATAATGTATTAATAATAGGCTTATTGAAATCTGTATGCACGATATGTATTTAACCTCTGACAATGTCTACTCAGAGGTTATCTTTTAATCTGTTAATTTGTAGATTGTATTTTATTAATAATTTATGTATTTCTTTAATAATTTGTAACCCATGTATTTGTCGAATTGTTTTAGCAGTGCAATTCAGTGCGGGTTTACACCAAGCACTGCGAAACTGTAATCTTTGAGAAATAAAACCAATCACTACCACTACCTACCTACCGAGCGACCTACCTACCGAACGACCTACCTACCTACCTACCGAACGACCTACCTACCTACCTACCGAACGACCTACCTACCTACCTACCGAACGACCTACCTACCTAGACGGAGCGGGCCTACCCAAATCAAGTGCGGGCCTACCCAAATCAAGTGCGGGCCTACCCAAATCAAGTGCGGGCCTACCCAAATCAAGAGCGGGCCTACCCAAATCAAGTGCGTGCCTACCCAAATCAAGTGCGGGCCTACCCAAATCAAGTGCGGGCCTACCCAAATCAAGTGCGGGCCTACCCAAATCAAGTGCGGGCCTACCCAAATCAAGTGCGGGCCTACCCAAATCAAATCAACATACACACTGTACCCACCCACCCACACACTGTACCCACCCACATACACACTGTACCCACCCACACACACACTGTACCCACCCACACACACACTGTACCCACCCACATACACACTGTACCCACCCACATACACACTGTACCCACCCACA
>NW_017804675.1:661842-662308 GCF_001625305.1 Branchiostoma belcheri | reverse complement strand
TGTATGTTGGTCAGCACGTGGGGTGGGTGGGTACAGTGTATGTGTACGTACCCACCCACACACACACACTGTACCCACCCACATACACACTGTACCCACCCATCAACACACTGTACCCACCCACATACACACTGTACCCACCCACATACACACTGTACCCACCCACATACGACACTGTACCCACCCACATATACACTGTACCCACCCACATACACACTGTACCCACCCACCCACACACTGTACTCACCCACATACACACTGTACCCACCCACCCACCCACGTGCCCACCCACATACACACTGTACCCACCCACATACACACTGTACCCACCCACATACACACTGTACCCACCCACATACACACTGTACCCACCCACATACACACTGTACCCACCCACATACACACTGTACCCACCCACATACACACTGTACCCACCCATACACACTGTACCCACCACATACACAGT
>NW_017804675.1:642384-660987 GCF_001625305.1 Branchiostoma belcheri | reverse complement strand
GGTGGGTACAGTGTGTATGTGGGTGGGTACAGTGTGTATGTGGGTAGGTACAGTGTGTGGTGGTGGGTACAGTGTGTATGTGGGTGGGTACAGTGTGTATGTGGGTGGGTACAGTGTGTGGGTGGGTGGGTACAGTGTGTATGTGGGTGGGTACAGTGTGTATGTGGGTGGGTACAGTGTGTATGTGGGTGGGTACAGTGTGTGGGTGGGTGGGTACAGTGTGCATGTGGGTGGGTACAGTGTGTATGTGGGTGGGTACAGTGTGTATGTGGGTGGGCACGTGTGTGGGTGGGTACAGTGTGTATGTGGGGGGTACAGTGTGTATGTTGGTGGGTGGGCACGTGGGTGGGTGGGTACAGTGTGTATGTGGGTGGGTACGTGGGTGGGTACAGTGTGTATGTGGGTGGGTACGTGGGTGGGTGGGTACAGTGTGTATGTGGGTGGGTACAGTGTGTAGGTGGGTGGGTACAGTGTGTGGGTGGGTGGGTACAGTGTGTATGTGGGTGGGTACAGTGTGTATGTGGGTGGGTACAGTGTGTATGTGGGTGGGTACAGTGTGTATGTGGGTGGGTGGGTACAGTGTGTATGTGGGTGGGTACAGTGTGTTTGTGGGTGGGCAAGTGGGTGGGTGGGTACAGTGTGTATGTGGGTGGGTACAGTGTGTATGTGGGTGGGTACAGTGATTGACTCCATGAACCACAACGTACATAGCGAAACCCATTTTAATTCATGGTCAACCATCTTAACAATTTCCTTTCTTTTGAGTATTAGTTATGTCGCCACCACGAAAGAGCGCCCGCGTAGCGGGGAGACGAGAATAACTGGGTCCCCCGCAACCGACCGACGGGGCAACACCTGAAGGCGAGATAACACCACCATCTCGCAAGGTTCCCAACAAACCCAAACTGACCATGAAGACACTCCAGCAACAGCTGCAAGATTTACAACAGATCACAGCACAGCTGGTGGACAAACTGGACTCCAGCACGCCGGGCCATGGCCCAACGGGCGTGTTATCCCATCAAAACCCAGCTCACAGCAGAGCTGAGCCTGAGACAAGCAGCCAGAATAACACCCTGCAAACTTTGCAAAACAACTATGTCACTACCCACAGCTCGGCACCCATCAGTTCAACCGGAGTGTCAGTGTCTGACTGTATATATGCAACAAGCGTGTTACCTGCAAGCAGGGTCAACACGGCCGATAGGACACAATCTCCCATTGAGTACAACAACTCCTTTATCCCAGGCTACAGGGATTATACCGGTGTACACCACAAACAGTTCATGGGGCCTGCAATATCTCCCTCCAACTACTGGTAATCCGACTGGCCAAGTGCAAGGCCTTGGCGCAACATTGGCCTCTAGCATCATAGGTACACCTTCAGTTACCCATACTGTTACCACTGCCACTTGTGTACAGCCAACGTCAGCACTTGGAAATCCTGTCTCAGCGCGAAGCCTTGATGATGAGCTCTTCAAAGCAGGAGTACACCTCCCGCTTGACACGGGCATTTCCGAAGCAATGAAGGAAAAAATATGGCAAGACAAATTTGTTGATTTTAAGCAACTACTGCCTAATACCCGCACAAAAGCCCAGTACACAGTCAACCTAGAATCCTCAACAGGATTACCAACGCTGACGTTGGCCAATACTTCAGAGTAACAAGCGGGCCCTCACTTTTGCCCAATGGTCGACGGCTTTTTCCATTTACCAGTTTATTTACATTCAGAAGCATCTCACGCGTAGTTCCCAGTTAATCTCATATGGGTACCTGATCCGGTCCATGGCAGACCGAGGTGGACAATGGAGCAAGTACGATACGCTTTTCAGACAGCTCAAACAGGTCTCCCCCGGTTTGCCATGGGATGTACCACATATGCAACTTTATGTTGATGCCTTTGCCTATGTACGTGCCCCACATCCCACCCCTGACTCATATGATCGAAAGACCATCCCTAGCCCCATCCCTAGAGGCCATTGTTTTCGATTCCACACACAGGGGAATAAGTGCCTCGTGGCGAGCTGCCCATACAGGCATGACTGTCCCATCTGTGCAGGAGCACACAAAATCTTCACCTGCCCCAAAAAAGATCAGCCCAAGTTTACCCACACCAGTAAACGTTGAGAAAATTTCACTTTATCTGGAGGGCTACCCTGAAAGGGAGAAGGATTACATTGTCAAGGGTTTCACTTATGGTTTTCCTTTAGAATACTTTGGCCCGCGAAACAGAGATACAACTAAGGTCATGGTACCAAATCCCACTCAATTTGCAATCATCCAAGAGAAACTCCAACTAGAATTAGAACTTGGGCGAATATCGGGTCCTTACACGACAAAGCCATTCCCAAACCTATTTCTATCTCCCATATATGCAGTTCCAAAAAAGACCCCAGGAAATTACCGCATCATACATGACCTATCCTTTCCAGACGGAAATTCAGTTAACGATGGTATCCCCAAAGAGTTAGCATCTGTCTCTTATGCTAATATTGACAATGCCATCCGACACATAAAGTTGCTTGGGCCAGGATGTTTCTTGGCGAAAACGGATATACAATCAGCTTTTCGTATTGTCCCGGTCCACCCTAATGATTACCATCTACTAGGATTCTATCTCAACAACGGCTTCTATTATGACCGATGTCTACCAATGGGTTCGTCAACATCATGTGCAATTTTTGAGGCCGTCAGTACGGCACTGGAGTGGATAGCTATAAACAAGCTAAACATCCGCTATCCCACTCATATATTAGATGATTTTTTATTTGCAAATCAGACATATTCCTCTTGTGAGCAGGATCTTGTTACTTTCGGCAACATGTGTCAGGATGTAGGAGTTCCTCTGTCACCTGAGAAAACCTTCCACCCAGATACGGTTATGTCATTTCTGGGTATAGAGCTTGACACAAAGATAATGGAGGCGAGATTGCCCAAGGACAAGCTCCAAAAGTGTAAGAACACAATACAAGAATTCCTACGACACACATGTGTTTCTTTGAAACAAATCCAGTCTCTAGTGGGCTTACTGAACCACGTATGCCAGGTGGTCACCCCTGGACGTGCTTTTCTAAGACGTCTTATCGACCTAACCAAAGCCAATTCAAGCAAAACATTTCCCATTCAAATCAATCCTGGAATACGGCATGACTTACAAATGTGGGGAAACTTCCTTGATACTTTCAATGGGAAATCTTTTTTCATCGATGATCACTTCACTTTAGACTCTACTTTGAACTTATACACAGATGCAGCAGGCTCATTAGGATATGGTGCAGTGTTTGGCTCACAATGGCTCTATGGAGCTTGGCCACAGGCTCTGCATACTACTAACATTACCATCTTAGAATTCTATCCCATCGTATTGGCTCTATATATTTGGGGCCATCAATGGTCTAACAAAAGTATCCTACTTCACACGGACAACCTGGCCCTGGTCCATATTATCAATAGACAAACATCTCGCAACCCTAGGATCATGCCCCTGATACGTCGATTTGTATTGATAAGCCTACGTAGAAATATCCGCTGTAAAGCAGTACACATCCCAGGGAAGAATAACGAAATGGCTGACTGTTTGTCTCGCTTGCAGGTCGAACAGTTCCACAAGAGATACCCCCACATGGAATCACAGCCAGTGCCCGTGCCCCCCCCCATCTCCTGCCCAGCAACTTAATAGGATAACAGATGATTTATTGTTCCAATCATTAGCACCTTCAACTATCCATGCCTACAAAACAGCTTGGCATCATTTCCGTCAATTCATGGTACAAGTCCATGGCATGGATATCCCAAACCTACCTATCCCAGAAATTATGGTGGGTCATTTCATCTCCCACTTACATGAAACAGGGTACGCACCTTCATCCAAGCTCTCGGCGATCGGTTTTGTACATAAAATACTAAACCTTGAAGACCCTACTACAACCTTTCCCATCCGTAAACTAATGCACTCCATCCAAAAGCATCATGTTCCCGATAGCAGATTGCCTATATCCCCCTACATATTGTCAAAACTGATTGGTTCCTTAGCATGCATTGATATCAAGCCCTACGACCAATGCCTATATAAAGCAATGTTCTCTCTGATGTACTATGCTTTTGCCCGCATTAGCGAAGTTACAATTGCCCCGGCATCCCAACACACCCTAATGTTGGCAGACCTTCACGGTATCTCCGACCAAAATGGCAGCCTAACTTCTTACGTGGTATGCTTTAAGTCGTACAAGCACAGCATGCCTTCTGCACAATCCACTATTGCAATCTCAGCACAACCAAATAGCCCTCACTGCCCCGTACAAAGCCTGACCCAATACCTACGCTTGAGAGGAGGAAAACCAGGGCACCTGTTCCTACGTAATGACGGCTGCCCAGTTAGCAGCGACAATTTCGCAAAAGCTCTAAAAAGTTGTGTGCTTCAAGCCAATTTAGATCCTCAGAAATACACTTCGCACTCCTTCCGTATCGGTGCTGCTACGCAGGCGGCCCTACAGGGAGTACCAGATTCCACACTCCGTTTACTAGGGAGATGGTCCTCTGATGCGTTCAAAAAGTACATTCGAACATGATGTATAATACAATGAAGCCACAGGGCGCAAAGCAGATATGTGTGAAATAACAGGCACGTCTTGGCGAGTTGCCTTCGTGCCTCCATCGAATACAGGATAAAATCCCCATTGTTACACTGTTAACTGGCACTGGCCATGAGTTGTGAATCAGAATGTCGTATCTTTGTTGCTAGACTGCTGCCTTGTCCGCTCGTAAAATGTTATTACATGTTAGAGCAGTCATATGTTAGAACAGTTGTACGGTCACTATTACTGTATAACATGTTTGCTATACTCCTTTGTCCTTATCGGCATGCCAAATTACCAAAGTCAGTTGATAGACTCGAACGTTATAGTTAGTTGTTAGCTATAGGAGTCGAACTTTGACTGCAACAGTAGGACTGTGTACCCAAATCAAGTGCGGGCCTACCCAAATCAAGTGCGGGCCTACCCAAATCAAGTGCGGGCCTACCCAAATCAAGTGCGGGCCTACCCAAATCAAGTGCGGGCCTACCCAAATCAAGTGCGGGCCTACCCAAATCAAGTGCGGGCCTACCCAAATCAACTACGTAATGCGTTATAGCCACTTGGAATTTATCGTAAAGCGTATTGAAAAATCGAGAAGTTTCCGAATTCAGCATAGATCGTTGTCGGGACCCCCCTTGCAGGCCCCCTTTCCTGAGCTGTCTCCTGAAGTCTGGTAGAGGTTATACAGCTAGAACTTAATGTGTAGACTCAGACGTGCCCCTCTGGGCAAAACCTACAATTGAAGTTGACGGCTGCAAATTAGAGGTAGGAGATCGGGTCGCGCAGTTGGCTGACCTGTAGGCAAGGCTAGCTTCCGTTGAGTTGACACACCGAGCCTCGGGTCATCCCACAAGTGTATAGTATGTCGTGGAAAAATGTTCACCCCACACAGAAGTCCTCACACAGAAGGAAAAGGTGTCATTTAATGGATATGACCAGAGCTATGGGATATGACAATTAGATTAGATCAGGATAGGTTGAAAGTGAGCTATAATTAACGTTTTGATCAGATACATCAATTATGTTCCTTGGTTGGGTGGAGGACAGGGGATTTCAGACAGATGGAGAGTCGCAAGCGACGGCATTGTTAAGTTCAAGCAGCCTGAAAGGCAGGTCGTAAAAACGTTTACAAACGCCTATACAGTCACTGTATAATGGACTGGTAAGCTTGAAAAAAACTTACAATTTCCATAATGAACTTGAAATCAGGAAGTGTACTCATACCAAAACTTCATGCCACTTATCCCACCTACTAACCCCTGTACTTGAGGACAATCTGTCGTCCCTAGGCTCGGCCTCGACAAGATCCTCAAGACCACCCTACTAATACCAAAGCCTCACCATCTCATCATAAAAAAAACAACTTTAAAGTTCCGCCGCATTAGGTCCGCCAAGTTTCCTTCCCGTCATGCTAAGAAAATTACGTCAAGTGCTAAACACAATCAGACTCGCCTTTATTACGTCAAAGCCATCGCCTCTATACACTTCTGCCAAAATGAACACACAACCAGGTAGGCTTTCAATTACTGCTCTTTCCAAACATACCGCTAGGTGTCGTCCTTACACTGTAGGCCTGTGACAGGTCCCACAATGCACCTCACTCAACTTTGACCTGCCCCATTGCATGACGGGAAACAAAATGGCGGCGCCCATAAAATCCAGGTAAAATAGAACAGGTTTTGCTATCGCAAACCTGTAACTATCGTTGTATAAATTCAACTTCTCCTCGCTTTTCAGTTATTGTAGAAATTGTTCCTTCCAAATCCTAACTTCCTATCAAAGAATAAACTATTGTCTTCTCTAACGTTTCTTGCTCTCTTTTTTAGTAGACTAATGGTCACAGCTTGACTAATGGAACTTTTATACTGCCGTGCTTTTGCGTGGGATTTAGTTCAGCGTGCAGTGGTTGCACTTGCGCCCTCTGGCGTCCCGTTTGGGAAGGGCAGATCAGGAAGGTCCGAACTGCTCACTTGCAGAAAACCAGAGCTGCCGACACGAAGTAGAATTGTACCTGCAGATACATAAAGGAATTGTTTTGTTGACTAAGTGGCTAAAATGTTTCACAGCTCAGGCCAATAGATACTGTCTTGCGACTTTCTAATCTGCTTGAAGATTAAGCACTAAATAAAAGACCAAAGCTAAAGAGGTTCAATTTGCCTTGACTGGCCAAATAGAAGGAACAGGATCTTGTAATTGAACACTTTTCTGGTCCTAAGCTACATACATACAGTCAGTAGCTATGAAACAAACTTTCTAAGAATTTGGATTTTCTAAACATCTAATGCCCTTTCAAGATCAATGTGACATGAAAATGACACGACTGGTTTCAAACTTTATTAAAAAGGATATCAAAAGTTACAAAATAGATTAGATGCAGCAATATCAAAACATTGTAGCTCAGGTTGCATCCAGGGTTTTCAACCATTGATCTCGAAAAGTCACAAGTACTAGAATAGAAGCGAAATACATGAAAAATCAAAGCTGCATGAGAACGAAAGACTTCGTCACTACACAAAAAATAAATTGATTTGTTTTTTGTTTAGTGACGAAGTCAGCCATTCTTGTACTGGAATAGCACAATACATTTAGAACAGTGATTATAAATCAGGTAAAAACAATATTTACAAACTACAAGACTTGACCTTATTAGGAAGATAAAGAAAGACCTAACATGCATGGCTGTGGTTCGTGAATTAAGAACTTCACTTCTAAAATCCATACATTTACATGTACATGTACCATGACATCGGACAGCAAAGTACATTTGACGTCTGCCTTACTGTACAATTATTACACGTTACAATATTTCTAGGGGTACCAATCCCTAGCACTAAAACTCACATCTTGAGATCAAATTTTTAGGTCTACAATAGTGTTACAATTTACACTGATAAAAACTTGTAAACCTCTTTCTATTGCAGGACATTTGTACTGCAGCTGATCGGTTGAGTCGACTTTGGATTTACCATGACAGCACCCATATGCATCCACACTTACATTATCTATGCATGCCTGGCATCTCTCATCAAGGCTAAGCAAGACTCTAACTTTAAAATGTTAAATATAGTTGATTACATTTTATTATTTTTCTAGAATATCCAAAGTCAGGGCAAACTGATGGCTTCTTATGTAAAAATTTAATTATTAAAATCTTAATCACACAGACGCAATGTTTAGACTTTTTATTCTTCTTGTATAAATCCTCTGAATGGTCATCATTCCTTCAACAAGTAAGAAATTGTATACACAGATCTGTACTGCGTCATGATGATTTGGAAGCAACTACAGAAGCACAAGCAAACCCACAAATAAACGCACGGAAAATAAAACAACACCTCCGCGCAAAATTATTGACACAAAACAAGACGACTATTTCATAACGAATTCTACAAACATAAACAGACGAATGAAATTTCAAGCTAAGAGCTAGATAGCCCGTTTGCCAGACTGTTCCCAGGGCCAATATACTAAGCTAGTCCCCAGGTAGACTGGCCTTAGAGCCGAGAAGCTAACCTTGCTCCTGCCCCTGGCTACTGTCCTGCACCCAGGCTAGCCCTGGAGGCAGGAGCTACTAGTATAGCCTGTATAACGTTGATGTCTCTGCATCTGGCCTGGTAACAGATTGGGACCCAGGCTAGCTCTGGAGCCGGACTGGGAGCCGAGGAGCTGGCCTTTATACTGACCCTGGCAACAGTCTGGCACCCAGGCTAGCTCTGGAGCTGAGGAGCTGGCATGTATACTGGCCCTGGCAACAGTCTGGCACCCAGGCTAGCCCTGGAGCTGAGGAACTGGCATGTATACTGGCCCTGATGATTATCTAAGAACAGGGTTTAGTGACAAGCTCAATGATTCCTCTCGCATGGAGCTGGACTAGCTGGTAGAACTCCCTGTCCATGCGATGCCAGGGGTTGTCGGCACCCTTGTCCCGCAAGTTCCCGCCGTAGTGGTGGTACTGCAGCGGACTGGCCCGCCGGTCCCGGTCGAACGGCCAGAAGCCGAACACCCTCACCCGCTCACAGAACGACAGCGCCGCGCTGATCATGTAGAACCCTGCGAAAGGAAATGTATATCATCACAATTAAACAGTTAACAGTTCCATATAGATATAATTCTAGCATCACATCCTCGTGATGCTTTCTTGCTATCTCGTCGCCCTACTAAAAGTTGCATTTCATCATCATACATGATCATTATCGTCGTCATCATGTTTCACCTGAAGTCAAACTCCGTTCCTCCAGACCTCTCCTCGCCCAGAAGTCGAACATGTTTCTCCTGTGCTCGGGGTTGTTTAGAAACACCTGAGGAAACAGTGAACAACATGAACCAGGGTGAACAACACTCTCATTTCATTTTTATCAGTAGTGCTTAAAATCTTACGAGTACACTTTGACAACTCAAAAAGTAAGCAAGCTAGGTATTTTTATATAGAATGGATTGGCGCGGTTCTTGCTACAATATTTACCTTGTTTGGGACGTTCTGGTTGTGTAAGAAGAAAATTCTATACCCTAAGTATCTTCCAACCTGATGAAATTATTTACGGGAATGTTTACCTTATTTGGGACGTTCCGGTCGCTGAGAATCTTCTGGAGGTCGAGAAGTATCTTCTTACTTTTCCCAGGAGTCATGAAAGGGAAGGTCAAGACGCTGCTGCGGTAGTACTTGTACACCGAGACGTAGTTCTTAAAGGTGCTCACCCATCTAGATTTCTTAAGGTGCCCAAACCTGCAGAATCAAGGCGGTCCAACGGTTAGGGCAGTTTAGTCAAAAGTAAAGATTCTGGGTTGGCATCCCTGGCCAAAGACAATGTCGTGCTCTAAAGAAATTTACTCTCTTTCCACCGTTTTCTTAACTCCTAAAAATGGTAAAGTACAAACTAGAACTGGGAACACGAAGCACATGGAGAAATATATCATTTAAGAAATAGATGGCAAAAAGAAATGTATCATGATATATTTTTTCATCGTTTTCCTTGTTTAATGGCGGCGAAAATTGGACAACGTTTCAGAAGTTTTTGACGAGTCTACACTACACATGCAATTTTAAATGTGTGGATCTCTTAAGTAAGGAGGTGATGTGTATACCAGTATATTCATTTTCTCTCCAAATTGTACCAAGGGCTGTATATGATTGAAATGGTGTGCGATTTCAAGTATTGTATTGATAAGTAAAAGAATGCTGTGTACATATATTTTCCCTACCGAAGTGTACAAAATTAGAGTCAGATGGTGTACATGTGAAAGAAAGCTAGCATTGAGTGAAACTATGCAGGTTTTTTTACTTACTTGGTATTTACGATGTCTGCATTACAGGTGAACAGATGGGTCCTGATGCCAGAGTCTTTCATGAACTTCGTCAACACAGGAGGGAAGTTAAACCTAAATGAAGATCAAAGAAAACATCCTTAGATCCTTGATAATTGCAGGACTGTAAAGTTAGCGTTGTTATGCTTACATGCCAACATGTTATAAGTAGACATGTAGGTAGTTTTACCAGGCTTCGGGAGGCGGCTGGAAAGAAGTCGGCCAAAATAGAGAGATAACATGCCAGGGGAGTTTGCTGGAGAGAACAGTTTGCCGCACCCGGGCATACTATCTCTCTATTTGGCTGATTTGTACTCTTTCCAGCCCCCACCCGAAGCCTGGTGGAGGCTATGTTGTAGGTACAACTATCTTTTCATCTGCTAGTATTTCTGTAGGAACGCATTTGTGCTAGGTTGCCTTAAAGATTATCAATATTTGGTGTTTGAATTTCTTCAAACAAAAGAGAATTATATGATATATATAAGTACAAAATGTAATGATGTATTCCAAATCTACAATTTTGTAAAATTTGTAAGTCGTTTAAATATTGTATGAAATACAATGTGCGGCAACTTACACTTAAAATCAAGGTAGCATTTGTAAAAAAAGACATACATACAATCTTGTTTGTTTTTGAAGTCTTTTTGGTCTGTCTTTAGTCTCTTTACTCTTTCTATCCAATATAAGTCAAGCAGTTGGATAAATCCTCTGACATATCTTGAACTATGTGATACTTGTTCCTCTTCTTCTTCTCCTAACAGTGACCTCTGACCTGAACTAATGTTGTGTCTGTTACCATGGTAACTAGTGTAGGGTTACACCATGTTGCAATTTCATAGCAGGAGGGATTTAGACTCCTGTCTGACCATATATATGAATGTGTTTTGAGTACGAATTAACAGAGCAGACCATAATGCGAAGGTAAACATTATGCGTTTGCTTTGCAAATATACTGTTGCCTTTCTAGTTGACTTATCTTTCCTACCTAATGACAAACTCAGCCTGGTCAATCCTTTGCCCACAGCCGCTGTTAACAAGGATCCCGCTATTCCCAACGATACTGCACTCTTTGTAGCTGGCATTTGCAAATGGCATTTCCTATAGAGAAAGAAAGGAAGATAGTAGGTCATTCGCGTTTTCTTCCTAAGGTTTCTGCTCTTGTATTGTGCAACATACGTTTTGATGCTATCATGGTGTTTGTGTTTTAGTTTATGAAGTTTGTAGTATATCAACCCAAGCCACAACAGATCATGCACCTACATCAAACAATATTGGTTCTAGAATACAAAGCAAGCGTATTCAAAAAGTATAACCAAATAGATGACCACTACCCTACTAGCATGAAAGTTCATCTGTGTTGGTACATGTATACTTCATTACGACAAAAAGGGTTAAGTTCTTTCCAATTTACTCAATGTTGGAAAGGACATTTATTTAACCCTTTTTGTCATACTGCACTATTAGTTAGACAGTTGGGACAAGTTTATTGTGAAAACAAAACAGGAGAAAATGGTACCTAGAACAAAACATTTCTTTCTGGGGATAGACTTACTTGGGGTTGGTACTTGTGCAAGCTTTCTGGGATGTAGAATTTATTGTTTCTGTGTGCGAATCCGATGCTAGTGTTCGGCTGAGTGTTCTGCTGGGTGAGCACCAACAACTCCCGGGTGTGAGTGGACTCTTCTAGTTCCCTCCTAGTGTGTGGCAAGAGCAGAAATGTTGCAAAAAATCGTGCCATAAGCATAACATGATCTGAAAGCATATGTAACAATTTGGGTCCGTCTTGGTGTTTTTTTTCAACAACGTGTGGCAAAAGCAAAGTGTTACCAAGAATGCTAGACAGTAACTTTTTATGTTTACCAAAGGAAAACATATTGTTTTTGTTACGTTTCCTCTTCTTCTCCAAACAGTGACCTCTGACCTGACTGAACCAGACGGCTGGCGCAACGGTAACTGGTGTTGGGTTACATCATGTTGCAATTTTATTGTAGGCGGGATTTATACTTCTGTCATAATATCTGTGAATGTGTTTGAGTTAGAATCAACAGAGCAGACCATATACAAAGGTAAACATTGCCAAAAAACAGTTACTCAAGCAACTGGATATGATTTTGGATATGATTTCCAAAATCATATCCAGTTGCTTGAGTGACTGCTTTTTGGCATATCGTATAGCCTGGATGTCTAACCTTCATCGACGTAAAGGTAAACATTATACATTTGCTAGTCATTGTTACTAATGTTACTTAATCATCAGTTAAACATTAGGCAAAATACATATAAAGAATTAAGGCACCCGGAGCCCTAAATGTGATTCATCATCATCATCCACTGTGTTCTGCGTCTACAGTCGTGTGGAAATGTCCTGTAGCCGAATTCAGTCTTTCTTCATCTCTTTCCACTGTGCCTTCTGCCTCGCGAGCTCTCTGAGCTCCTTGAGTTTCTTTTCTGTTGTGGGAGGGCCTAGCCCTCTGCGCTTCAGGTCTCCCTTCAGTAATGTCTCCCCCTGCGAGCTTTATATCTCTTGGAGCTAAGGAATGAAAATTCCAGAGCTTTTTGTGCAGGTGTGTCTCGCTTAAATTTGATAGGACATGAAAATAACGTACCTGATTTGCTGCACGGCGAGTTTGTTAAAGCTCCACGGCCGAGAGTCGATCTTGCCTAGGATCCGAAGCAGTTCCCCCGGCGGTCGGTGGGTGGCGTTGTTTTTGGCCAAGGCGCTGCTGTTGTGAAAAACGGGGTCGTCCAATAACTCCCTGACGAAGGGGTCCAAGTGTGGCACAGGGGGTGTAGTGACGGGAGCCCTGGAACACACCCATATTAGAAATGGTATAGTCCATAAATGATAAAGTTCTTTGAGGCATAAAACAACTAAAGTAATTTATGTGCCAAGGTTTGAGTGGTTCTTCTGCTGCCTTCATCATTGCAGTAATGACTGGATCTGCTAGGTGTCGCTGCAGCGACAATGCAGTCCCACACGTGACTAAGCTATCCTCCGATGGAGCGCCATCTAGCGGCGGAAAGCAGACCACGAAAATCTTCCGAGAACTTCGTAGACACTCAGTCTCACACATGATCTATGTTGTTTTGAATGCGTTTCTTTGACTGTAGACCTCACGAGGACTTATATACATTTTCTTTTAATCATAAATGTCCTTAGCCCCAACGTGCGTTACCATGCTTCGGGAGGCGGTCGGGTGCAACAAACTGTACTCTCTAGAGGACCAACTCCCCCGGCATGTTATTTCCCTATTTGGCCAACTTCTGCTCTTTCCAGCTGCCTCCAGAAGCCTGGTAGAGGCTAGCTATACCTCCCAAACTTAGCCCTACCTTTGCGTGTTGTTTCTTGTCGCGTCTTTCGTCGTGTCCCTGTCTGGAATCATCGCGTCCCTGTCTGGAATCATCGCGTCCCTGTCTGGAATCGTCCCGTCCCTGTCTAGAAGCGTCGTGTCCTTGTCTGGAATCGTCCCGTCCCTGTCTAGAAGCGTCGTGTCCCTGTCGGGAATCCTCGCGTCCCTGTCGGGAAGCGTCGCGTTCCTGTCGGGAATCGTCGCGTCCCTGTCTAGAAGCGTCGTGTCCCTGTCGGGAAGTGTCGTGTTCCTGTCTGGAATCGTCGCGTCCCTGTTGAGCAGCGTCGTGTTCCTGTCGGGAATCGTCGCGTCTCTGTCGGGAATCGTCGCGTCTCTGGTGGCAAGCGGGCTGAGGCGGCGACCAACTCCCGACAGTCGTGAGTACGCGAATAGTCCGCCCAGCAGGGATAGCGTCATCAATGTCGTCATCACGAGGAAAGCCGCTGATTGGTGCAGACGAAACATCGCCCGATGCGCATGCTAAAAAGGCTGAAAAAAACGCGGGAAACATATCAAAAGTTACGTCGATGAAGGTAATAAGATACGTCAAAAAACAGTTACTCAAGCAACTGGATATAATTTTGGAAACGGTCAGACGTTCCAGGTAGCATCCACTACCTTTCGCCAGAGAATGGTTAGAAAACTCTCCAGTGTCACTGACGAAAGGTAGTGGATGCATGATAACTGAAACGTCTGACTGTTTCCAAAATCATATCCAGTTGCTTGGAAAAAAGATACAAGATACAAGATACAAGATCTCTTTATTGGAAATCGCAGTGTTGCCACTGAATTAAAACCAATTTACATTTCAAAATAAGGAATTCATTAAAAGGTGGAATTCATTAAAAGCTGGACTTCATTATAGTTCACAAATATGGACAAATTATACACACACATTACAAAAAGAGGCAAGTTACTGTCCGTGCTGGTTTACAAGTCTTGTCATGTACGGCACACAAGAGTTCAAGTACCGCTTCGTTCTGGCTTTCGGACAGTTCAGTTTGTGGTTGTTGCGTGTTACTCTTCCTGTGATCTGAGCCCTAGGTGGTGGAAGCCAGTCCCTGAACTCAGAGCCTAGCAAGGACCTAGCAAACTTCAGAGTCAGCTGTTCACGCCTAGAGGCAAGTGTTGTCAGTCCGAGGTGCTGCAGAGCATGTGAATTCCTTACTCCAAACATTCCTTACTCCATTTACTTAGACTGGAATCCGTTGGATTCAATTTCTGAAGGTACTAAGGGGTGTGCTACGTTTTTGATTTTCTAGGCCTCTTTTGGGAATCTCCGCCTGGACTATTACACAGCTTGTACCTACTGTACAGAACTGGTGTGTTGCGCCTTGGGCGGATTTCAGGGTTAACAGAAGGGACGGCCAATAAATAGGGCGTGACCAAAAAGGTAAAGCATCAGTTCAACTTTAGTTGCAGCATTTGCTAACCCTTTTCCCGATTTCACGGTGAAGCAACATACATAGAGACTTAAGTAAACGCTCCAATCACATACTATTACGTTACCACCCAAATATACGTATATGTTTCATCCAATACACCTAAATCCTGCCCGTTTTTATTTATTTTATTTATTTATTTATTGTTTATTTCAGGCTCAATGGCCCATAGCACAGACACACAACATTACACAAACACATCTAAAATAAAACATCTAAGTGGGTACAAATAGATAAAAGACTGTCGAGCCCTTACGGTGGGCGGACCAGTCTACAGTAGTGGCTCCAGAATGGGCTAGAGCAGAAGGTCTCCGAGCGGAGCAGCCCACCAACAAATCTTGAGAAAGACCGGACTCACCTGAGGTGCCTTTTGCTACAGCGTTGCCTAGGAAACGTGTCTTCAGAGTGTTGCAAGTCGACAAGGTGTCCTTCTAACGTTGCTAGATTCGAAAGTTGCCTTTCTAAGGTAGTTAAGTGACGCGTATGTCCCCCTCTGACCGCCACTAGCCTGACTCTATACGGCTGATGACCAAAACCTGCCCGGTAGGTTTCGGGTAGCAATCGCCTCCGGGTCCTTAAATTATACCTACATCGTTTCTAAGAAGCGAGAAGAAGCCAAATTATCGTAATTATTAGACTACATGTCCATAGTACATAAAATTAGCACTAGCTGAAACTGAAACTGTTTATTCACATTGATTGGCAGCCAATATGCATTGTTGGCTGAACTGCACAAGTGATTACATGTTTAAAAAGCTTGAAAGAGATACACATTAAAAAGCACAACATTGACGATTAAAATTAAATAGATTTAACATTTTGTAGGTCGGTCCATTAAAACAGAGGCGGACTACTATTTACAAATCTTGGTTAATGAGGCTTATTGCCTAAAACAGAAAAGATTTCCTCAGTCTTTCAGTTCTGAACTTCGGTATGGAGATGTGGTTTCCATTTCTCAGGGACCGTAGCTAGCTTGTACATTGTACACTAGCTTGTGCATTGTATATATTCATTGCAAACTGTGACGTCTTTCCTGTGACCTGTACTGAACCCAGTGGGTATTTGCGTACAATAAAGGTCTTCATTCATTCATTCTTAATGCTAATCTCCTAAAAAGTGGGGTCGTGCGGCGTAGCGGCAGAGTGCTCGACTTGGAACCAAGAGGTCCGGTGTGTACATGGCGATTTGCCGGCTCTCTCTGTCCGTGGCTACCACCTGTATCTGTAATCTGTATAGCCGGTATAACCGCCCTTCGGCGTAACACACCAGCTTCGCAGGCACGCGGCGCGGCGGCAGCTAGCTATATCACACCGAACGACTTGTTACACTCAATCTTTGCACATTCGATTGCAGGAGTTGTTTAAAGCTTTCTAGTGATGATGCCCCGACTGTGCTTGGTGGCAACGAGTTCCAGTCTACGATAGTACCGTTTCTCTGATCCACAGCGATGGCAACGCACCATGCTTCTAGGGAAGACGCCGCTGCCAATTTCCGTCTCGTAAACGGTCGTCGCCTTTCCGAACGGTCGTCGCCTTAGCTTTCCGAACGGTCGTCGCCTTTTCTCAGAACGGTCGTCGCCTTTCCGAACGGTTGTCGCCATTTCCGAGTGACCGAACTACCGAACTAAAATTCATGTAGGATGAATAAAGGTGTGTCAGAGGGGGGGGGGGGTTAACTTTAATGTCCATTAAATGTAGCCTCCACCAGGCTTCCTGAGGCTGCCGGAAAGAGTAGAAATCGGCCAGATAGAGAGATACTAGTAGCATGTCAGGGGAGTTGGTCTGCCAGGGAGAACAGTTAGCCTCTCCAACTCCCCTGGCCGTTCGGAAAGGCGACGACCGTTTACGAGACGGAAATTTGCGACGCCGCTGTCTTCACTGCCGTAAGAAAACTTTCACCACTTTCTCCTGAAGATCCGTGACGGATGGAAAAAGAAGCGCGAAATTTAAACGTGAGCTCAGACAAAGCTGCGCAGAACAGATGCGCATAGAGGTCTGTGGTTCGACCGGTTTCGTCTATGTACACTTTGACCCGTACCTGTAACTTGTCCGGGCAGTTTGGCGTTTGCAGAGATTTTCGCGTTTGTTTCCTGAATTCAACGTAGAAATGGTCTTGTTCGTTTCTTGAGGTCGGAAGAAGTGTTCGGAGTAGGTCGTGTCTTCGCAAGTGTAACCGAGGAGCTTGGTCTGACACTTGCAAGACTTTCAACTTCAAGGCTTATCGCTGTCTTTGTGCGTGGTCGTCAGCAAGGACAAGATCTAGGAAGATCACTCTGACTTTCACCTCTTGTTTTAACCCACGGACACTAGAAGGGGACTAATTTTCATCAACAGAAGTACGGAGAACTTGGACGTACTGTACTACTACAACTTCCCCTCAGTTACCGAAGAACATAGATCTGCTGTACGCTAGAAAAGCGCCGGGAAAAGCCATAAATTTGAGTTTTATTGACTTAAAAGACAGGGGTGCCTATCGACGATGGGAGATGACTCTTGTGGCGGTGGAGGGGTTTTTAGTGATACCGGAGGGGGGTTCAGCGGCGGTGGAGGGGGTTTTAGTGATACCGGAGGGGGTTTCAGTGGCGGTGGAGGGGGTTTTAGCGACACCGGTGGGGGATTTGGTGGCGGCAGTGGTTTCAGTACCGGCCACGGGTTCAACCACGGCGTGCATCACGGAACCGGGGGTCCTGGGTTCCATTCCCAGCCACCGCACCACGCAAGTACAACAGCAGTCACCAGCGGAGGTGTGAACAGCTACACCAGGCCCAGGATCCGGACCGGAGTAGAAAAAAGGATGGTCGCGTTGGTCTGCATCTTCATCTTCGCCGTAAAGTGTGTAGTCGGCGGGATCGTCCTGACCGCCATAGGGGCTTCGACCGACAGTCAGTCCGGTTCTCCTCTGTTGCTGGTGATCGGGCCCGTCCTGATGTGTGTGGGCTTCGTACTCTTCGTGATCGGGTCCTTTCGTTTCGCTAGCTGCAAAGACATGACGACTGCCCGGCAGTCAGGCCAGCCCATGGACCAGGTCTGCTTTCCTTCTTCTTTTTGTTAAATTCAGGTTTCTTCTACAATTTCAAACTTCATTTCGTAATGTTTGTTGCAATAGCATTCAAATGAAACGCAAATAACGTTTCTAAAGCAGTATATTTTTGTCTGGCCAGCCCATGGTCCAGGTATCTTTTCCTTTTTGTTTTTTTTTAAACATTGGGTGATTGAGAGGGAATGATATGATGATTCTTCTTGAATTGTGTATTGTCAAGGGAGTTGATCCGCTTAAGAGTACAGTTTGCTATCTATATTTCTTGGTCAAGACACAAAAATAATCATAGAAAACTCCCAAAAGATAATGTGCTCCATGCTTTCCTGTATTTTTGTTCATTGTACACAAGTGTATTGAGATGAAAACTTCTGCATCGCACTAGTTATGGATGTATTACAATATCTAATAAAATGTGCCGTGGCGGACAAGGAAAAGTGAAGAAAAAAAGAGTACAGTTTGCCACTCCTGCCAGATTTGGCTAATTTCTACTCTTTTTAGTGGCCTGGTAGAAATTCACTGTAGCCTCTACCAGGCCTCGAAAAGCTGCTGAACGTACTGTTGTTTCACAGGTGTCTCGGGTTGTGACGTCGTCAGGCGCCCCCCAGCCCGGAGGGGGCCAGACTGTGATGCTACACCCGATCTATTTGGTCGGTCCCGGGGGTCCTAGCGCGTCAGCCGGGGCGGCCCCCCATCCCACGGCTCCTCCCCACCCCTACCCTGCAGACCCCCCTGCGTGAGTACTGCTTTTTTGGGGGGGGGGCAAGAACAAGTTTCTGCTTGAACAGAAATACTTGTTAGTCCTGAATCAATGGTAACAGCTTGTGTGTGTGTGTGTGTGTGTGTGTGTGTGTGTGTGTGTGTGTGTGTGTGTGTGTGTGTGTGTGTGTGTGTGTGTG
>NW_017804675.1:640359-642364 GCF_001625305.1 Branchiostoma belcheri | reverse complement strand
TTGAAATTGGACGATGTAATGCCAGAAAACTCCGGAACACAAAGGCGTAACATCGATGAAGGTTAGACATCCAGATAGAACATCATATACAAATGTAATACAAAATGAATCAAGCAACTGGAGAAATGCTCTGAGGATTCAGGCATTAGCATCTGCTGTCTTCCATCTGTCACTGAGTTTGTAGGCCCAAGCTATAGCTTTCCTGTTTAGGGTGGAGTTTTACTTTCTTACCATGTTTTTTTCTAGTTTTTCTGTTTTGTATAATTACCTCCTGTACTTCCTGTTTGGTCCCCTCCCGTCCCCTCCCCGGCTTCATGAAGAACTTTGGTCGGCTGTTTGGGTCGTTGTTGAAGATGTGGTAATTTCTGGTGTACTGCAAAACCTGCAAACAATAACCAACAAATGTCAATAGTTTAATCTCACGTATATATATCACGAAGTAATAAAGCACATAAAGCACATTTCTTAGTCTAATCCTTTGACAGTTGGGGCACCTCAGAAGATCTGTTGAGCAGTTTTCTCCAACCTTCTGGGTTTACTGTTTATTTAGTGTCTTGTTGGTCCATTCTCTGATATCATCCTCGCATATTTTCTGTTGCCTAGCCCTCATTCTTCCTGGATATACTAAATATGGCAGGACATTGATAGTTGATGACCACAGCTGGACTAACCGAATATGAATGCTTCCATTGTGGTACAACAATGATATTTCTGTGAATCCATTGACCCATATTATTAGTATACATTATTAGGTCCCCTATGAAAGTTGTAAAAGTACTATTTATAAAGGCAACAGTGTGCTCAAAACGTCAAAAAAATCTGTCAAGTCACTGAAGTTTTTGGTGAAGGGGGGAGGGTCATTGCCCTCACAGTACATGTACTAGTATACCCCCCAGGAATAGTCCAGTACCATTCTAAAGTAAAGTAAATCAATCATTTTCACTTCACTCAAAACATAAAGAGACACCACAACAGCTTCGGGGGACATGGCAACTTCTTTTCTTCTTCTGGAATCTGCCTGAAGGTTCTAGAAGATCCTTACCTTGATACACCTTGGAGAGTTGACAATAAGTGGCTCTGTCTCGATCTTGGTGACGAAGTAGTGCTGAGCGATGAACGGCAGCTTGACGTGCCCCAACAGTTCCGGGAGTGCAGATCATCATGTATTATCACTATTGTCCTGGGTAAATAAATAAAGAACAAAGAACCTACCTTGATACATCTTGGTGAGTTGACAATAAGTGGCTCTGTCTCGATCTTGGTGACGAAGTAGTGCTGAGCGATGAACGGCAGCTTGACGTGCCCCAACAGTTCCGGCAGGGCGGCCGCTCTCCTCTGAACACTGTACTTGACCCAGGACATCACAGCCTCGTACACCCGCTCCTTCATCACGCGCAGGTTCGCGCTGGAGATGTAGTCTACCACAAACTTCTTATCCAGGGCTGGGAATGATAGAAGGAAGGAATGAATATTAAATGAATGAACGATTGAATGCATAGGAAAATTGTGGTTTATTATAGGAACACTTTTACTTATTGGCAAGCAAAGATGTTTAAAAAATGGACAGATGTTTAAAAAATGGAAATAAACTTTCAAAGTTTGGAAACAGATTTTGAAAATTTGGAAATTAGATTTAAAAACATTTGGAAATAAAGTTTGACATCTAGAAATAGAGTTCGTACATTTGGGAATAGATTTTGAACATTTGGACAAATTTTCGAAATCAACCGATTTTTTAGTAACTCTTACGTACATTGTAGGGATCAACCCCCTTGGGCAAAAAACCAGTGGGTATGGCCCCTGCATTAGTGTATTAACTGTGTTTTAAAGTTTAAGTGCAATGAATTAATTGAAATATAGACAATGACAACTAACTTTACCTATGAACTCCCTGCTCTGGCAGACGTCTAAGAAGTGATCCAGGACGAACCCCTTGGCGGTCTCGGCCAGCTCCTTGCAGTGGTGCGTCTCCGCGAACTTGTGGATGCCGATACAGTTGGTCGGG
>NW_017804675.1:638046-640339 GCF_001625305.1 Branchiostoma belcheri | reverse complement strand
GTGTGTGTGTGTGCGCGCGCGTGCGTGTGTGTGTGTGTGTGCGCGTGCGTGTGTGTGTGTGGCGTCTGTGTGTGTGTGTGTGGCGTCTGTGTGTGTGTGTGTGTGTGTGTGTCTGTATGTGTGTGTGGCGTCTGTGTGTGTGTCAGTGTGTGTGTGACACTGTGTGTGTGTGCATGTGTGTGTGTGTGTGTACCGTGTGTGTCTGTGTGTTTGTGTATGTGACATAGAAGTCCACATTGCCATTTATTATAGTAATTTTAGGGCTAATGTACCTTTATCACGGGATCAGTACTCCTGTTTGTACTACAAACACATACCTTTACCTTTGTACAATAAAGGTTATCTGTTAATTTCTTGTTGGCCCTTTTCTATTACAGCATGTCGGGAGGGTATCCACCGGCGGCCCAGCCCCCCTATCCCCCGGGATCCGCTTCCCCACCCACGGGATACCCCCCTCCTGGCCTGCCTATATATATAATATATAAATAACTAGAAAGGCCGACATTTGCTTGGGAGCAAATACAACATATTTCAGTCCATCTCCCTCCCACGCAAAAGTGGACTATTCCAAACTTACCCCAGTGCAAAACTGGCAAAGGTTCTCAAATAAATGAATTAAATAGTAGCTATATGAGAACAAAGATGCAAGAACAAGTACTTTGGATCTCGTAAGCTTTGCTAATCTTATTACAGGTAAATACTAACAATGATGAAATTTGATACATTTTGAAGGTCTTAGGCACATAAAATTGAATGTGTGGGTCATTACGCACGACTTAGGTGCAATGTGACCTCAGGTAACCCACAATGGAACACGTGTTCCATGGATGGAACGGGCCATTCTTTGGATAGAACATGGAACGGGTACAGCACTTTTGGCCCTTTTTTGCTGAAAATAGCCATTAAAGTCCCCCAAATGAGTCATTTGGAAGTGGTGTTTGCCAAATACGCGACTGCTATTCTGTAGACACACGTTCAAGGTACCCTTATACCGAATTTCAGATCATTTGGTTGTAAAACCAGGGCTCAGGATCCAAAAATCCATTTTTTTGTCGAAAAATGCCCCAAAAAACCTTCATAAAAATTTTTCAAAGGCATTTATCGAAATGCATCTGGGTATTGGCCCACTCTACCTCCATGCCAAGTTTCAAGTCATTTGGCTGAATGATGGCGGAGTTGAATCCCTTTGACTGTGTGGCAGGAGGAGGAGAAGAAGGAGGAGAAGAAGGAGAAACATGAGGGAAAACAATATATTTCATCCATACCATGGTATGGACTGAAATATAATAATATATATATATAATGCATGTACTACCGGTGCAAAAGGCTTTCTATACGGTAAACAATAATAAGATGGAAAATAGGGACAGAAATTGGTAAGTTATTGGCAAAATATTTTGGCATCGTGCCTTACTAAATTAAAGACTTTTGCAAGTATCCAATTCATGACACAGACAGCAAAGGAGCCTAATGTTCTCTACAGACGACCGTGAAACAGAAAACTAGAGCAAAGAATTTTAAAATCTATCTTATAAAAATGTACAAGTTTAACAAGAGAAATGGATGTATGTATTATCAGGTGTTTTGCGCTATAGCTACAATAATGTATTCTTGGTATATCTTTTTATATTTCCTCGCATTTAATGTTTTTTATTCTTGACATATAACAGTTTCTTACATCATCAGTGTTGCATTTTTATTCACTCTGTGTGTGTTGTTCGTATCATACTTAATACATGTATATAGCAAAATGTAGCACATAGGCAGAATGTAGCCTCTATTAGTCTACGGGAAGCGGCTGGAAAGAGCAGATAGAAATTGACCAAATCGACAGTTGATATACCAGGGGAGTTGGTCCGCACTTTAATATCTTAATTGATAATTAAAGCACGTTAGGTACAACGACAGGCCCTTCGCGTTTGCCTCGTAGGCGGTTGCCAGGGTCAGTATACAGGCTAGCTCCTCGGCTCCAGGGCTAGCCTGGGTGCCGGACTGTTGCCAGGGCCAGTATACAGGCTATCTCCTCGGCTCCAGGGCTAGCCTGGGTGCCAGACTGTTGCCAGGGTCAGTATACAGGCTATCTCCTCGGCTCCAGGGCTAGCCTGGGTGCCAGACTGTTGCCGGGGCCAGTATACAGGCTAGCTCCTCGGCTCCAGGGCTAGCCTGGGTGCCAGACTGTTGCCAGGGTCAGCCTGGCACCCAGGCCAATTCATTGTGATAGTGTAGATTTTAGGGCGTAAACTTCTATCAACTCTCTGGGGTTCGTATCAACAAATTCGGCCGAAGGTTGTTG
>NW_017804675.1:595420-638026 GCF_001625305.1 Branchiostoma belcheri | reverse complement strand
AAAGGCTTTCTATACGGTAAACAATAATAAGATGGAAAATAGGGACAGAAATTGGTAAGTTATTGGCAAAATATTTTGGCATCGTGCCTTACTAAATTAAAGACTTTTGCAAGTATCCAATTCATGACACAGACAGCAAAAGAGCCTAATGTTCTCTACAGACGACCGTAAAACGGAAAACTAGAGCAAAGAATTTTAAAATCTATCTTATAAAAATGTACAAGTTTAACAAGAGAAATGGATGTATGTATTATCAGGTGTTTTACGCTATAGCTACAATAATGTATTCTTGGTATATCTTTTTTATATTTCCTCGCATTTAATGTTTTTTATTCTTGACATATAACAGTTTCTTACATCATCAGTGTTGCATTTTTATTCACTCTGTGTATGTTGTTCGTATCATACTTAATACATGTATATAGCAAAATGTAGCACATAGGCAGAATGTAGCCTCCAACAGTCTACGGGAAGCGGCTGGAAAGAGCAGATAGAAATTGACCAAATCGACAGTTGATATACCAGGCGAGTTGGTCCGCACTTTAATATCTTAATTGATAATTAAAGCACGTTAGGTACAACGACAGGCCCTTCGCGTTTCCCTCGTAGGCGGTTGCCAGGGTCAGTATACAGGCTAGCTCCTCGGCTCCAGGGCTAGCCTGGGTGCCAGACTGTTGCCAGGGCCAGTATACAGGCTAGCTCCTCGGCTCCAGGGCTAGCCTGGGTGCCAGATTGTTGCCAGGGCCAGCCTGGCACCCAGACCAATTCATTGTGATAGTGTAGATTTTAGGGCGTAAAATTCTATCAACTCTCTGGGGTTCGTATCAACAAATTCGGCCGAAGGTTGTTGATAGCACGATGCAGGCTGAAAGACCTCGTCGACTGGAGTTACTCAAGAATGAAATAGACAGACAAGGGGGATGATATGTACACCTCTGTTTTATTTATTTTAAATATTTGATCCTTACTTGATAAATAGTGACCATAAGCCTTAGATCTGTCTTCTTCTATGAAAACTATACTCTCCAAGCAGATGTTGGGGGACAAAACTGTAACGTTTTCTAGCTAATTCTGTGGCAAACGACCTTCCTTCTGGAGTCTGTGATTCTAAGATGTTCACTTTGACCCCATTTCCTGAGTCTGACCTTTTGGCCTCCTCTCGTTCTGCCTGTTACCCACATGCTGTCAACCTACTCTGTCCGGACACACAGACACACAAACCCACGGCTCAGCCACCCAAAACAATACTTCCAGGTAACCGTGGGTCAGGGTCAAGGTCGTCAGCTTCTTACCATCATCTGGGGAAGGAAATATCAACATAGCCTGGACACACAGACACACAAACCCACAGCTCAGCCACCCAAAAACAATACGTCCATACCCAGAAGTAACAAAACCGGGAGCTAGACAACGTTACAATTTTACCTTTCAACATCTGCTAAGAGACTACGAAAACTACACAGTACAACGTAAGAAATAGTAAAATCTCCTACTATTACATATCATACAATCTGTACATACTTTTTTTACATCAGGCTTTTAAATACTCCATAACATTGATCTCAGAATAAATCTATGACATAATATCCAAACTCAGCTCCATAGTGAAAAAGATAAATAAAATAAAATAAAACATACATAATACTAAAATCACTACCATCAAGGCAGTGGGATGACGCGACTCAACGTGTCCACATATTAGTGTGTATATACAGATTGGCATTAAAAAACAGTCTACTTCTGCTACCACTGAAGTCCACTCTCTTACGCTCTCTAGCGTCCGTCTGACGAACTGCAATCTCTTCATGCCATCAAAACATTTTTGCTAGCCTGGTACCAGCCTATTGCAAGATTCTGCATCTGGCTACCCGGGTCAACTTGCATGCAAGGGGGAATTTTCACGTGGTATCATTGTTCATTAGCCTGGATGCCAGACTATTTCCAGGGCCAACTATACACAGGCCAGCTCCTCACCTCCAGGGCCAACATGCCCCCAAGGAAACTTCAGCACATCCCTGGAAACAGTCTGGCATCCAGGCTAGCAGATTGACCAGTGCTTAGCTGGATTTGGACCAGTAAAACATCCCTTCGCGACCCTGGGAGTGGCTTGTACCAGGCTAGTTTTTTCCTACTCCCTCTCAACTTCAAACATACAAATACAGTCTAGTCCTACAAAAGCCAGCTCCATTGATGCCCCGTAAGGAATTCAGAAACATAAATAGCCTGCTGTCTTGAAATCTTCAGGGCAACGCAATCTCCCCGCTCGTAATGGTGATTCCACAGTCACAATCGTCACACAAAGTCTTCATCAGATTTTGAAGGAGGCTCAGACAGAACCTGCAAGTCTACAAGGGTCTATTAGAACCGTTTCCATGATAAAACAGTTGAACCTTGTATGTTGTATACACTACTGTCCAGAGAACGTCCTCATATTGTTGTTGTAAACTTGTCATACGATGGAAATGACGAGGCACCCAAGACTTTGCTACCATGTCGTACGTCAAATGTGACCATGGCCTGTGGAGGAATCAGGTTTCCATCTCCGGCCACTCGATGAACTTCGGTTTGACGATGTACAACAGATCTACAACTGTCCGAGAATGTCCTTGATTTGTGAAACTGTGGAACGTGGCCGGGTCCTACAGAATCAAGTTTCTAACTCCGGCCACTACTCGATGAAGTTGGGTTTGACGATAGTGACAACAGATCCACAACTGTCCCAGAATATCCAAACCTGTCTTACTACGAATGTGACCAGATCTATCACTGTCCCAAGATTTTGCGACCATGTCTTGCGAATGTGACCGTAACCTTCTGAATCAAGTTTCTAACTCCGGCCACTCGATGAAGTTTGGCTTGACGATGGTGACGCAGCCTGAGTAGCACCTGAGCTGTGGGACGGTCCCCACGTTGGTCCAGCTGTCATTTTCCGGGTCGTAACACTCGGTAATATCCGTGAAATACCCGCCGGACACGTAGATCTTCCCGCTGACGGCGCCGATCGTGCCGTTTCCGTGCTCCTCGATCATGGACGCGGCCGGGTTCCACTCCGAGCGCGCCGGGTCGAACACGTACATCTCCCGGGAGTCGGCCCCGATCAGATAGATCCGCCCGTCCAGGCACACAGACTGCAGACAGTACCTGGAACGAATGAAATTGTATTTTATAACAACTTTTTACATTTTTGGACAACATGGCAGAAGTGTAATATAAACCTCTCACTACATGTAGGTTCTCTTCCATCAAATACTAGACCCTCCCTGTATTTACCGGTATACCCGAGGTGTTCATCTTCAAAACCAAGACTTCTTCAATACTTACCATCGTCAGTAACCTACATTGTATGCTTCCCATAAACTTACATTGTAGTTCCGTACCCAGAAGTGGTCTTCAGGCCTTGCATTGAGAAAATTCGCTAAAATCAAAGTAAAAACTTACTTGTGAGCAGGCATGGACGGTGGGTTTGCCAGGTTCCAGGACTGAGTCTTGTGGTTGAAGATTTGCATCTCCAGATTTTCGCTCTCGGGCGCGCTGCCGATGACGTACATGTTGGAGCCGTGAGCGGACAGCGTGAAGTCCTCCATCGCTTTGGGCATCGGCGGGGCGGCGTGCCACTCGTTAGAGAACGGGTCGTATCTGGAAGAAAACGTAGGGAGAAGGTAGTCATAAAAACATAAAATTTGTTTTTGTTCTGTTTCTTCTTCCTCTTCTTCTCCAAACAAATAAGGTCAATGACCTGGACTAGACGTAGGGAGAAGTTAATCATGTTTACCGAAGGAAAACGTAAAATTTTTTTTTGTTCTGTTTCTTCTTCCTCTTCTTCTCCACACAAATAAGGTCAATGACTAGACGTCTGTCACCATGGTAACTGGAGTTGGGCTACATAATATTAATGGATGATGAGCTACAACTTTTATGTGCATATGCAACTGCATATATGTGATTGGCATAACTTAAGGAGGTTTGAATAGATTGTGATGATATTTGGTATATTGGTAGGTATTGGGAAGTTTGGTCCCCTAGCAGCTTGTTCTGTAATGGCAGGGGTGGTTTTGCCTTAAAAAGCAAAACAAAAAAAATATTTGTTTTACTGACCTCTCGACGTCTGACAGAGCCGAGGTTTCGTCGTGTCCACCGACGGCGTAGATGTGTCCGCCGAGAACCGCGGTGCCGTGCCGATGTCGCGCCGTCAGCATGGGCGCCACTTTCACCCACTCGTCAAACTGGGAACTGTAGCGCCACGTGTCCGGGAACACGTTCTTACCGTCAGAGCCACCTGGAGACACAAACAATCAAACAAACAAACCTCGTAACTATGACGTACACCTATATGTGCCGTAAGGCTTCATGTAGACTTTTCTCATTAGACGTATCCAGAACCGTGTCTATGTCTGCATCTAGTTCTACATGTATGCCTAAATGGGTTAAGGTTAAGGCCTATCCAAGGGCCTAGCTTTACCCTAGCCGCTGTTTTGCTGAAGCAAGGCTGGGGATAAATCAAAGCACAGTTCTGGATGCAGCATTTACCTGTGACGTAGACCTCTGTCCCGAGTGACACCACAGACAGGTCTCTCTTCTCGGCATCCGGCAGCTCGGCTAGCGGGCTCCACTCGTGATTCTCCGGGTCAAACATGTCGACATTAGAGATGTAGTGGAAAAACCCGTCACAGCCACCCACCACCAACATCACCTGGATAAACAAATAAGAACAGAAAAGTGGTTTATAATCAACTTCCAGTAAGTTACCCAAATTTTCGACTTTGCAACTCCAAATTTGTCAAGAAATGAGTAATCTACCGCTTCCATAGTCACAGAAAAAATTTCGACAAGTCCAATTCTTTGTGTTGGAAATTATAGTTTAAACTTCTGGCATAAAGATGTCTACCAACACAGATAAACTTTCAAGACAACGTTTTAAGTGCTTTGTTGTGCTTTGAAATTGGACGATGTAATGCAGAAAAACTCCGGAACACAAAGGCGTAACATCGATGAAGGTTAGACATCCAGATAGAACATCATATACAAATGTAATACAAAATGAATCAAGCAACTGGAGAAATGCTCTGAGGATTCAGGCATTAGCATCTGCTGTCTTCCATCTGTCACTGAGTTTGTAGGCCCAAGCTATAGCTTTCCTGTTTAGGGTGGAGTTTTACTTTCTTACCATGTTTTTTTCTAGTTTTTCTGTTTTGTATAATTACCTCCTGTACTTCCTGCTTGGTCCCCTCCCGTCCCCTACCCGGCTTCATGAAGAACTTTGGTCTGCTGTTCGGGTCGTTGTTGAAGATGTGGTAATTTCTCGTGTACTGCAAAACCTGCAAACAACAACCAACAAACGTGAATAGTTTCATCTCACGTATATATATCACGAAGTAATAAAGCACATAAAGCACGTAAAGCACATTTCTTAGTCTAATCCTTTGACAGTTGGGGCACCTCAGAAGATCTGTTGAGCAGTTTTCTCCAACCTTCTGGGTTTACTGTTTATTTAGTGTCTTGTTGGTCAATTCTCTGATATCATCCTCGCATATTTTCTGTTGCCTAGCCCTCATTCTTCCTAGATATACTAAATATGGCAGGACATTGATAGTTGATGACCACAGCTGGACTAACCGAATATGAATGCTTCCATTGTGGTACAACTCTAATGATACTTCTGTGAATCCATTGACCCATATTATTAGTATACATTATTAGGTCCCCTATGAAAGTTGTAAAAGTACTATTTATAAAGGCAACAGTGTGCTCAAAACGTCAAAAAAATCTGTCAAGTCACTGAAGTTTTTGGTGAAGGGGGGAGGGTCATTGCTCTCACAGTACATGTACTAGTATACCCCCCAGGAATAGTCCAGTACCATTCTAAAGTAAAGTAAATCAATCATTTTCATTTCACTCAAAACATAAAGAGACACCACAACAGCTTCGGGGGACATGGCAACATCTCTTCTTCTTAAGGAATCTGCCTGAAGGTTCTAGAAGATCTGGAATCTAGAAGACCCCTTCCTTGATACATCTTGGAGAGTTGACAATAAGTGGTTCTGTCTCTATCTTGGTGACAAAGTAGTGCTGTGCGATGAACGACAGTTTGACGCGCCCCAACAGTTCTGGTAGGGCAACAACTTTTCTTCTTCTAGAATCTACCTGAATGTTCTAGAAGATCCTTACCTTGATGCATCTTGGAGAGTTGACAATAAGCGGCTCTGTATCTATCTATCTATCTTGGTGACGAAGTAGTGCTGTGCAATGAAAGGCAGCTTGATGTGCCCCAACAGTTCTGGCAGCACTGATTATTATGTATTATCGATATTGTCCTGGATACTAGTATATACTAGTAAATAAAGCAACAAAGAACCAACCTTGATACACCTTGGTGAGTTGACAATAAGTGGCTCTGTCTCGATCTTGGTGACGAAGTAGTGCTGAGCGATGAAGGGCAGCTTGACATGCCCCAACAGTTCCGGGAGGGCTGTTGCTCTCCTCTGTACGCTGTACTTCACCCAGGACATGACCGCCTCGTACACCCGCTCCTTCATCACGCGCAGGTTCGCGCTGGAGATGTAGTCCACCACGAACTTCTTATCCAGGGCTGGGGATGATAGAAGGAAGGAATGAATATTAAATGAATGAACGATTGAATGCATAGGAAAATTGTGGTTTATTATAGGAACACTTTTACTTATTGGCAAGCAAAGATGTTTAAAAAATGGACAGATGTTTAAAAAATGGAAATAAACTTTCAAAGTTTGGAAACAGATTTTGAAAATTTGGAAATAGATTTAAAACATTTGGAAATAAAGTTTGAACATCTAGAAATAGAGTTCGTACATTTGGGAATAGATTTTGAACATTTGGACAAATTTTCGAAATCAACCGATTTTTTAGTAACTCTTACGTACATTGTAGGGATCAACCCCTGGGCAAAAACCAGTGGGTATGGCCCCTGCATTAGTGTATTAATGTGTTTTAAAGTTTAAGTGCAATGAATTAATTGATATATAGACAATGACAACTAACTTTACCTATGAACTCCCTGCTCTGGCAGACGTCTAAGAAGTGATCCAGGACGAACCCCTTGGCGGTCTCGGCCAGCTCCTTGCAGTGGTGCGTCTCCGCGAACTTGTGGATGCCGATACAGTTGGTCGGGTCCAGCTGACGCTCAAGGAACTGGCAGCACGCGTCACGAACAGCAGGGAACTAGATCAGGTATTTAACATTACTTAATGAGCATTTCAATGTTAGAGATTCAGGTGAACTCGGAGATTACTTACAGACGTTTTAAGTGAGAAAATGTGGTTTCTTGATGTAGTAGCTGACTTGTAGCAGTAGTTTACAATTAGCAATAGATGATGGCTGGTCTAGGAAGCGGGCAGGAAAAAAATTCAAGCAGCTTGAGACAAAGCATGGAGACAGGAAACATCGCAAACAACTCCATAACTTTAACGCTCCAAACTTTATCCATATGTCCCAACCGTGGCCGGGACTGCCATGTAAGAATATAGGACTGATTTGATACACAACAGGCTGCCCATGGCCGTAACACCAGAACTAGTGCTACTATATATGATAGTGAAAAGACATGACAACAGTTTACCTGGAAGAGGTTAGCTGCGGGAAGGAGCGCCTCCACGTTCTGCTCGGTGATGAGGACCCTCCCGGTGTAAGCGTAGTCCACCAGCAGCTGCATGATGTGCGGGGAAACCTCCTTCAACAGGACCTGCAGGACACACAGGATGGTTTGTAGGTAAATACTAAAGGTTGTTGACTCGACTCTAAAGGTTCTGGGTTCGAATCCCCGTCAGGCCCCAATGTTGGGGACAAGGTGGTCTTGTGGTTATGGTTGTTGACTTGAATCTAAAGGTTCCGGTATACATTGGTAATGAGATACACAAACTCAAGCAACTGGGTACATTTGAAAATCGTTAGCCGTTTCTACTAGAAGCTACTATTTAAGTCACTCAAAAAAAGTGGATGCTACTTGAACGTTTGACGATTGCAAAGTCTATCCAGTTGCTTGGCTGTTTTCCTGTGTACCTGGATGTCTAACCTTCATCGAAGACGACTTCATCTATTTGCACAATATATAAAATTTCACCGAAATGTCCAAAATTTCTATTTGATTTCTAAAATATTCAATATATCCTATTTTTCTTGCTCAACAACAAACCTTGTCCTGCTTGCTCTCCCTCAGATCGCTGAGGAACATGGCGCGGAAGTAGCTGCTTGCCGCTGCCAGGACGTTTCTGTGGCAGAAGAACTCCTTCGTCCCCACGACGAGCGCCAGATCGCAGAACTTCCCCTCGGAGCGGATCTCCCACAGGCCGCGCAGGACGTTGGAGGCGTGGAACGAGTCGCAGAACGGCAGCTCCACTGAGTCGGAGAGGATCCGGCGGCGGCGCCGGCCAGCGGAGAACAGCGGGGAGCCTTGCGGGGGCTGCATCGGGACCGGGGGCGTGTCCTGCGGGAGACAAGACGGGGAGTTTTTATCTACAAGCTTACCTTTAGGTGACTAGAAGACAGTTATCCGCAAGACAGTATCAGACGAGGTGTTTTTGGTCTCCAAGCCGATGCTTTGGTGACTACAAGACAGTATCGAAACGGCAGGATCCAATAGGCCACTGTCGTGTGGCTGGCGAATTCGCGAAAAACGTCCAACACGCCACCGGATTTGTATCTCCAAGCCGATAGCAATAGGCCAGAATCAAATCGGCAGGGCAGTCATGACCCAACACGCCACCGTAGCTTGTAGTCTAGCTGGCCAAAAACAGGATACCAGTACAACAGACAAACCTTGATAAAAACGCCTAAAAGACGTCAAAATATAATCCGAAGCCCGAACCTCTGCTTGAATGGGAATGGAGAATAGTAATCTTGAATCGTACGCAAGTATCCGCCCGGGAGTACGTGTTACGACTCTGTCTACACGCAGTCTGTTTCTGGAGTGTGATGTAGCCTTGGGGCTATATATATCGGGTCATCTGGTGTTGGTGTGATGTAAGTATGGGCAGGGTTGAATTTAGCTCAGTCCCCAAATATAGACACGCGTCACTGCGTACAGGGCAAACCGCGCTGCGAACCTGTTTGGTCTTATCTCCGCGTGACAAGTAAACACGTCCTTTTTATGTTTCCTAGAAGTGAACTCTTGGGCAGACTTTGAGGCTAGAACTGCCGTTTGCTCGTGAAAGTGATAAAATTTACTATACTTACGTCTGGCGACTTTGGAAGAAGAAATGTCTCACAAAAAGCCAGACCAAACAAGAGCGTGGTTCGCAGGCCAGCGGCAACACTCCGTCAGTAGTTTACTGAGAAAACGTACCTTACTGCTCTTCCCAAGGCTCTTATCCATAAACATCAAAGCGTTTTATAAACATCGCGCATACCAAACGTTAGAAACATACTTAAAAAACTCAATTACTTTACTAATAAAACTGTATTGTGCATCGGTTATAGCGAATACAACCTGAGCATGACATCTTCTCAACATGTTTCATCCGTGCGTTCCAATAAATCTAAAAATCTACGCTTTTTTTCAACAAACTGCATAACGCTAGATGTCTCTAGAAGGTAGAACCGTACCTATCTATATGTGTACAGTGCCTGAATGGGTTTCAGGCACGGTTCTGGATAGTCTCTGAACGAGAGACGTAGAACGTATGCAAGAACGTAGATTTGCTCCAGGTTCTGGATACAGCAAAAGCGATTGCCCGTGGTTGACTACAGCTAAATGCCGTGCGTGATAAGAAATATTTCTGGAAGGTCTCCAAGAATCCCTCCCTCTCGTCTCACCATCACGCGTAACCATAGCAACCAAGTACACGTCATAGGGCGGGTTTGCTCACTGTCGTGTGGGTTTGTCACCTTCCTGTAAACTACTACGCAATGTTTGTCTGGAGCTAACGGCGCGTATCACGTCAGAGGGGAGGAGGTTGGTAGTCTCCAGCAAACGTACTCTCCAAGCAGAGGTAGGGTTTTGGGGGTATTTTAGCGTGTTTTTTAGGCTTTTTTTATCGGGGTTTCTCTTTTGCACTTTCTCTTTCTTGGGTTTGGGGGGAAAAAATTCAGTGCAAAAGAGAAACCCCGATAAAAAAGCCTAGAAACACGCTAAAAATACCCCCAAACCCTACCTCTGCTTGGAGAGGTAACGGACATAACAATGCAGACTGAAAAAAAGTAAAATTTTGCGTAAGATGAAGAATAGTTTGCCAGTGGGGATTGGCAAGCATAGGAAATGTTACCCTAACCGCGGATGAGTTTTCTGGCCGATTACAGGCCATATTTTTGCCGATTTTGTATACACCATAACCTCCTAGGAAGGCCTGGTGGAGGCTCTTATTTTGTCGAATTCTATTACAACTATCCGTAACCCTTAGGAAAGCCTGGTGAAGGCTACTTTTGGGCTACTATCCATATAGCTCCTTATGATGGCCTGGTGGAGGCTAGCAGGTTGGGTGGGTTCACGGAGAGGGGAGAGGTCCGTAGCCTGGTCACCAGACCCATGTTCGCTCCAGGGTTTATTTGAAGACGGTCTCGCCCCAAGGTCCAAATCTCTCTTCTCAGAAGTGCCGGTGGGATGGGAGGCTGGGCATGGTTGTGAATGGGTCTGACGTATGAATGGAACGTTACGTTCCTGTTGAGTTTGTGTTAGCGTGAGTAGTCCACTGTGGTTAGCGACCCTCTCTTTGGACCAAGAGGTCGGGAGTTCGAACCCCGGCCGCTGTCGCTAACAATGGTGTTGTCATTGATTCGACTTTTCCAGAAATCAACAGCTACATTTGCGCAATCGCTGTGACATGTATGACGTGCATATATCATTGCGTGTGGCATTGGATATTTTGCGAGGCTGAGACATGTATGTGTGTCTGCGTAACACACCAGCTTCGGTGTACATGTGTAATTGCGTATAGCGATATTAAGAGAGGCTGAAGCATGTTTGTGTGTCTGCGTAACACACCAGCTTCGGTGTACATGTATCAATGCGTGTGTCATTGCGTGTAGCGATATTTTGAGAGGCTGAAACATGTCTGTGTGTCTGCTGTGCGTGGCTGAAGGACACTGAGAGACTGAAATATGTTTGTGTGCCTGTGTAACACACCAGCTAGCTAGCTTCAGTGTACATATACATGTATATCATTGCGTGTAGCATCGGATATTTTGAGAGGCTGAACATGTGTGTGTGTCTGCTGTGCGTGCGCTGAAGGACACTGAAGGTTCCGGAAACCAACAAGTGCACGCGGACCTGTCACTCAACCGGAATTACGCAATCTCCAAGCAGATACGTGGTGGACGGTAGACGAAGTTATAAATATGGGCATGATGCATGATAGATGATGACGTGGTGTGATGACGCAACAACCTCTGATTTTGACACGTACATAAATTGACTCAAGGAATCAATCATACATACATCTATATCTTTATCCATCTATATGTATCTCGTATGTCTATATATTCTTAGTTTAATTTTAATTATTTGAATTATTCAAATTGAAACAATATATAATTGAGATCTATATTTTCTATATGTCTATATTAATTTATCCACTTGTGCATATTTCCTTGTTTTGTAGTTTGTAGTTTTCGGCGACGAATTCGAAGGACTACCAAGAAGAGTTTGTACCCCTCGAATGAATAAATAAACTTAAAGTAGAACTTACTTCACCTTTAGTCGGAAATAAAGTGAGGTAACATTTCATAACATAATTGTGGTAACAAAAGTATGTTGTAAGTTGAAATCATAAGTTGTGCAATGTACCCCGTGACCTCTGACCCACAGATCCCGTATTTATACACACCGTAGTGTTATTTAACGCACGTCACGACAAGGCTGATACGCGCAGGGAGCGATGTAAACAAACGTTCTTCTCCAAGCAGAGGTGTCGGGAGGGGGTTTTGGAGTGGCTAATAGATGTAGATGTAGATTCCTTCAAGCCAGGTAGGAATATTTTCCAGTTTGGGCCGCTCTTGACTTCAGCCAACAGTCATCTCAGGTCGCATAGGGTGATCTAGGCTAGGGCTCTGTAGTTACTACTGGTGTAGCCTCATATATAGCCTCATATATTAATAGGGATGGCCAGGGTTTTTAGCACTGCTATCCCAGCTATCGTGGGGTAAATGTTGGACAGTGGCGGCCAATGGATACAGGCGGCTAATGCTGAGGTCACATTTCCAAACCGGGGCCCGGCCGGGCAGTCATACGGAACGAAAAGTACGATATAAAAGACAAGGAAGCACAGAAAGGTTTTCGATATTTATATAATCGATCATTCCTGCGCAATATTCCTGTGTACTCCTGATATGAATTGTTAGTTTTTCGTTCATAGAAGCCGCCCGGCCGGGCCCCGGTTTGGAAATGTGACCTAGGCATAACATGGAGTCCCCTTACCCCACCGCATCTGCTTGGAGATTAAACAAACGTAGTGTTGTTTAACTCACGTCACAGCCAGGCCGATACGCACAGGGTGCGATGTAAACAAACGTGACGACATGAACTGTGAGCGAAAAACACACACACAGTCTGGATCTTGTCTGTGTGAGGGGTGGTACATAACACAGTTCACGTAAATATAGTCTGAACTAAAATGGGTGACGGTATCACAAACGTAAACACCTTTACCTGCTAAAATATCCCACCTGTATTATTGAAGCAAACTCTATAGACAGGTATAGTTAAAACGGATGAAGGACCTTTATAGTACGTTTATGCTCTTACAAGCTAAGTACATGTCATGGCAATGAGTAGGTCTAAGTACAATTACAGTGATATAAAAGTCTTAATACATCTACAATGGCTATTGTACATGTATACTAGTATGTACAGGTTCATGCAAACTCTATTCACTGTAAATAAGCACGAAGAACACATCTACTCAGACCTTACCATGCCCTAGCACTGGCGGCTGAAGTTGAGGGAATGAGGGAGGGTATAGTCCGTAGCTTGGTTTGCAACAATGTGGCAAGCGAGGTCTTTACTTGAGCTGCTACAGATTTGTGATATGTATCAAACCCTGTCTGCGCGGGAACATTTCCTTTTACGGCGTGCCACAAGCCGGCCCGCGAGTATCGTATTTCGTGTACAGTTCGGACGTTCGCTAGCCTGGTATCCAGTATTATCGAGGTTAGGCATTAGCTTCCTTCGCGTGGGGGAATGATCGTTACCTTTTTATATATGGCCGTTTTTTTTGTCGGTACCCCCACCAACCGTCGGTGGCCGGCGACCTGCTCTGGCTAATGGATACTGCCTGGCCAATTTGATACTGTCTTTTTGCCACCGAATGGGATCTGCTTGGAGATTATGGATACCAGGCTACACGTTTGTCTGTCCGTCCGTCTTTCTTCACCCATACGGCACGAGCTAGCTTGCGCCTGGGTTCCGTACTCTTCTCTCAAGGACAGCGCTCACAAATAAACAAAACGGACAGGGAAACATGGAGCATGAAAATATCTGGCGTGCCTGGGAAATCTGTGGGTGTAAACAACATATCCGGCTGGTGGGGGGAAATGCATGCTCGGAATGTTAACTGGGTCGCTAGGAGTAAGCTTCGCACCGCGCGAACACGGACCGCACAAGAGCGCCGCCGTGCGGGATATGTTGCAACTGCACGGCGAATTTTATGGTTCATTGTCAACAGAAGATTTGTTTGTGTTCGATCCACGGTGAGATAGTATTGTTGGCTTTGGCAGCGATAAGATATTTGAAACTAACTACACTTGTACACAAGGCAATAAAATGTAGTTTATTGACGTTGTTAAAGTCGAGGTCACATTTAATATGCATAGTTAGCGCCGCTGTTAATACTAGTACGTATACCATTGGAAGGGCGACTAAAACGTAAAAGCGCACGTGCGTCAGTCAAATTTCAGACTAGGCGCCTTAGATTATATTTCATCCATGAAATTTCATCTAGGTTCAAGTTAGAAGAAGTCACCGAAGGATGTACCAAACTGTCGGTGCAACACTGAAATTTCTATATCAAAATTTGTGAACTTAAAATTTTATTACCTTGACGAAATTAACTGAGAACGGAGTCATAAATGCAACCGTTCTTCTAGCAAGACTTTTGTTAACACTTAAGTTGCGCAGTCATGGCTGTATATGTCTTTACACACTTAAATAAATCAAATCAAACACTTGTTACGTAATTCGTATAATTTATGGTTTTCTTAAGAGCGTTACTCAAGGACGTGCTAGCTGGCGACGGTGCCAAAATTCTTGAGCGTTTCTCCAGGTGTTTTTCCTTTGCAACTTTCTCTATTCTTGCCTTTCTTCGAGGACTGGCGAAGATGTATTGGCGAAAGGTAAGGTTTATAGTTACACAGTCCCGTAGCTCGAACTTTGCTATGCTTCCAGGGGAGTTGGTCTTCTAAAGAGTATTTTGTGTGTAACAGTCACGGGAGCGGCCAACACCTTTAGCGACCAACTCCCCTGGCATGTTCTCATCTATTTGGCAAATTTCTACTCTTTCCAGTCGACTCTGAAGCCTGGTAGAGGCTAACGCCCTTAGCTACCTAAGCCTAGACCTTTGCCTAAACATGGAAGTGTAAGTCTAACTCCATGGCGTAAAATAACATTTTTTTAGGCGGGGGACTTAGATTTCAACGCAATGTTTCGAGTTTGTCATCATAATACAGCAATCTAACGTTACGATGAACTCTCCAAGCAGCGGTTTCGGTCGATTCAGATCAGACAGTTACTTTAGTTAGTCTAGTATCTACGTAACGCTTGACGTCACTAAAAACAACAGGTTATGCATGAGATTCGCTATGTCAAACGAGGGGGGGGGGGTAGTAACAGTTTCTCGACTTAACCTAGAACTAAGCAGTTTTGTAGCGTGGGTTTGTTGCTAGTTCCTGACAGAACCAGTTCCAGGCCGTATTTGGAAGCCTTTTCTTATCCCTTGGAATGCTCTAAACCCCTGCCCGCCCTCCCACATAGCACCTAAACACAACAAAGACCATTCCCCCGCCTTTTTGTGCATTTTTCTCGACATTTTAGAGTCTCTACCTCTACAGGAATATGAGCTGCGTCCTTACGTGCAAAGCTGGAGGGTTTAGTCGTCCTGTCATGGCGGCAGAACCCACGAAAATGGTCAACTCCAAACCTTCGTCTCGCCTTGGGATCAAAATATTATGCTTAATGCAGAGACGATGCCATTATTACTAAAAAGGGGGCAATATTTATTCTATTGCTTACTATAAACACCTTATTTATAATACTACTATATCATTTTCTTTACTCAATACTTTAATATGAATAGTTACCTATATGAATATAGTTTTAAGGTCATATAGGGATATAATTTGGGAATTTGATGATTACGTCAATCTGAACACCCCTAATAACATAATAAGCTCTTCTGTAGGTCATAGGTTAGCTTACGGAAACTAGGACGCCACTTCCGGGTTGGTATATTTTGGGTGGGGGCAGCTAGGAGCTCAGTGGTGTGTTTACCTTCTTGTGGTGGCGGGAGTTTCGCTTTCTGTACCCCCACGCACTTCTGCAACAAGGGTACAAAAGGTTTCGCATAGACACCCAGTTCTTCAGATTTCTAGAGATCTTCAGGAGTTTTTGGTGAAAGGAGCTTTCTGACAAAAGGTTTGAATCTGTCCTGTCAGCTCTTGTTGTGATCCTAACCCTAACCTTAACACCCTAACCCACTCAGACATAGAACTAGACGATCATGGTTCTGGACACAATGTTTTTCCTCGAATTCTTGAAAGTAGAAGAAGAATAACTTCATTGCACGACAATTGTAGCAGGTACAATGTATGGCAACATAAATGTAATCTTCAAGCAGATCATACGGTGGCAAGGGAGTATCCATTGGCCAGAGGAGTGTCCACTAGCCGTTAGTGAACACTAGTACTGTGTTCATAACGGCGTGTTTTGCTGTGTAAGGGACTCAGGGATTTTTATACAGAGAGTTGAATGGTTCAAGATTCAAGTTAAAGTCGTCAAGATAGTTTATAGTTTTATTGGTCCATCCAAGTTAAAAACAGAATTAGAAACCAATTTACAAACCATTGACGTGTAAAAAAATACAATTTACATTTATAAAGTGTACAAATCGCCCTACATAATATATATGTACAAAATGCCACCCACAGGAAGAGATGTTTGAGGCGGCTGTGTCTGGGTTTGTGAAGGCGGTGGGGAAAGACTCCCTCCTCCCAGTTCCTGACCTGAACTCAGCGAACAAGTGTCGACCGCTTCACATCGCGGTTAAGAAGAACCCGAAGTGGTTCTGGCAGAGTCCCAAGTACATGCCGACTTCCTTTAAGGTGCACCAGATCCTCACCAAGACAGAGGAGATAGACGTGGCTGTGAGCTGCAGGTAACTTAAGACATTGGTTAAGACTAAAAAGATACACTGTCAGGTACTACTGTGTCCGAAAATAGTTTCATCAGGTTGGTTAAGTATGGGATATAGGAGATTGTCTTTTCCACAACCAATCTGGTCTTACCTTGCTGATGTTTCAGAGCTTCTGACTACATATAGTGGTGAGAAGCAGAACTCCAGTTAGAAACTCTGAGGAATGTGTCTGATAGACATTTGGTATGTGGAAAAGAAAATCTCCTATATTTGTTATCCAACAGGTACTAGTAGTTTTACTTTTTAGTACTAAATACATAGACAATAACGTTATCTTTTGCCAAAAGATGAGAGGAAATTACTTACTAGATGTCTACAGTATTTATATACAATCTTCAAATTACTACCAGTTCTACGTTTGTTTCAGTCTGTCTTTGGTAAGAGTTTTGAATGTTGTACAGATGTTCTGATGTGATCTGTTGTTTCCCCACTGTTCTCAGGACTCTCGTGGAGTACAACAAGACGTCTCACTTCTCGGTGAAGGGCTCGGTCGGGTCTAAGATCCTTAAGGAGGTTGACCTTGACGTGAGCGGGTCGGGCGTGGTCGCCATTAAGGCCAGCTTCGGCAAGGTCAACAAGTGTGACGTGGACGTCCCGACGCTCATGCAGGCGCTGGATAAAAGGTAGTTTTTTTTATATCCAATTTTAACATCATTTTTCCCCCAAACGGGGCTTACATGCATGTAGACGTGCTTGCATCAAATGCAAGTCTTTTTTTGAAGCAAGATTTTTACGGCTGGATGCCCTTCCTAACACCAACCCAAACCCTAGTAGGGCCCAGGAACCCTCTGAGGGGGCAAATAGGTGTAAAGTGCCTTTCCCAAGGGCACAACGTCTGGGTTCATGTCCAGACATGTCTGGGTCCATGTTTTACAGATTCATTGATTTCTAAGAACCCTATTTTCCAATGAGTTGTATGTTACTTTGTAATTTATTTTCCAGATTTGTAGACTTCCGTCACGACTTTGTGAAGGAGGTTCGCGGAAACCCCCGTAACGTCCTCTGTGTTGTCGTGGGAACGGCCTGTACCATTAACCCTTCAGTGCTGAGCTCCGAGGAGGACCTGGAGGGGAGCCAGAAGGCCACCATCTCCCTGGGCACCACGGTAGGGGGAGGGTTAAATATCCATCCCTTCACTGCCTGTCTCAATCAATGTGTAATGTGCTGCCAGCATTTCAATTTTATGTTCATTTCATTTATTAGTTTACCCAGGCTTTATATGCTGCCATGTTGGTGATTTTCAGTGCTCCTTGCATATATAAAACAAAACAAAACAAAACAAAACAACACTTAATTAACATAATAGAAAGAAAAAGAAACTTATTGATATGATATGATAATAAATACAATATGGTAAAATTGGTACAATGCTTCAAAATAATATGAGAAACCAATGAATTACATAAAGCAAACGAAGGAAATATAACATATTTTGTTTCCTCTCATTGAAAAATGTCGATTACTACGTTTAACTAGTGCAAATTGTTGTACACAAGAAATTGTTACCCAAGCAATTGAAAAGGTTTTAAAAATCCACCTATTAGTTGCTGATAGCCATTTTTGCGCAGAGGACATATATAGGACTTGGCAGCTATAATAGGTTTGGCAACCAGGCTAAGTTGCTGGATGACAAAATGGTGTTTTTTCTGTCTACTTTCCTTTAGTGATTATGTACTAAATCTGTTTCCTGCTTTGTTTGCAGGCCAACATCGACCAGGAAGGTTCGATAACGAACGAGACAGACAAGGTGTTTGACCTCCCGCCGGAGACGCCGCTTGCGTACAACGTGTGCGAGATTCTGGTGAAGGAAGATGGTGGGATAGACCTGATGTACACGCGAGAAGGGAGCGGGGGGTTTGCTGCCAAGGCTGGGGCAGGTGTGGTGCACACTGATGCTCCTCCTAACACAGGTGAGATACTGTTGTGTATCGTCTAGCCTCCGTAGCAGGCTTATAGAACTGGGGGTTTGGTGGTCTTTGGCCGTTTTCTGATTAGCCCAGTTCTAAAAAAACGGGGGTAATTCAACCAGGCCGGCTATGTTGTCTATATGCAATCAGAAAATAGCACATCAAAGACCCTGAAGACCCCCAAACCCCCAGTTTTTGCAGGGCAGGGCAGGTGTGGTGCACACTGACGCTCCTCCTAGCACAGGTGAGATACATTATGACTTTATCAAGTAACCACATGATTCAACAATGTTTTATATCCTTTTGCCAGAACTGGGCTACACCATGAAGCCTCTGCTGTCCATGGAGGAACAGAAACGGGACAGCGTGACCTCTGCTGTCCTCAAGGTCATGGAAGTGCCAGCTGACCTTCCAGTGGTGGAGGAACTGGTAAAAAAATGATCAACTGTCTTAAAATGTTTGCAGTAATTTTATTTTGCTTTTTAAAAAATTCATGGCTCTGCAAATATACATTTAATTGTATTGCCACAGTAACGTTACTACAAAATTGTTTCAACCGCAAACTTAAGATATCGAGCAGCTTGATAATGTAATTTCCAAGAAAATAAATTGATGTGGCATTTAACAGCATAGAAAGTTGTATCTATTTCACTGCATGGCTTGTTATTTCCTCTTTTCATCTTGTTTTTGCTTTTAGATTATGAGTGATAGAGTACAATGGATTGCATTCTATGAGTAACTAAATCTACTGACCACGTTGTTTATATCTTGCCAACTTCAGCTGGATGATGTTGTTGACGGCAGAAAACCGAAGCCCTTTGCGGAGTTCAAGTCTGCCTGTTCCAACCCGACTGCTGTTCTCGCGTTTCTGTCTGCCATTGACTTTCAAATGGATGTGAGTTTTATCATTTCCTATTAGTAAATAGTAACATACATATACATGTACATTGTACATCAATGAAGGTTAGACATCCAGGTAATGAGATACACAAAGAAATTATTACTCAGGCAACTGGATAGGTTTTGAAAAACTGTCGGACATTTCAAGTAGCATCCACTACTTTTCGTTACTGAACAGTTGCTTGAGTAACAGTAGTGTGACTAGTCCAGTTGTTAGTAACCCTGCCTCTGCCCCTAATTAAATAAATAAGATGTCATGAGTATGTCACTCACCTGGCATACATGTACACGCTACTGGGTCCAGTGTTTGAAAAGAGCTAGGGGAATTTATTTGGTACAGTAAACCTGTAAATACTGTACTTGTCATCTACATGTATCTTCTCTGTCATGACCAGTGGAAGAGTAGGGCAACTGTTTATTAAATTTTTGTTCTAAGCTGGTTTAAGATCACTTTCAAATTCAGTTTTTTTTAACAAGTGAATACAAATAAGATTCCTTTGTCAATTGTCCTCAAACTAAACTATATATATAAACTAAAATGTTGTAAAACCACTTATGATTATACTACATGTACTAGCAAACCTTGGTCACTTAGCATTGCTTAGAGTGATAGATTTCAATTCTTGGAAACAATAAGAAATATTATAGGATTACATGTAGTTTTGCCCATGGTGAAATGGTAATCAAAGTAATTTATGGTTCTTTGTCCACATTGCTGATATTTTCTGATTGTGCTGTTGTTCCCTTCAGACTCCCTTCACAGATGAAGACAAGGCTCTGATTCGCTCCCTGGATGCTCTGTTTGACGGACTTCTGGGTAAGAAGCTTTTCCAACTTGTTGATTGATTGATTGATTGACCAATTTTCCAATCCATAGATTTATATCTGTTGACACACATCACTTTGTAAAGTAATCTTTTATGACTTATATCAGTATAACTTATAGTGAAATAAAAGAAGATGTTGTCTTCTTATGCTTGAATAAAGTCTGTGTCCTACCAACCTTAAGCATCTTTGAAGTTTCTCAACTTGTTTATTGATTATTTGGTTGATCAATTTTCCAATCAATTTTTTTATTTATCAGTTTTGCTGTTCAACCCTCACAGCCAGGGCAGCCCAACTAGCCTGTGGCTATTACAAAGGGCTTGCCCTGCTGACAAGACATGACAAAACATTACGGCAACATATAAAAAAACAAAACTCTTGTACTTTACCAACCTGATGAAACTATTTTCGGAATATACAAAGCTATTTACATTATTCTATCATGTAAATAACAACTTTCTACATAAGAACTTAATCTGTGAACGAATTTTCCAATCGATTTATAACTCAAATTTCTCACCCTGACACACATCACTTTGCAAAGTAATATACATAATATATTATAACTTATAGCAACAAAAAAAGAGGACATTGTTCTTCTTCTACTTGAATAAAGACTATGTTTTACTAAACTGTTTTGTATGATTTGCTTGCAGAGTTGTCTGATGAACAGTGCCTGGCCCTGAAGGAGTGCAACTCTAACTTCGCCCCTGCAATTCTGCATGTGGTGAGTGGGGGCGCTTTTGTCTCTCCATGGATCAGACTGTACAAAGGCACACAACAATGTTTTTGGCTTCTCAATTGCATTTCATAGCTACACTGCTAATTAACCACTAAGGACAGTTATTATTAATTGTGATAGTTTTTTTTTTATCTGTTAACTGTATCTGTTCATCATGTTTTCTTGTGACCCGTACTTAGCCCAGTGTGGCAAAAGTGTGCAATAAAGGGTTAATGCCCTGCCCAGAGGTGTACATATATATATGGTGAGATGACCCCTGGTCAGGTGTGATAACCACAAAATAAACCACAGAGTGAATGTAGCGAATGAGCTATATGATAATAAATGCAGAATGGCAAAAGTGCTTATGATAATAAATGTTGTCATTCATTTATTATTAGTACAAAATGTATCATTATTAGAGCTGTGTACCTAAACAAATTTTAGGTACAGGTACAGGTACAGGTACACAGGTTTAGGTACAGGTCCGGACCTGAACCTGTACCTAAAAAATTCGACCAATTTACATGCTCTTCTGAACTCTTTCAATAGCAACAAAAACATGTATACACTTGATAGTTAAGGTTTAATTTTGGTTTATGGAGAATGCTCAGATAAAATATAGGCAAAAGTAAGGTATTATTGTTTTCATGAACACACTGTACTTACATTGGAACCCATTGGCGACCATCTATTTCCACATTTAAGGTCACAAATAGGCATAAAATTGGTGTGAAATTGTTTAGGTACAGTACCGGTACGGAGGGATTAGGTATTTTGGACCTGTACCTAATCAATTTTTCCGGTACAGTATCGGTACTGAGTATCGGTACACAGCTCTAATCATTATCATATACAATGTACATGTATATCGTTACAGCTTGAGCAGGGCATTGCAGGTCACCCTGTGCATGTCCATTGAGTTATCTGTATCTTGTATGTGTTATCATCTACATTGTATGTTAATATCTATGTTAATCTCTATGTTAATACACGCATCTGTTTTAACTCCCACAGCTTGAGCAGGGTATAGCCGGCCATCCCGTGCCCTTAGATGACCCCGCCATCAGCATCCTCTATGTGTTAATACCTACATGTATGTTCACATTACTTACTATCTCTGTTAATAAATAAATAATAATATTTTTCAACTCCCACAGCTTGAGCAGGGAATAGCCGGCCATCCCGTGCCCTTAGATGACCCCGCCATCAGCATCCTCTATGTCAAGTCCAACAACCCTGGGCAGGACTTCCTGGAGGCCTTGGACTTCGGCATCCAAGACGTGGGGAATAAGAAGTCTCTGGTGACGGAAGATGATGGCAAGAGGCTGTACGCAGCTCAGCAAGCTGTGTACGGGCTCTGGGGCGGGCTGTAGGGCTATCCAGAACATCCAGAATCAAGCTTGGACATGGTTCTGGATACTAGTAGTTAACACCTTGGGGTGCACTGTAGGGCTATCCAGAACCGTGCTTCATCCAGAATAAAGCTTGGACATGGTTCTGGATAGCCAACTGCGTTCTCGATAGTCAACACCCTGGGGTGCTGTAGGGTTATCCAAAACCATGCTGCATCCAGAATCATGCTTAGCCAAAGCTCTGGGGCGGGCTGTAGGGCTATCCAAAACTGTGCTGTATCCAGAATCAAGCTTGGACATGGTTCTGGATAATCAACTGTGTTCTGGATAGTCAAGAAGCTCGGACGTTAGCACATTATAGAAAAAAAGACATGGCTCTGGATAGTCAACGTGCAAGCCGTATACTGGCTCCGGGGCGGGCTGTAGGGCTATCCAGAACTGTGCTTCATCCAGAATAAAGCCCAGACATGGTTCTGGAAAGCTCAGACATGGTTTTGGATAGTCAATGCATATCCAGAACCATGCTTTATCCGCATACTGTAGGCTTCCTGTTGCATCCAGAACTTTACTTCATCCAGAAGAATGCTCAGACGTTAGAACATTATAGACATGGTTCTGAATAGTTAAAGCATATCCAGAACTGTGCTCCCTTCAGAACCATCTACATGTATATGCTCAGGCGCAGTTTAAGATAGTCGATGACTCAATGTGTATCCAGAACCGTGCCTGGGGCAAAGCTACGATTTTGGATACGCGGAGAATATCCAGAACCATGCCTGATCCTAAGCCTGGTATACTAAAATGCACTAGCTAGAACCTGTGGTGTATAGGGCAGTGCCTATCTCCAGTTTTATAGCCCTTGGGCCACTACAGTAGTGGGCTAGTAGCAGCGTGTGTGGAGTTACATATACCATGTTCTTTCTCATATTAAAGTGCTTGTAGTGTTAAGCAGAAAAAGCGCTATTTTAAAGGTTTTAGTGTGATGTAGGGATGACAATTGGCTTGTATCTGATGTAGATTGAATGTTTGTATGAATGTATGATTGTGTATGTGACATTGTGTACAGCAAACTAGAAAGTGCACTGAAATTTGGCACTTGCATTGATGTGAAAAGGACCATTGAGCTTTGAAAAGTGTCTAACTGTAAAAGGAAGAAAATTTATTTTACGTCATAAATTTATTTTACGTCATAAATTGTTGTAATCGTCATAAATTATGTTTTACAAGATGACATTATGAATAAATCAGGTCTATCTAATTTAACCAAAATACAATGTACATGTATGTTTTAATCTGTTAATTGACTAAATACCTCATTGTTTGTAGTTTTACCATGACTTCTGTGTTAGCTAATGTTACATGTACAGCATAACAATGTTTCAGCATTTGGTATGGTTTTTACATTGATTTTTGATATCTGAGGAAAGTTTTAAAAGTTTTAAAAGTTTTTCTTTGACTAATGTATAAACCATGGATTTGGAAGCTGCAAAGTTGGTGCATTGAAGAGCACACAGCAGTTAAGGAATTTTGATTCCTTTAAGAGTCTTCCTTTAGTATCTTCACGATGCTCATGTATGTGTAGCACTGTTTGGAGTGTCTTGATTTTTAGGGCCAGTAGTGAGAGTCATGAAGCTTTATAATAACTGTGATTGTTGATCTTTGTTGATTTATTGTTTTTATAATCAATGATTATCAATGTGTGTAAAAGATCTAAAAGTTTGTAATTTCTGATTCTGAAGAGAATTGATTAGTAGCCTTAGATTTGAATTTTTGTAATAATCAAAGGCTGGACATTACTACTCTTTGCAGGTTGTTTCAAATTTGTAACAAAACAGATTATGCACTAAATTGTGATTTCCATTATTTCTTGAAAATATGTCATCCCAAAAATTGTTGAGAAATGTTGAGAGGCAGTTGATTACTAGTATATTACATTCCATCAACATTACCTTAATCAATTCCACTTAGAATAGAAAAGAGTCTGATTATGTCAGTTAACATTCTCATGAATCATGACATGACTCAAATTGCTGGAATGAAAGGAGAATTAATAAATGCGTTTATGTGTGGATACTGTTGAAGTTTTACTCATTTTCATGACCATTATGATATTTTACATTGTGGTATTGATATTGGAACAGTTATTATGTAACCATAATTTAAAATCATCCACATTTTCAAGTCAAGTTCTAGGCATGCAAGTATGATTTTTGCGTGTAAAGGAAAAAAAAGACGAGAGTTAATGGTCAAAACGGGTCGGTAAGTGAACGTCGCAACTCCCTCCTCACATCTGCTTGGTTACAGCGTTTCCAACTTTCGCGCCATTTTTTTTAAACGTGACCTCTGACCTAAACAAGATGGCGTCGATCTGACGATAAAAAGCACGTTCGCTCACTTTCTAGTGCGACTTTTCCATTTTCCCGTCCTTTCTGCCCAACCATAGTCTCCACATGGTTCGAGTTACTCAAGATAAACCTAAGGAGGGCTAAAATATCGTCTTAAAGGATGTCGGAGTCTACCAAGGAGGCGTTTCGGCGTCTGAGGCCGAGCTGCGTGAGACTGACGAAAGAGCAGACGGTTGAGAACGTCTTGGAGTTGAGGAGAAGTCTGGAGGAGACTTCGGAGGAGGACCTTCAGCAGCTCCAGGAGTACGCGCTTTTCCCGCTCAGGATCATCCTCAAGCAGAAACAGTGAGCGTGAGTTTTCTTCTTTCTTCATATGAGAAAAATTACTTTGAGTCCTTTTTTTGCGTAACGTAATGCAGGACTGGAAATACCTGGTGCATGTGTGCACCTTAGTGCACCCAAATTGGAGCTGTGCACCCAATTTTTTTTCTTTGGGTGCACTGGTGCTCCTAAATATTTTCATAGGTTTACATAATATGTTAAATGTGTAGTAGTGTACAGCATATTTGTAAATTCTAAGTGTCAGAAAAATAATAAGATCATTGTAGAACTAGAAGTACTTTTCTGTAGAAAGTACCCTCTCCAACACACCCACGTCCAGACTATATAACACACTATGTACTACTGTTGTACCCAGGCATGAGAGCCTGACCCAGGCAGTGTTGGAGTGCATGACCCATGTGTTCCAACACACCCACGTTCACCACTGGGACATGTTGGAGGACACTTTCACCCAGCTGTGTGTCCTTCTCAGCTCTCCCGCCAATAACGGACAAGGTACGGGATTCAGTCTAGAAATATTTGTGGAAATTCATGACACTACAAATCATAATGCATTTGCAATATATCATATTAAGGTATCAAGGTATATTATGTACACTGCATAATTGTTTCAACTGTGAATTTAGGAGAGTATGAAAACTGTGTGGGAACAACAGACAATAAACTAAATCGTGAGGGTGTGAGTGAGTGATTTTTACAAAAAAAAAAAATTAAGTCCAAGCTTAAATGAATGAGTTTATAATGAGTTTACATGAATGAGTATGTAAGTTGTAAGTTCATTAAGGGTCACGGCATCTTATTTTGTGGCATTATGTTGTGAAAATTGAATGTTTTACTGTATGTTTGTGTGTTGATGTACATGTAGAATGTATGCCCTACCGGGGTATTTAATTTCTATACCCAGTTGCTGATATAAGTGAGGAAGTGAAGCTGGCTATTGTGACAACACTGAAGAGTCTTCTTTTGGCCTCAGACTCCAGGTTAGTAGCTGATTAGTGGTGTAACATTACATCTGAGCCATCTTAACTGCAACTGCTCCTTGATTCTACTGTAGGGGAGAACTGGCTACTGTATTATATGACATTTGTCAACAGGTTCCATCCTTCAAAACGGTGTTCCTAATGAAAACATTTATTCAGCCATCTGAAAGGTCGTACAAGATATAGGACCTACTGTAAACTCAGTTAATTTACATGATATTGTACGAACGTATGTTACTGTATACCTGTGTAGTTTGTAAATTGTGATCGTAGTAAAATGTTTCACTTTATTCCAACACAAGGATTACACAAAGATCAAGTTTTCAACGACCACTATCACCTTCATGACCTTCCCTCCCCAACTGATGACCAATCACTTTGAAACGTAATCCTTGCTTTGGAATAAAGTTCAACATTTTACTATGATTACTACTAACACAGATGAACTTTCATGATACGTCGATGAAGGTTAGACATCCAGGTAATATGATATGCCAAAAAGCAGTTACTCAAGCAACTGGATATGATTTTGAAAACGTCAAAATCATTTTCAAAATCCAATTGCTTGAGTAACTGCTTTTTGGCGAACTTTCATGATAATTTGTAAATTGTGTTTTTTTTTCTGGATATTTCCCCACCAGCCTCCTGGTGAGCCTGTACTCGGTCCAGCGGCTGCCTGTGATTGGCCACGCCGTGTCCGTCCTGCTGTTGGCAGCTGAGCAGGAGAGCGCCAGGAAACTCCGGTTGGAGACCCTGGAGTGTCTGATGGTGCTGGCTGGCTGTCACTCCGGTGAGAGACCATGGATGAAATGTACCTGTACAGTTTTAGAAATACCCATCTACAGTCTGCATTTTGTAAGATATTTTCAATATTGCAGACCTTCAGCTGCAATTTTGCAGATTGAAAAAATCAGGGTAGGCCAGGCTGTCACTCTGGAGAGACCTTCTTCAGCATGTAAGTACTGTAATTCACTTGATGTTCAGGCCAGCAAAAGTTCACGGTCTGAGAAAAATAGACATGTTCACGGAACTATATATTCACATGTGGCGACAGGTGCAGGAAAAAGTCCCGGAATTATTTGTTAACTGTAATGATAGTAAGTTCACGGCACAGAAGTGACAGTGAAAACAGTGAACATAACGACAGTACATACAGTACAGTAAAAAAATCAGGAATTACAGTAGTGTTTTCATCTTGTCTTTTATTTTGACAATGTGCAGATCCTCCTGACCTTGAATCAGAGCGACCTGACCTTGACCCCAGTCTGCAGAGACAGATGGCCGACAGCTTTGCCTCCTTCTTACCTGGGATCACGATGACCCTCTCTAGGGTCATCATGGGAGATGCCAAACAGGGGCATGCTGTGACTGTGGTAAGTCTGAAGGGAGAAGCTTTGAAAGCTTTCCTCTGAAATCAGATGATTATATTCGTGAATAGTTTCATCAGGTTGGTAAGACACTGAGTAAAGAGACTCTTTTTTACACAACCTACTGCTGCAGTGCAGTGTAAACCAGTCAGAATTGCCCCGAGGAAGGTGACAGACAGTCACCAAAACGTCGGCTAAATAATGTTGTGTAAAAAAGAGTCTCTTTAGTCAGATGATTATATTTTTTTTTTGCGAATTGGTTCTTTTGTTTTAAGAAATATTGTTGCATTGTAGTATCACAGCCTGTTTTAAATCTGATTCAGAACCTCAGCCCCAGGAAACTTGCAGTTTCATTTTAGCCAATCTGAAAATTCATTAAGGTGAAGCTAGTAATTGCAAGCAACACAGAAAATAGCCTTTATGACGATAGAACCTTTTTTTGTGTGTGTGTCCACTGATTTTAACAAGCAGAGTGGGGAAATGGATACAGGCTGACCAATTTGATACTGTCTTACCCCCACCGAAAGATCTGCTTGGAGATTATGTGTATGTGTCCACATCAATTTTTTGTCCTTTCCTTCATAGGCTGCAACTGAAGCATGGTCCAGAATTGTTGCCATGGTGATGAGTGACAGCTCACTGGATGGCAACCAATCACAACAGAGCATGAAGTCACATGATGCTGATGTCAGTGAGAGGCTGAGGTCACTCCAGGTCAAGAGGACAGAAGAATGGTGCAGCAGCACTGCGGAGAAACTCAAGGTCAAGTTCAAACAGGGCTTTAGCCAGCGCCCGTTTTACCGTCAATTGACGGTAATTTGTCCCGTCTGACGGTAAAAATTTTAGTCCTTACCGTCAACATTGACGGTCAAAAATCGTGGGTAAAGACATGGAAAAAATCTAGCGAATTTGAATGAGGCGTTGCGTCTTTTCCAAACGCACGGCGGCGGGAAACCTGATTTCAAGGACCGTGCCGACGTCTGTTGACTTGGCTCTATTGTTCAATGTTGCTGTCTGTTAAAACAACATGTGCTAACGGCCACATAAGAATAAAATAAAACAATGGCTCGACTCAGACACACGCTGCTAACTGTACATGACAATACGACAAATAAACATGTGACAACGAACAAAGAAATATCAAACGTTTTTGAATAATATACTGTACTTGAATAATCATACTATCGCAAGAAAACGGAGATTGATCCACACAATGTGACCTTATTTAATCTAAAACTTCGTCAGACCTCCTTCGAAGACTTGAGCGGCAGCATAAAGATTTCTGGAGGATCGCTGAGACGCGAGTTTTTGCCGGCCACGTAACTCCCTCCGCGGCAAAATCCTCTATGCCGTAGCGAAATCACGTCTCAGCGCTTCCCCAAGTCAACTTCATGGCCGCTAAAGTCCGCAAAGGAGTTGTAACTTCCTCATTTCGGTAGAGAAGCGAAGCTGACAAGTAAAATCATGTACATGTCGGCCATTTTGTTTGCTACCCGAAGTCTTCCGAACACTCTAAATAAGGAAATCGTCGGAGATCTGAGCCACATCGCCCGCTGTCGGTCAGCGCTCGGGCCCGGCTCGGTGGAAATCGGAGGCTGTGACGTCATGAGTAGGTTCATTTGCATGGCCGCGGCTTGAATCGCGGCGGGATTTGAGCGGATCAAAACAAAGGGCATAGCGGATTGTTCATTGCGTGTTGTCTCCTTGTGAGAACTGTAGATTTTTTTTTTCATTCTGCAAAATTGCAGGTTGTGTAGTTTTTTTTTTATTCTGCAATCTTGACGGGTATTTAGAACACCGAATGCATTAAGTGTGCGGGAGGGCGTGATGTCGATCACCGGATCGTGAAAGACATTCTTTAAAAGTAATCATTGACGGAATTTTTTTTTCGCGTTGACGGTATTTTTTTTCGCGAATTGGGTTGACCTGGGGTTGACGGTAAAAAATTTCGAGCTGGCTAAAGCCCTGAGTTCAAACAACTTTATTTTTCATATTTACCAAAGGAAAACATCTTGTTTTTCCTATGTTTTCTCTTCTTCTTCCCCAAACAGTGACCTCAATGACCTGAACCAATGTTGTGTCTGTTACCATGGTAACTAGTGTTGGGTTGCATAATGTTGCAATTTCATAGTGTTGCATTTGTAGGTGCTGGTACAGAGGATAGCAGGCGTGGTGACACACCCCAACTGGAGAGTCAGGCTGGCACTGGTGCAGTTTGCAGAGAGACTTCTCATGAACTGCACTAAGTGAGTTTCCTGCTGCAAGGGTTTATAACTCTAGTTCTGGATGGATGTATACTTTACTTATTAGTTGCTTCTCCATCCTAGATAGATAAATACAAAAGAGGGCAGATTTGGGGTTGTGCGTGTGTCTATTGCTAGTGATAGACTGTTACATGTAGTGTTCTTGTGTCCCCTGTAGGACCCTTCAGTGTTGCTTACAAAAGAGGACAGATTTAGGGTTTTACATGTGTCTGTTACTAATGGTTAACAGTTACATGTGGTGTTCCTGTGTCCCCTGCAGGAGCCTTGAGTGCTGCACCTCGCCCCTGCTACAGGTGTTAGTGAGCCAGGTGGGGGATGACTATCCACAGGTGGCAGACAGGTGCAGGCAGGTAAGTGTCAGAAATACAGTACTGTTGTGCTGTGCTGTGTAGTGCTGTGTAAAAATGTTTAGGTTCAAGTCTAGACAAAACTAAGAACCAATTCCAGACTTATTAGTACATATTACAGAAGAAACCCGGGTCACATACCCCTTTTCTTTCCAAACCACCTGAAACCTTCCACAAATTGCAAAATCTGTGCTGCAAAACATTGCCATCGGGCATCACCAAGTATCGGCCTCCATGTTATGTGTCCAAAGGTTTGCCCAAACAACATTGCAAGGTTGCCAACACTGAAACAAAGTATTTGTACCACTGCAGGTGCTGGGCAGGTACTCTGAGGCTCACCTTTTCTTCTTGTTCTCCAAACAAATACAATATATCATGTAACATCAATGACATGGATCAAACTGCATAGCTGAGGCTTGGTGGCAGCCTGCCACTTGCCTCTATCCTGTGTATATTGCAGAAAGTATTTTTGAACTGCAGGACAAAATTTTGCAAGAACAGTGAAACATTGAAAGAAAGTATTTCTACCGCTGCAGGTGCTGGGCAGGTACTCCGAGGCCCACCTGGGCTCCCGACCACTGGTGGAGATACTGGAGGAGAATCTCCACTCTCTCGCCACGTCTCTGCCCAGGCTGATGAGGACAGCTGGTGAGGATTTGTGATTTTATTGTTTTATCTTTTATACCTATATGTTTTTGATATTTTTTCTTCTTTAAACAAATAATAGTTTTTCTTAACATTTAGTTAGCAGGAGTTGCTTTTGTTCATTTATTTTTCTTCTCCTCCAAACAAATACATGTAAGGTCAATGGCATGGACCAGATGTCTGTCACCATGGTAACTGGTGCTGTAGCAGACACCCTGTGGTGTTCGGTTAAATTATGTAGCAATTTGCAGGTCAGAGCTGGAGGGACTGCTTGCTATACTACCGTTACTTCTGGACATGGAAGTACTGTTTTTGGTGGCTGAGCTGTGTGTTTGTGTGTCTGTGTGTCCAGGTAGCGTAACTTGATATTTCCTTCCCCAGATGATGGTAAGAAGCTGTCGACCTTGACCCTGACCCATGGTTACCTGAGACTGCTGGGCCCGAGGATGACATCACTGCTGAACTCCGCACCTCACCTGAGGAGACTGTCGCTGGCCCTGGTGCAAGTCCTGGAGCTGGACGTTACCGATGTGAACATAGTGGGGGAACGGACAGCCGGGGCAGGTGGGAACCAATCAATCAATCAATCAATCAATCAATCAAGCAATCAATCAATCAATCAATCAATCAATCAATCAATCAATCAATCAATCAATCAATCAATCAATCAATCACACATATGCATACTCACACACTAAGACTCACGCACTCGCACACACTCACACTCTCACTCACACTCTCACTCACACTCACTCACTCACGCACTCACGCACTCACACTCTCACACTCTCACACTCTCACTCACACTCTCACTCACACTCTCACTCACTCACGCACGCACTCACGCACTCACTCACACTCTCACTCACTCTCACTCACTCACGCACGCACTCACACACGCACGCACGCACGCACTCATTCATGCACTCACTCACTCGCTCACTCACTCACTCAATCATTCACTTACTCAATCATTCAATCACTCACACTCACATACTCACACATACACATACTCACACACACTCATTCACTCATTCACTCACTCAATCATTCAATTACTCACTCATTCACTCACTCAATCACTCACCAAATCATTCACTCAATCAATCAAGAGACTTGGTGGATGTTACAGATGTTAACATAGGGGGAATGAATGAATGAATGAATGAATGAATGAATGAATGAATGAATGAATGAATGAATGAATGAATGAATGAATGAATGAATGAATGAATGAATGAATGAATGAATGAATGAACGAAAGAACGAACGAACGAATGAATGTAGGGACTCTGCTGCACCTTCAGCACTGGTACCAGGTGCCTGTGTTTCTTGCTGCAAATGACTTGCTTGAGTATTTTATAATGCTTCAAATGAGATCACACACTTCGAATATGAGAAAGAAAACTTTTAATCAGGCCAACTTAAAACAGTGTAGCATTGTTGTGTATACAACAATGACTTCACATCACTTCACTTCACACTTTACACAGTCACGCAATGTTGACATACATTTAGCACAAATCTGTATGTCATGTATATCAGATAAACAATCTCAAGAACTTTTCATTCAAATGTTTAACTTCTCATTAGATCATTATTGTGCAACATTTACCCCTACCAGCAAAGGTATGCTGATACACCTGTACATACATGTATGCAATATCACCATCATTTTCTTACCATCCTTTCAAACATCTGAACATGCACATTTTCTGTGGGAATTTACATTTAGTCACTGTAACAGTAGTGATTTTCGCTTCTGTTTCTGTCACCAAATACATGACATGATATCAGGGCAGTACAGTTCAACTGCCACACAAGCAAGCAACTGCCACACTAGCCACTTAGGCCCGATTCACACGTGCGTCGTTTTTATGTGTCGGGCGTCATTCGACACATTTTTCAATCGTATAAACAGGCCCGCCACCGCCGCGCGGCGCCTTGTGTCGTTTTTTCTGTGGCACCTTCAGGAGGTGCCACAAGTGCGTCGCGGCACACAGCGGGATATCTGCGGCGAGGAAAAACATCATGTAAACAGACCTGCGTCGCGCGCAGCTCGCGCAGCCCATTTCCGCATCACAGAAGGTCAAATTTCTTCATTCCCGCGCTAGCCTGAAACCCACGCCACGCTCCTCTGTTTGTATCTATTCATTCCACTTCTGTATCAATTTCTACTTGTTGTTAGTTGTTTCTTCGGATTATTTTGTACGGATTGTTTGCTAAGCATTACTGCTTGTTTGATGAGCATGGCAGAAGTCAACAGATCTAACTGGACCAGCGCTGAAACGCGCTGTTTGATCGGGCTGGGGAACTGTGACAGAATTCAGAGCAAAATGGAAACTTTCAGAAAGAAGGAGGCCTACTGAGACATTGCCGAGGGCATGAAGCAGGAGGGATACAATAGGACCTCCAAACAAGTCCAGAAGAAGATAAGAGACCTCAAGTACTCGTACCGGAGAATCAGGGATTCGAACAGTCGTAGCGGCAGGTCAGAGTTCACCACATGTGACACAGCTCGACGCAGACCGCCACAGCCCGCCACAGCTGCGGCGCAAAGCGGGAGCTGCGGTCCCTGTGTGTAAACGGGAAAGTGTCGTAGGCGACTTGGTGCGCGCGCGCGTCGAACGACGCCCAACACTTTTATTTTTCATCGTGTGAATCGGGCCTTACTTACTAGTAGCCTGCTACAATCCTGTCACACTAGCCACTTACTTAGACTGCTACAATTCTGCCACACAAGCAAGCAACACATTCAGCAATTTTATCAACCTCAATCCCTGTACTCACATCCAGTGAACGAATACTGGCTAGGGGGCAGTGGCCTTCACTTCACAGATGTAATACATGTACATAGGACTACTGCATTCAATATCAATCCACTCATCACTGTGATAAAGTATCGCACAGTTCCTAACACGATCATTAGGGTGAGGGTACCTGTGTCCCCAGTTGTTCCAGCCTGTGCCGAGTTTTGTCCCGTCCTCCCACATCCAGGTTCCCTCTGTCACCTCGTCTGTCAGACCGATCCAGGCAAAGTAGTACTTTCTGGCTATGACCTGTTTGCCCAGGAAGTCGTTTGTTGCCTGGTCTTTAGGCATAGCCAGGTGCCCACCGTCAGCCTGGCAGTCAGACTTGGCGTCGGTGTAGTTTTTCACGTCGGTAGAGATCTTGTAGCACATGTCGGGCTTCTCACAGTACAGTTCATAGCCACTGGGACAGCCTGCTAGGGTCTGGTTACAGCAGGCTGCAGAATAAGATACGTAGTCCATTTTATATCTAAGCCTTCTTGTAAGTTATGGTTGACAGACTTTGAGACTTGTGCTATCAAAAACATGGCTCTCGTGATGAAGATAACAGTAATCAAAATGGTGTACAAATGGTGCTAAGGATGGTATGCTATTATGAAATACAGTGTAGTATGTATGTTACTCACTCATTTTGTTGTGGCAGAGATCCAATGCGAGATTCTTGACCTGGTTCTTCAAGTCAGCCACATCCTTGTCTCGCAACTCCCTAATCTGCCCCTGCATCTGCTTGTTCTGTTCCAGCAACAGAGTGATGACCATGTTCTGGAATTGATGTAAAGGAACATAGATTATTAAAACTACTGAAACCTGAAGTAGTATTTTTATTTATTAATGACTAATTTTTAGTTGAATTCCAGCCCTTACGTATAGTATTACAAAATTAATGTACATACATGTAACTATTAGGCCACAGCAAGTAATTTTTAGTTTCCAACACAAGGCAATGTTGGGCTAACCCAAATGTTTCATGCTATACTACTCAATGTTTTGTATCTGTACCTGTATAGCCGCTATAACCACCCTTCAGTGTAACAGTGACACCAGCTTCTGTATCTGTATAGCCGGTATAACCGCCCTTCGGCGTAACACACCAGCTTCTGTATCTGTATAGCCGGTATAACCGCCCTTCGGCGTAATACACCAGCTTCTGTATCTGTATAGCCGGTATAACCGCCCTTCGGCGTAACACACCAGTTTCCGTATCTGTATAGCCGGTATAACCGCCCTTCGGTGTAACACACCAGCTTCTGTATTTGTACAGCCGGTATAACCGCCTTTCGATGTAACACACCATTTTCTGTATCTGTTCATTATATGCACTTTTAATTATATGCAAAATTCATAATAAATAAATTACCCTCCCCTGACATGGAGGAACTACTAATAGTGATGGAAAGACAAATTTAAAACATCTGTATATAATAAACATCATAGACTGGGAGGAAACTAATGAACTAGAGAGGCCGACATTTGCTTGGGAGCAAATACAGCATATTTCAGTCCATCTCCCTCCCACGCAAAAGTGGACTATTCCAAACTTACCCCAGTGTAAAACTGGCAAAGATTCTCAAATAAATGAATTATATAGTAGCCATGTAATTGAGAACAAAGATGCAACAACAAGCACATTGAATCTCGAAAGCTTTACTAATCTTCTTACAGGTATGTAAATACTAACAATGATGAGATTTGATACATTTTGAAGGTCTTAGGCACATAAAATTGAATGTGTGGGTCATTACGTACTACTTACGTGCAATGTGACCTCAGGTAACCCGCAATGGAACACCTGTTCCATGGCCAACGGCAGATAGAACGTGCCATTCTTTAGATAGAACATGGAACGGGTATAGCACTTTTGGCCCTTTTTTGCTGACAATAGCCATTAAAGTCCCCCAAATGAGTCATTTGGAAGTGGTGTATGCCAAATATGTGACTGTTGTTCTGTAGACACATGTTCAAGGTACCCTTATACCGAATTTCAGATCATTTGGTTGTAAAACCAGGGCTCAGGATCCAAAAATCCATTTTTTGGCGAAAAATGCCCCAAAAAACCTTCATAAAAATTTTTTAAAGGCATGTATAAAAAAAACGAAAAAAACGCCTGGGGGTATTGGCCCACTCTACCTCCATGCCAAATTTCAAGTCATTTGGCTGAATGATGGCGGAGTTGAATCCCTCTGACTGTGTGGCAGGAGGAGGAGGAGGAGAAGAAGGAGAAGAAACATCAGAGAACACAATATATTTCATCCATACCATGGTATGGACTGAAATATAACTAACCTGTCCAGCATCTGACATGTCCAGTAGCTGTGGTTCCAGCAGGCTGGTGTCTTGGAATAGTCCCTCAGTTTGCTTCAGCAGCGCAGCAAGGTTGTCAGCAACCTAGAATAAAGATGAAGGTTTTCAATCCTGTCCAAGCCGGCCAACCAGGGGACCGATGAAAAGTGGTCACCTTGGACAGGTGGTCTCCTTGAAGAGGCTCACAAAAACATGACATAAATGGTTTCCATGATGTTTTAATGTCAAATGCTGCGAGCATCTTCAGTACTTTAGGTAGAAAGTGGACCAAAAAGTGGACCTTTAAACCTTGGGGAGTGGGTGTTCTTCCGAACATCTCCCCCCCCCCCCCGCCCCTCGGCTACAGGGTAGTAGACTGGTTTATTGGGTCTTAACACAAGATATACATGCCTCCTGGTAGCCGCGGAGGGCTGAATTGTGCCTGGCATAACTTTATAGTACCCTTAATGACAAGGACAGAAATGTACGATGTGGTAAGTTTGTGTGAATACTAGACACTGCTGCTCCTACCTGACTCTTGTCTGCTGTGCCACTCCCTCCTGTGTTGCCCCCAGTGTTGAGGTTGATGTTGACAATTTGGCCTGAAGCCTGCAGCAGGGGCATCAGGACAGCCAGCATCACAAGCACTGCTTTCAGCATCATGGTTGGTTGTCGGTGTGCAAAGATCTGGAAACAACTCTCCCGACTACGGTACTGACGAGTCACAAGTGAAGAGCACCTTTTTATACCTGAGCCTTGTTGATGTTACCAGCACAGGGCTAATTATGTCATCAAACCATCTGAAACTCAGAACTGACAGTTCTAACAGATTGGAGTTCTTTGTTCAGCTACATGTGTATAAAACATCTTTCCTGACTGCAGCATTTACAAAACTGTCTACACGTTGATGATACCAACGCACAGCCAATTTACCCATCAAACCATCTGAAACTCAAGACTGACAGTATTGTCTTACAGATGGAGCTCTTTGTACATCTATATAGAGGTGAGGGAATGCAGAAGGTCTACAACCTGTTTTTAAAACCATTAACTCAACACTGCTGGTATTGCATGTTTATTGCAAGAAACGATTGTTCGCTAAGCCAAGTGATCATTAACAGCTTTACTTATGTAATCTTTGTACAAATTATGTAAATTATGTAAATGGGTCTCCCTGACATTTTGTGGAGGGTGCATATCGGTCTTTGCCAATGGGAGAAATTCAAGACGACTCTAGATCTTATTGACTCTACACAGTACAGTTTGTTGCTGTGAGTTCAAAAGGTCAAGGCCACTACACCTAAGAGGAGGGTCTGTATAAACGGCCATCTAAACCTCAAGTTAAACTGTTAGGTAATATCTAATGCTGTTGGAGATATCAATTTTATTTCAAACTTATTACATGTACTTTGGAATAGGAGTCTTGATTCACAAAATATGATATGCCTAGTACATGTTCCTTGCAAATAATAATGGTCTGCTGGAACTGTTTAGCTATTGGAAATCTGACAACCATTTTTTCCAGCCTACTTATTTTTTTTACTACAGGTAGTAAGTACTTACTAGTTTTCTGTTCTTCCAAATGTAACTATAACACTGGCACAAGTGGCACTAGTCAGAGCTGTCCCCAAAAAGTCAAGGCCACGTTTTCCCACTGAGTACCTTCAAATCTCCTTGGTAAGCTGTGTGAGTAAAGTGTTCGAAGGTCTTCTGCGGGATGCATGATTTCTGGACACTGTAAAGAGTCTGGGCGCATCTCAACATGGTTTTATGGGAAACCGATCGACAGTCACAGCACTGATTCATATTTTACAACAGTGGCACGAGGCACTTAACTCTAAATCTAAGTTGGACGTGCAGGCAGTATTTATGGATTTCAGTTGTGCTTTCGACACCATTAACCATGGCCAACTTTTGCAAACCTTGGCGGACATGGGTATTAGAAGGTCCCTATGGAACACAATCAGCAGCTACTTGGGAAACAGAACCCAGAGGGTGAAATGGGGTACCTGTTTGTCGAAGCCACATAACGTCCTGGCGGATGTTCCTCAAGGTGGAATTTTGTTGCCACTGCTGTTTGTGATCTGTATGAACTCACTGGACGCCCAGCAGTAGGCCTTAAGAGAGCCCTGTTTGAAATACATGTGTGACAGCACACTGTAGTAGTTTGTATGTCACAGGTAAATCCAGGGGGTACATGTACAAACAAATCGTGTGTGTTGTACTCTGCTTTTATTTACTGGTCTTTCAACTCATGTGCTTTTGCCTGGAGGTGGTTTACTATAGTACTGGAAAAAAATAACTGTTACAAGAAATTCTACTCAGAGAAGGTATTAAGTTCAATACTACACATGTCGATGTTACAATAATCAGTGTATTACTAACCTTCATGGTACATTTCATTGATAATGTCCTGAACAGCATTTACCATCTTCTGGTAGCCCTTTGTACAAAATCCTTGACCTGCCTCTTATCCTTGACCCTCTCGACTAGCAACAAACAATGATCAGTCGGTAACTGCACACAGTCGTCTTGAATTTCCCCCATTGGCAAAGACCAATAATATGCACCCTCCACAAAATATCATGGAAACTCATCAGTAAGTAAGTAGGTACTAAGAAAAGCTGTTAATGATGACTTGTTGGCTAAGCGAACAATCAAACAGATACTTGGCAGGACCACATGCAGTACCAGCAGTGTTGAGTTAAAGGTTTTAAAAACAGGTTGTAGACCTTCTGCATTCCCTCACCTCTATATAGATGTACAAAGAGCTCCTATCTGTTAGACAATGCTGTGAGTCTTGAGTTTCAGATGGTTTGATGGGTAAATTGGCTCTGGGTTGGTATCATCAACGTGTAGACAGTTTTGTAAATGCTTCAGTCAGGAAAGATGTTTTATACACATGTATAGCTGTACAAAATAATACTTTGCTGGACAGATTGCAAGTAACGCAAGGTTACCTGTGTTTCCGCACATTTGTAGCCAGCATAACTTTTGAACCTTTGGATGGATTGTAATGATATTTGGTATGTGGGTAGGTGTTGGGTAGGCAAAGGACACACACACACTCACACACACACCACGCAAAGACACACACACACACACACACACACACATACACACGCACACAAAGACAAATAACATACAGAGACCCCGACTCACGCACTCACACTTGCGCGCACACACATTCTCTCTCATACACGAACACGCACACACTCATACACAGAGACGTGCGAACGTCTCACACATACACACGCGCACGCATGCATTCTCTTTCTTCCGAGCATACCGTACATTAGTCGGGATGTATTACTTTGCAGGCTGGATAGATGGTAGAAAAAATCATCGTAAAAGGAATGTAGCTGGCCAGTAAAGTTAGCCGGCCATAGAGGGCCCAGTTTGTCTGCACGGGAATAAAAGTGCCCTCGGACAGATCTTCGAAATCTAATAAAAGTACCCTGAGGCTCTAGAAGTACACCCCCCCTCCAGAAAATTTTAAAATGGACACGTAAGCAACATCTATGCTCCAAAAATGTGTTCTCACTGTGTATATTTAAATCTATATGACTGTCACTTGCAATTACTGGTCCCGATTACTAGTAAACATACCCCCCCCTGAATACTAGTATAAGCACCCCTACCCCCTACAAATCTTCAAAATCTAATAAATATACCCCCCAGAATAAATGTACCCCCTGGAAAATTACCAAATTAACAGCCTGTATTTTTATTATTGAGGAGTATACATGTATGGCACTTGCAAGCTAATTTATATCTGTGAGTATAATCATCCATCAATGTTCACACAATTTGTTGTTGATTGTTGCACTGCATACTGTATCATACATGTTATGAGCAGAAACAGTACTATCAAGTTTTGAAATAAGAGTTCTTTATTTTTTAAAGCTTGATGATTATCAGTAAGATTCCATTTATAGATTAATTTACAATATGCTAAACATATGCTTCATACAAATTGTTATACTAGTGTAAAAGCCATTGGCAAAGAATTGATAATTATCTACAAATATTGTAATATTATTTCTTTTTTTTTATCTTTCCCAAATTTCCATTGATTTTATGCATATTTCCCTTTAATTATTAAGTTCAATACTACACATGTCGATGTTACAATAATCAGTGTATTACTAACCTTCATGGTACATTTCATTGATAATGTCCTGAACAGCACATTTACCATCTTCTGGTAGCCCTTTGTACAAAATCCTTGACCTACCTCTTATCCTTGACCCTCTTGACTAGCAACAAACAATGATCAGTCGGTAACTGCACACAGAGTCGTCTTGAATTTCCCCCATTGGCAAAGACCAATAATATGCACCCTCCACAAAATATCATGGAAACTCATCAGTAAGTAAGTAGGTACTAAGAAAAGCTGTTAATGATGACTTGTTGGCTAAGCGAACAATCAAACAGATACTTGGCAGGACCACATGCAATACCAGCAGTGTTGAGTTAAAGGTTTTAAAAACAGGTTGTAGACCTTCTGCATTCCCTCACCTCTATATAGATGTACAAAGAGCTCCATCTGTAAGACAATGCTGTGAGTCTTGAGTTTCAGATGGTTTGATGGGTAAATTGGCTCTGCGTTGGTATCATCAACGTGTAGACAGTTTTGTAAATGCTTCAGTCAGGAAAGATGTTTTATACACAATGTAGCTGTACAAAGAACTCCAATCTGTTAGAGCTGACAGTTCTGAGTTTCAGATGGTTGGAGACATAATTGGCTCTGCGTTGTTAACATCAACAAGACTGTAGACAGTTTTGTAAATGCTTCAGTCAGGAAAGACGTTTTTTTTACATCATTTTGCAGTGCAACCATGGGAGTGGAGATGGTGATTGTCGTCCTGGCTGTTCTGATGCCGCAGGCTTCAGGGTCTGGGTTAGTCATCAACATCAACATTAACATTGGCACACTAGGAGGGGCCAGGAAAGATGCCAGTAAGGTGAGTTTACACTCTGAAACACACATTTTTCTCCATAATGATACAGCTTTGATTGGAAGATTCTTGTACTATAGTTGTTCTTCTCATCTGATCTATCTCTTCTCAGTAAATTTTGACTGTTTATATCTGGCAGCCGTTTTTTCACTCAAATGTAATGCCTAATATATGTTCCGAAATCCTTATATTCCGAATTCTGTATATTCCCAAAATCCCTATGTTCCAAAATCTCGATGTTCTGCAGTCCTTATGTTCCGAAATCCACAAACACACACACCACACACACACACACATCACACACATGCACACACACATACACCGCACACACACATACACCGCACACACACCACACACCACACCACACACACACATACACACACACACGCGCGCGCGCACACACACACACACCACACCACACACACACAAAGACAAATAACATACAGAGAACTCGACTCACGCACTCACACTTTCGCGCACACGCACTCTCTCACACACGAACACGCACACACTCGTACACAGAGACGTGCGAACGTCTCACACACATACACACACGCACGCATGCATTCTCTTTCTTCCGAGCATACCGTACATTAGTCGGTATGTATTACTTTGCAGGCTGGATAGATGGTAGAAAAAATCATCGTAAAAGGAATGTAGCTGGCCAGTAAAGTTAGCCGGCCATAGAGGGTTGTGGGGTGCCCGGCTTCAGGATCGGTCTATCATCCTCCCTTCTTTTCTGTTGCCTAGCCCTTTTCCTTCGTCCCTGGACTGTGCCTTGCATGTTTCAAGAATCAAGATAGATTACATACATTGTACTTCAAACAGTTTTCCTAATATTTATTAAAAATTCAAGCCCTGACTACTATGGTACATTATTTCCTTTACTAGATTATTCTCAATGTTGAAGAATTGGCCCGCGGACTTGCTACTTGGCAGAACATCATGACACCTATTCCTGGCACCACCACTGGTCCTGGCACCACCACTGGTCCTGGCACCACCACTGGTCCAGGCACCACCACTGGTCCTGGCACCACCACTGGTCCTGGCACCACCACTGGTCCTGGCACCACCACTGGTCCAGCCACCACCACTGGTCCTGGCACCACCACTGGTCCTGGCACCACCACTGGTCCAGGCACCACCACTGGTCCTGCCACCACCACTGGTCCAGGCACCACCACTGGTCCAGGTACCACACCAGTTCCTATCTCAACACCTGGTCCAACCATTTCACCTGAAGAGCTGCCCACACCCTGCCCCAGCAGCTACGTGTATGAAGAATTCCTGAACAGGTGTTTCAACTTCTCCACTGATTTAAGTAACTTCACTGATGCCAGGTCTGCCTGCCAGGATGTTGGCGGATTCCTGGCCATGCCTAAAGACCAGGCAACAAACGACTTCCTGGTCAGTCAAATCCACAATAGGTACCCCCCTTTCTCCATGGTCTGGTTTGGTCTGACCGACCAGGTACAGGAGGGAGTCTGGGTGTGGGAGGACGGGACGCCGCTTGCAGGCTGGTCTGACTGGGGATTTGGGCAACCCTCCAATATCACTGCTGACTTTGATTGTGCTTGGTGGGAAGGTTTTGAGGCCTATAAGTGGTATGATACTGAGTGCTCCAACATACAACATTATGTGTGTGAAGTAAATGCTACTGTTGTCTGATTTCTCAGTACACATTTGTCAAGTTGTACCAAGTACTGCAACAACTGTTTGAAGTTTTGGAGTGAATAAAGGTTTCCTTTGTCATATTTAATGTGTGTGTTGCCATTATTATTGTGAAGTGGCTATGGCAAGGAACATAGCCATTATGTAAAAAAAGAAAATTTACAAAACTCATACGTCGGGACTCGAACAATTAGTTTTTGAGTGTTAAATGCAAAACAGCGAGTGTTAAAAAAGAAAATTAGAAAAAAAATTCTACGTCGGGAATCGAAAGAAGGCTCAAAGGTCCACAAAATTTTATCTTAAGGTCCAAGACTTCTTTAAAAGATGGACCAGCGGGGCTGGAATCCCAGAAAAAATGGCTCACTTGGTCATATATTGAATAAAAAGTTATGTCTGATTTTTTCTGTGAAATCCTCTCAAAAATGCACGAAATGTCATTTCAGAAGGTTCAATTTTCAAAATTTTCCGGGGCTCACTGGGCCCTCAAACTGTGGGAAGCCCCCCCCCCTCCAAAAT
>NW_017804675.1:552505-595400 GCF_001625305.1 Branchiostoma belcheri | reverse complement strand
CAAAATCTTGGCTACGGGCATGAAGCATGAAAGCCCGTCTTTAAAAAGAGAAACAATAAAACTTATTGACATTCCTGAGTAAGAACAATTATTTATGAAATGTTGCAGAGCTATAAATCCATACAGGATAAAGCCGTCAGGCAAAAATTAAAGCATTCTTGTAGCAGGGTGCAGGGTGACATCAACAGTGACATCTAGCGACGTTTAGTGGAATAGCATGTCTGAAAGGTTGACCCACTGTTGCATGTTCCGTGGATCAAGAAACTTTCACGAGGTAATAGAATGTCCTTACATGGATTGTTGCATGGATTGATGCCTTGTTACGCCCAAGCTTTATGTTGTCTGAATGCATTTTGGGCTCAGGCCAAAAACGGTTCGGCCAGAAAACGTCACAACTTTCTCCCAACATCTGCTTTGTTTTACAGCGTTTCAACTTTCGCGCCATCTTTCAAACGTGACCTCTGACCTAACCAAGATGGCGTCGATCTGACGATAAAAAACACGTTCGCTCACTTTCTGGTGCGATTTTTGCATTTTCCCGTCCCTTACGACCAACCATAGTCTTCATATGGTTCAAATTACTTAAGATAAACCTAAGGAAGGCTAAAATATCGTCTTAAAGGATGTCGGAGTCTACCAAGGAGGCGTTTCGCCGCCTTAGACCGATCTGCGTGAGACTGACGAAAGAGCAGACGGTTGAGAACGTCTTGGAGTTGAGGAGAAGTCTGGAGGAAACTTCGGAGGAGGACCTTCAGCAGCTCCAGGAGTACGCGCTGTTTCCTCTCAGGATCATGCTCAAACAGAAACAGCGAGCGTGAGTTTTTTTTTTGATAAGCGAAAGAGCGAAAATACAGAAGGTTATGTGTTTAACAGTGGGGGGTTATATATAGGCGCTACCAACTGACCCGGCCGATGGGTCTAGATCTTTTACGTCTTAGCTGATTCAGTAGGAGCGTCAGATTGTAAGCTGGTGCTCGGGGGGTCGTGGGTTCGAACCCCGGCCCAGGACCAGGAGGGTTTTTATCTGTTTCTACTGCTCGCTCCTGTTTCTTACAGTGGTTCCCACACCAGCCCAGGGACCACCATACATACTGGTCCCAGGGTTGCTGATTTTTTCAATCGGGTATAACTTGGGTTGTGGTACATGTATCTTCATGATATTTGGTAGGTAGGATGAGGTTGGGAAAAAGAAGGTCAAGGGGAATTTTGGGTACTCTAGCGATTTTGTAAGGTACTGCAGGTTCAGGAGTACATGCTGTTCCCTCTCAGAAGCAGCGTGCGTGAGTTTTCTACCTATGGGCGAAAATACGCCTGACTTTTTTTTGTGTGTGGCTATGTCACAGTATGTGTGCGTATGTGCTGTCTGCAGCTTGCAGCTCACATTCTGTACTCTCAGAGGTTACAAAATTTTTTGTGCTATATATGCTCATGAGTGCATGTTATGATTCAGTCATTTCTCAAATTAAGGCACGAGAGACTGACCCAGGCAGTGTTGGAGTGTATGACCCACGTGTTCCAACACACCCACGTTCACCACTGGGACATGTTGGAGGACACTTTTACCCAGCTCTGTGTCCTTCTCAGCTCACCCGCCAATAACGGACAAGGTACGGGAAATCTTAAAATATTTGTGGAAATTCATGACACTACAAATCATAATGCATTCGCAATATATAATATTATGTACACTGCATAATTGTTTCAACTGTGAATTTAGGAAAGTGTAAAAACTGTGTGGCAACAACAGACGATAAACTAGATAGTGAGGGTGTGAGTGTGTGTGATTTTTACATCAATATTAAGTCCAAGCTTAAATGAATGAGTTAGTAGCAGTTTACAGTATGTAAGTTGTAAGTTCATGAAGGGTCATGGCATCTTATTTTGTGGTATTATGTTGTGAAAATTGGATTATACTGTGTGTTTATGTGTTGATGTACATGTAGAATGTCTGCCCTACCGGGGTACAAAGTGTATTTAATTTCTATACCCAGTTGCTGATATAAGTGAGGAAGTGAAGCTGGCCGTGGTCACAACACTGAAGAGTCTTCTTTTGGCTGCTGACTCCAGGTTGGTAGCGAATTAGTGGTGTAACATTGCATCTGATGAGCCATCTTAACTCTAACTGCTCCTTGATTCTACCTAGGGAAGAAGCACCTACTGTATTATATGATAACAGGTTCCTTTCTTTAAAAACATGTTTCCAAATGGTTATTCCACCTTCTGACACTTAGTCATACAAGATATGGGACCTTCCGTAAATGCAGTTAATTTACATGGTACTGTAGTCTGTACTTTTGTAAATTGTGGTCATAATAAAATGTTGAACTTTATTCCAACACAAGGATTACACAAATTTTCACCGATTAATGACCAATCACCTTGAATGGTACGTGTAATCCTTGCTTCCTTGCACTCACCGCCACCCTGCTTTCGGTGGCGGACAGGGAGTGGCGCCCCTGCCCATTGAGGACCTGCAGACCACAACGTACACACACAAAACTTCTATAAGCGACCACCCTATCCAATACCCCCACCCCCACCGTGCTGGAGCCCTCAACCGATTGAGGTTAGCATGAAAAGGGAAGAAGAAGAATAAAGTCCAATACATGTATTAACACTACCAACACAGATGAACTTCCATGATAATTTGTAAATTGTGATTTTTTTCTGGATATTTCCCTACCAGCCTCCTGGTGAGTCTGTACTCGGTCCGACGGCTGCCTGTGATTGGCCACGCCGTGTCCGTCCTGCTGTCAGCAGCTGAGCAGGAGAGCGCCAGGAAACTCCGGTTGGAGACCCTGGAGTGTCTGATGGTGCTAGCAGGCTGTCACTCCGGTGAGAGACCTTGGATGAAATGTACCTGTACAGTTTTAGAAATATCCACCTACCGTCTGCATTTTGCAAACATTTTCAATATTGCAGACCTTCAGCTGCAATTTTGCAGATTGGAAAAATCAGGGTAGGCCAGGCTGTCACATGTAAGAACTGTAATTCACTTTATATTCACGGTAGCAACAGTTCACGGTCTGAGAAAAATGGACAAGTCATGTTCTCGGAAATATATATTTTTCACGGTGGCGACAGGTGCAGGAAAAAGAAAGTCCAGGAATTATTTGTTAATTGTAATGATAAGTTCATGGTACAAAAGGGACAGTGAAAACAGTGAACATAACTACAGTACATACAGTACAGTAAAAAATCAGGAATTACAGTAGTGTTTTCATCTTGACAATGTCTTATGTTCTGTGCAGATCCTCCTGACCTTGAAGCAGAACGACCTGACCTTGACCCCAGTCTGCAGAGACAGATTGCCGACAGCTTTGCCTCCTTCTTACCTGGGATCACGATGACCCTCTCTAGGGTCATCATGGGAGATGCCAAACAGGGGCATGCTGTGACTGTGGTAAGTCTGATGGAAGAAACTTTGAAAGATTTTCTCTGTAATCAGATGATTACATATTTTCCCAAACTGTGAAAAAGAGCGAATTGGTTTTGTGTCAAGAAATATTGTTGCATTGTAGTAAAAATCTTGCTTCAAAAAAAGACTTGCACTAGTCTTAATGCAAGCACGTCTACCCCCCAGTTTAGGGGAAAAATGACGTTAAAATTGGATTAAACATGGAGACCTCCATGGATTAAAATATTATAGTATCCAAATCAGAACCTCAGCACAAGGAACTCGCTGTAATTTTTTTCAGTTTTGCTGAACTGATATTGGACAGTGGGAAATGCATTGTTAAATGTTATATTGAAAAATCTATATTACCATTTAAGTCATTGTGCCCAGAAACACAGAAAATAACCCTTGTGATGGTAGAACCTTTATTGTGTGTATCTAATTCAATGTTTTGTCCTCCTCTTCAATAGGCTGCAACAGAAGCATGGTCCAGAATTGTTGCCATGGTGATGAGTGACAGCTCACTGGGTGACAACGAATCACAACAAAGTCTGAAGTCACATGATACGGATGTCAGTGAGAGGCTGAGGTCACTTCAGGTCAGGAGAACAGAGGACTGGTGCAGCAGCACCGTGGAGAAACTCAAGGTCAAGTTCAAACAGCTTTCTTGTTTTACTTTTCAAAATCTGGTAGTCTTGTGTTAGTGTTGCTGACTCAGAATCTGAAGGTCCTGGGTTCGAATCCCTGCATGGCAAGTCCCATTGTTGTGTCTTTTACAGCTACATTTTTGTATTTCCTCACTAGACTCATGTGAAAATGAGTACATTTGTACTTGAATTTAGCTTTGGTTAGGGAAGCATATAGGAACTAAAGTGGAGGTCCTGTGTTTGCCAAGATGAGAGTCAAACCTAAGGAACATAAAAGAACCCACCACACTTATGGAAAAGAGTGGGAATTTATCTAGCACCATTATTTTTGAAATACAACCCGTCCTTTTTCCAAACTTCAGGTGCTGGTAGAGAGAATAGCAGGCGTGGTGACACACCCCAGCTGGAGAGTCAGACTGGCTCTGGTGGAGTTCGCAGAGAGACTTCTCATGAACTGCACTAAGTGAGTCGAGTTTTCTGCAGCAGGGTTTTATAACTCTAGTTCTGGATGGATGTACATGTATACTTAAGTTATGTTTACTGAAGGAAACATATTGTTTTTACTCAGTTTCTTCCTCTTCTTCTTCTCCAAACAGTGACCTCTGACCTGACCAATGACATGATTTGTTGACGTCTGTCACCATGGTGACTGGTGTTGGGTTACGTAATGTTGCAATCTCATGGTCTGCTATACTAGTAGTAGTACATATGTATGACTGTTTTTGAGTAAGAATTAACAGAGCAGACCATGTCCGAAGGTAAACATTGTGCATTTGATTTGCAAAATTTAATGTTACTTCTCTACTTATTAGTTGCTTCTCCCTCCTAGATAGATAAATACAAAAGAGGGCAGATTTGGGGTTTTACATTGTGTCTATTGCTAGTGGTAGACTGTTACATGTGGTGTTCCTGTGTCCCCTGTAGGACCCTTGAGTGTTGCTTACAAAAGAGTGCAGATTTTGGGTTGTGCGTGTGTCTATTGCTAGTGGTAGACTGTTACATGTGGTGTTCCTGTGTCCCCTGCAGGAGCCTTCAGTGTTGCTTACAAATGAAGGCAGATTTGGGATTTTACATGTGTCTATTGCTAGTGGTAGACTGTTACGTGTGGTGTTCCTGTGTCCCCTGCAGGAGCCTTGAGCGCTGCACCTCGCCCCTCCTGCAGGTGTTAGTGAGCCAGGTGGGGGACGACTACCCACAGGTGGCAGACAGGTGCAGGCAGGTGCTTGGCAGGTACTCCGAGGCTCACCTGGGCTCCAGGCCGCTGGTGGAGATACTGGAGGAAAATCTCCACTCTCTAGCCACGTCTCTGCCCAGGCTGATGAGGACAGCTGGTGAGGAGACGTTTTTTGTTGTTTTATCTTCTATATGAATTATATGTTTTTGATATTTTCTTCTTCTCTGAACAATATTTTTTTAAATGTTTACCTAAGCAGAAGGAAAACAAGTTGTTTTTGCTCATTTCTTTTTCTTCTTCTCCAAGCAAATGCATGTAAGGTCAATAGCATGGACCAGATGTCTTGTCACCATGGTAACTGGTACTGCAGCAGACACTGTGGTGTTTGATTACTTTAAGTAGCAAGTTGCAAGGACAGGGCTGGAGGGGCTGGTTGCTACATTGTACTACTGTTACTTCTGAACATAGAAATATGGTTTTGGGTGGCTGAGCTATATAGGTTTGTGTGTCTGTGTGTCCAGGCAGTGTAACTTGATATTTCATTCCCCAGATGATGGTAAGAAGCTGTCAACCTTGACCCTGACCTACGGTTACCTGGAAGTATTGTTTTGGGTGGCTGAGCTGTGGGTTTGTGTGTCTGTGTGTCCTGGCTGAGTATTTTTATATTTCCTTCCCCAGATGATGATGAATTTGACTCTTACCCAAGATTACCTGGAAGTATGGTTTTGGGCGGCTGAGCTGTGGGTTTGTGTGTCTGTGTGTCCAGGTAATGTAACGTGATATTTCATTTTCCAGATGATGGTAAGAAGCTGACAACCCTAACCCATGGTTACCTGGAAGTATTGTTTTGGGTGGCTGAGCTATATAGGTTTGTGTGTCTGTGTGTCCAGGTAGTGTAACTTGATATTTCCTTCCCCAGATGATGGTAAGAAGCTGACGACCTTGACCCTGACCCATGGTTTGCTGGAAGTATGGTTTTGGGTGGCCGAGCTGTGGGTTTGTGTGTCTGTGTGTCCAGGTAATGTAACGTGATATTTCATTTTCCAGATGATGGTAAGAAGCTGACAACCCTAACCCATGGTTACCTGGAAGTATGGTTTTGGGCGGCTGAGCTGTGGGTTTGTGTGTCTGTGTGTCCAGGTAATGTAACGTGATATTTCATTTTCCAGATGATGGTAAGAAGCTGACAACCCTAACCCATGGTTACCTGGAAGTATTGTTTTGGGTGGCTGAGCTGTGGGTTTGTGTGTCTGTGTGTCCAGGTAGTGTAAAGTGATATTTCATTTTCCAGATGATGGTAAGAAGCTGACAACCCTAACCCATGGTTACCTGGAAGTATTGTTTTGGGTGGCTGAGCTGTGGGTTTGTGTGTCTGTGTGTCCAGGTAATGTAACGTGATATTTCATTTTCCAGATGATGGTAAGAAGCTGACGACCTTGACCCTGACCCATGGTTTGCTGGAAGTATGGTTTTGGGTGGCCGAGCTGTGGGTTTGTCTGTGTGTTCAGGCTGAGTATGTTGATACGTCGATGAAGATTAGACATCCAGGTAATAAGATACGCCAAAAAACAGTTCCCCAAGCAACTGGATATGATTTTGGAAACGGTCAGTTTCAGCTAGTATTCTCAGTCACTGACGAAAGCTAGTGGATACTAGCTGAAACGTCTGACCGTTTCCAAAATCATATCCAGTTGAGTAACTGCTTTTTGGCATGAGTATATGTTGATATTTCCTTCCCCAGATGATGGTAAGAAGCTGTCGACCTTGACCCTGACCCATGGTTACCTGAGACTGCTGGGCCCGAGGATGACATCACTGTTGAACTCCGCACCTCACCTGAGGAGACTGTCGCTGGCTCTGGTGCAGGTGTTGGAGCTGGACGTTACCGATGTGAACATAGTGGGGGAACGGACTCCCGGGGCAGGTGAGAATCAATCAATCAATCATTCAATCAATCAATCAATCACTTATTCAATCAATCAATCAATCAATCAATCAATCAATCAATCAATCAATCAATCAAGATACTGTTGGTGGATGTTATATTATCTGATGTTAAGATAGTGGGAGATGAATGAATGAGAAGACTCTCGCTGGCTCTGGTGCAAGTCTTGGAGCTGGACGTTACCGATGTGAACATATTGGGGGAACGGGCAGCCGGGGCAGGTGGGAACCAATCAATCGATCAGTCAGTCAGTCAGTCAATCAATCAATCAATCAGTCGGTCACTCACTCGACCACTCACTGATCACTCACTCGCTCACTCGCATACTCACTCACTCACGCTCACTCACTCTTCACTCACACACTCACTCACTCACTCACTCACACACTCTCACTCACTCACTCACTCATTCACACACACGCACTCACTCACTCACACACTCACTCACACTCACTCACTCACACACTTACTCACACACTCACGCACGCACGCACGCACTCACTCATTCATGCACTCTCTCACTCACTCACTCACTCAATCATTCACTTACTCAATCATTCAATCACTCACTCACTCACATACACATACACATACTCACACATTCACTCAATGACTCATTCACTCAATCATTCAATCACTCACTCAATCACTCACGAAATCATTCACTCACTCAATCAAGAGACTTGGTGGATGTTACAGATGTTAACATAGTGGGAGATGAATGAATGAATGAATGAATGAATGAATGAATGAATGAATGAATGAATGAATGAATGAATGAATGAATGAATGAATGAATGAATGAATGAATGAATGAATGAATGAATGAATGAATGAATGAATGAATGTAGGGACTCTGCTGCACCTTTAGCACTGGTACCAAGTGCCTGTGTTTCTTGCTGCAAATGACTTGCTTCAGTATTTTATAAAGATTCAAATGAGATCACACACTTCGAATATGAGAAAGAAAACTTTTAATCAGGCCAACTTAAAATAGTGTAATGTTACTTACATGTAAATTGTACAGCTTGTGTACACAGCTATTAGACAACAACAGCTTCAATTCACTTCACATTTTACACACACAATGTTGGCTGTCATATTCAGAGCACTAGTCTGTATGTCATGTTTATTAGATATACCTTCTTCATTAACTTCTCATTAGATGTCAGAATCCTGAATCATTACAAAATGTATGTTTACCGAAGGAATGTAAAAAAACAACACAGAAATGTGATCAACCTCAGTCAATCCCTGTACTCGCTGCAGTTTGAATTCATAACCAGTTAGCGAATACTGGCTAGGGGGCAGCAGTGGCCTTCACTTCACAGACGTAATAAAAAGTACTGCTGCAGTCAAAATCAATCCACTCACTGTTATTAACACGTAGTACAGCACAGTTGATAACATGATTATTAGGGTCAGGGCTCCCTTGTACCCAGTTTTCCCAGCCAAGTTTTGTCCCGTCCTCCCACACCCAGGTTCCCCTTGTCACCTCGTCTGTCAGACCAATCCAGACAGAGGGTGAAAAATGAATGCCGTAATTGGCCTTAACCCGTTTGTTCAGAAAGTCGTTTGTTGCCTGGTCCTTGGGCATGACCAGGTGCCCACCGGCAACTTGGCAGTCAGATCTGGCATTGGTGTAGTTCTTTGAGTCGGTAGAAAACTTGTAGCACATGTCATGTTTTTCGCAGAACCGTTCATACCCACTGGGACAGGTTAGGGTCTTGTTACAGCAGGCTGCAGAATGAGTATTATAATTATATTTTGCACTTACATACAATGTAACATACTGTCAGTCAGGTAGAGACATACATTTGTGCAAACGGTATTTATTTATAACATATTCTCATGGGTTGTGAAGGTAGTCATTTATTTAGTAAATCAAACCGTCTAGGCCTAAGGGTACAAAGCCCTGTGCTGTAGATACTACTGTACGTATTAGGTATGCATGTTAGACTCACTCTTTTTGGTGAGGCAGAGATCCAACTTGAGATCCTTGACCTGCTGCTGCACCTCCTCAATCTGCTCCTGCATTTTCTTGTTCTGTTCCAGCAACAGAGTGATGACCATGTCCTGCAGTGTATGCAAAGGGGTGTGTACTTGAAAACTTTGAGATATATTCATTCAGAAAGTTGAATTAAAAATCAGATCAACAGTCCAGTTCCACCTGTTAGTAAGTATTTGATTCAGTTTTTAAATGCCCAGGTGAAGTTCTGCCCTACCATGCATACATGTACATGTATTATGCCTTTTATAGAATAGTAAATAATTGTATTTTACTTGGATAACTGTTACAAAAATAGAAGGTCATAGAACAAATGAAGGAAAGTAATTATCATAGACCTGTTATGAGAAATACACTCTGTTCTCCAACTTTCATCTGAATCTTCAGTCCAGCATATCAGTACTCAGGACACCCTCTCCTGGAGAAACAGACATAATAAACACCAATAGATTTAGAGGACACTAACCCTGCCAGTGTCTGACATGTCCAGTATGTCCAGCTGACTCTGCCAGGTGCCTGTTGCAGGATCCTGATGTAGCCCTGTCTGCTTCAGCAGCTCAGCAATGACAGTGTCCTAGAACATTTATCAAGACAAACTTTATCCCTCTCAGTGTCTGGGCTTAGACCATGAAGTGGGCTTCATGTGCTAGTAATGGTAACTGGGGGGGGGGGGTGTCAGGTGGTCTTGTGTTTAGGCATGATATCGGTAACAAACAAAGAAATCTACCCTGGGTAAGGTATGAGACATTGAGGGGGACTAAGCAATGCTCACAAGGTTTCTCACAACCTCTTTTTGTACCCTACTCAGTAAGTCTCCATGCATGAGCAATTCCAGATTGATGTAAAAGTTGGTAAAAGACTAAAAAAAATAAATACAGGTTTCAGAAAAAAGACAGCTCCTACCTGACTCTTGTCTGCTGTGCCACTCCCTCCTGCGTTGTCCCCAATGTTGACATTTACATTGACAATCTGGCCTGAAGCCTGCAGCAGGGGCATCAGGACAGCCAGCATCACAAGCACTGCTTTCACGTCCATGGTCAAGGGTGAAATATTCTGGAAACAACTGTCCTAACTGCAGCTCTGTTGTGTCGCCACCTTCTTTTATACCAGCGTTGTTGATGTTACCAATGCAGAGCCAACAGTGAAGTCTATGAAGCTTACAATGGTCTGTAACTCAAAGCTACTGGCATTGTTAAACAGGTCAGAGGCCATGTGAGAGGCCAAGGAAACGAAGAAGGCCAACAGCCAGGTCAATTCCATTGGCACATTTGTACTTGCATGAAAGTCTTTTAAGAGAAGTTTGTTTGCTAGAGAAAGATGACGTCATTAAGTTACTTGTATAGATACCATGACATGTACATGTATTTGGTGGTACATCGTACATGTAAGTTTTTGCCAATGGAAGAAACTCAAAAGGATCCTTATTCAACCTTTACTGTACAGATTATATATATAGTGGGTAGCTGTTGGCTAAGGGCCAAAGATACATCATCTCTTCAGTCTATGATATTTGACCATTGGGCAACCATAAAAAAAAAACGATAAAACACTTTTCTCCACCCTTCTTCTTTATTATTCAATGACATCTTTTTTTTAATCAATTACATAGTTTTATGATGTGCATTATAATCCAGATACAAATGTATACCCTCTCAGGAACTCTTCATTAACTTCTCATTAGATGTCAAATTCCTGGCAGAATCCTGAATCATTATGTTTATTTACCAAAGGAAAATCAGAAATTTTATCAGCCGCAATCCCTCTACTCACTGCAGTTCCAGTGCATAACCAGTGAGCGAAAACTAGGGGGCAGCAGTGGCCTTCGCTTCACAGATGTAATTCTGAGCACTACCGCAGCTAACATGAAACCACACGCTGTTAGAACCGAGTACAGCACAGTTGATAACATCATCATTAGAGGTAGGGTCCCCCGTATCCCAGTTGTTCCAGTCAGTGCCCAGTTTTTCTCCGTCCTCCCACACCCAGGTTCCCTTTGTCACCTGGTCTGTCAGACCGATCCAGGCGTCGGACAGTGTGTATCTACCCTTAACCTGTTTGGCCAGGAAGTCGTTTGTTGCCTTGTCTTTAGGCATAGCCAGGAGCCCACCGTCAGCCTGACAGGCGGACTTGGCGTCGGTGTAGTCTTTATAGCCTGTCTTGGTAGAAAACTTGTAGCACATGTCGGGCTTCTCACAGAACCATTCATACCCACTGGGACAGGCTGGTAGGGTCTTGTTGCAGCAGGCTGCAGAATGAAATAGTATGTAAGCCATCCAGAAATACACACTTATGCTATCAAAAACATAAACTCTTGAATGAAGATAACAGTTCTGTAAATCAAAATGGTGTACAAAAACCTTTGCTGAAGATCGCATTCTACAAATGCATAATGATATCATAATAACTAAGTATGTTATTATGACGTGACCCAGACTGGAGAACATCCTGGAGGCTAGGCACCGCATGAACTGTGCCAAGTAGTAAATGGACTGATAGGCTGATATAATTATTCTAATCTATGCTGATACTAGTACATTGTATTTCTTTTTTGTGACATATTGTTTAGGTTTAAATGTGTGTCTTAAGCTTGTTTGTGTGCTAGTGTTGTCTTGTGTGCGTGCTGTGGCCCACGAGTATTGTATTGTTTGCAGTTTCAATAAATCAAATCAAATCAAATCAAGACATGTATACTATTATGTTACTCACTCTTTTTGGTGATGCAGTGATCCAAAGTGAGATCCTTGATCTGTTCCTGCATCTTCTGCATCTGTTGCTGCATCTCCTTGTCTCGCTCCTGCATCACCTTGTTCTGTTCCAGCAACAGAGTGATGAGCATGTTCTGTAATTGGATGTGAAGGGACGTACATGTTAATAAATAATCGACAAACCACTAGTAATGGAAAGACAAAAACATCTTCTCGGATGACCATTGTCAATCGATGATGACGATTGGAAAATGGACCCAATAAAAAAAGACCCGGTAGGCAACTAATAAACTAACCTGCCCAGTATCTGTCATATCCAGTAGCTGTGTTTCCAGCTGACTGGTGTCTGGGAATAGCTCTGCACCCTGCTTCAGCAGCTCGGCAACCTTGTCAGCATCCTAGAATAAAGATGAAGGAATACTTTACTAGTAGGTTTACAACCAAAACCTCAGACTTTGTTATAAGATTCCCACTCACTGTCTGGGCTCAGACCAAGACAGGAATAATTGGTGTCTAATCTACATGTAATTCTGTAATTTTTGTTTTTATTAATTACTAAGGCCACAGCAAGTAAATTTTATGGATGACATCCTCCCCAGACTCCAAATCTAATGCGAGCGGGCGAAAAAAAACAAGGCGGGCTGAAAAAAACAAGGTTCCTACAGTTTAAAATTTTGACTCAATCAGTGTACAAATGGTTTTGATTCAGTGGGAACATCACATATACACAGCTAGCATCACATATCACTGCATCAAAGTAAGAAACAAACATTAAATCAGAGTCTTTTCTTGTCGCGCGCGGATGTCATCCATAAAAATTACTTGTTGTGGCCTAACAGTACAGTATAATATCATGCTCAGGGTTTTCATGGTCCCTTTTGTACCGGAAACTTCTCAGACTGAAATCTAAATGCACTCAAGGTTTGTAACAAGCCATACTGTCCTTATACCCTTATAATTACTGACAAAGAAAGAAATGTACTACATTTGTGTTGATAGGCAGCTCCTACCTGACTCTTGTCTGCTGTGCCCCTCCCTCCTGTGCTGCCCCCAATGTTGAGGTTGATGTTGACCGTCTGGCCTGAAGCCTGCAGCAGGGGCATCAGGACAGCCAGCATCACAAGCACTGCTCTCACGTCCATGGTTAGCTCTTGTGGTCACAGCGATCTGGAAACAACTGTCTCAACTGCAGCTCTGACGCACCAGCAAATGCCACCTTCTTTTATACCTGAGTGTTGTTGATGTTACCAACGCAGAGCCAATAGTGAAGTCTAAAACAGCCGTAAAACTATTATTCTGAAACTCAAGACTACCGGCATTGTCAAACAGTTCACAGCCCTTTGTAGAGGGTGAGGAAATGGAGAAGGCCAACAGCCAGCCTTATAAAAGAATTTGAAAGTCAAGTTTGCAAGTCAAGTGTGAAAGTCAACACATTGTAATCTAATCTAATAATCTAAACCTACTCAGAGGTACAGTTTGATTGTACGTTAAACAAACTAATTCTCATTGAGTCACTAATGGCCTAAGGTTAACTTTCCAATGATACATTGTATTTTGTGGTAAGTACACAGTCATGTCTTTGCCAGTGGAAAAAAAACTCAAAACTGTGCACTCACTGTTACAGTGTGTTGCCGTTGGTTGAGGGCCAAGGGTACATGTATATATATCTCATCTCATTTAGCCCTTATTTCAAGTATTCGACCTTTGAAAATCTGAGAACCTTTTTCTCCACCCTTCTTGTTCTTTGTTCTTGTTGATATTTTACTTCATTTATTATATTTTCCCAAACTTCTCTATCTTCCTCCCTGGGCATGAACTTAAATGGTGTAGAATACCCAGTAGGTCTAAAAGAGCCCATTTATACATACCCTGGCCATGTGAACCTCTACCTGTACAATAAATAAAAGTGAAAACAATGCCACATGTGTTTCTTGCGTCCCTACCTCAGGTTTTCCAGGCGTTACTGTGAGCAGCACCACGTCAGCTGTACCGTTAGACTGTCCCCCCGCCGGTCAGTACGTCCTGACAAACAGGACAAAACGCTTCCAACACTTCCAGGATCCTCGTATTTACCAACTACTGAGCCAGATCTGCCAACTACTCGGGTACTATGGTAAGTTTTGACGAATATTTTTAAACAATTATACACAAGCACAACAAAATGTTCTGGGGTATTATGGTAAGGTTGTGGTGTAGATCACTGAAACTATCATTGTTATGGGTGAGTCCACAGGGTATAGGTGATTAAGAGCTGAAGAATAGAATTACTGTCACCTAAAGAAAAAAGGAACTTCAATTACACAACTTGTGATTTTCTAGTTTTTATTGCAAGCATCAATGATAAAATATTAATGCCTGAGATTTCAAATTTGGATTGAAAGTGTTGACGGATTTGAAATCTAGCATAGTATCAAAATCAAAGACATAAGAATTTTTAAAATTGCACCCATGTGATGTGTGTAGTATGTTTAGTTCCTCACAGTTAATGTTATGGCTACTCCACACTTTTACTTAATAATAATATACACATCTGTAGTAACATTACAGATATTTCCAAGAGTTACTTTGCTGATTGACACTAAGGGTTTACTCCATGCACATTTTGTGTTTTGTTATACAGTAGGTGATCTTTCTCTGCTTGTGGACCATTTCCTGGACCTGTGCCAGCAGTCGTCCCTGCACAGAAAACAGGCAGTTCTCATTCTCAGCCAGATTCTGCTGGGCTCCACTGGAACTGAGATCCCAGAGGTACCAGCCAGGCCACCCAGTGAGGAAACAACAGACATTATATGGTACTATGTCCATATTGTTGATCAAAGTGTTCAAAGCATGCATTGAAACAATTCTTTTGTATGGGTCAGAATCATGGGTTATCAGTATGTCACGCTCTAGAAAACTAAATGGAACCTACACAAAGATGCTGCGAGTAGTTTTCAATACACCATGGTGGAAACATACTACTAATGAGCAGTTATATGGGTCATTACCAAATGCCACTACTGTAACAGTAGTTAAACGTCGACGACTGAGCTTGGCCGGTCATGTTTTACGTAGTAAAGAACCAGCCAGTAGGCTTCTACTTTGGAGCCCTGAAGCGAGGAGAAGAGTTGGACGCCCAAATATGACACTTAAGAAACTTATAGAAACTGAAACAGGCTTGGAGGGCCTGGAACTTATTTCAGCAATGAATGACAAGCAGTTCTGGAGATCAAACTTGTCCGCTCCACCTCTTCGGAGGGTGACTGATGATGATGATGATGATGATGTCTATATTCACGTAGTAGCTGGCTACATTACATCGAACAATATGTGACACCTAACTAGAGCTGTGTACCGGTACGCAGTACCGATACTGTACCGGAAAAATTGATTAGGTACAGGTCCAAAATACCTAATCCCTCAGTACCGGTACTGTACCTAAACAATTTCACACTAATTTTATGCCTATTTGTGACCTCAAATGTGTAAATAGCTGGTCCACAATGGGTCCCTGTGTAAGGACAGTGTGTTCATGAAAACAAAAACAACTTAGTTTTGCCTATATTTTATCTGAGCATTCGCCATAAACAAAGAATAAACCTTAACTATCAAGTTTATTTATGTTTTTTTTTTGTTATTGAAGGAGTTCAGAAGAGCATATAAATTGGTCGAATTGTTCAGGTACAGGTTCAGGTCCGGACCTGTACCTAAACCTGTGTACCTGTACCTGTACCTGTACCTAAAATTTGTTTAGGTACACAGCTCTACACCTAACCCTTGAACATCTAACTCTAAACATTCTTTAAAATTAAAGCTATATAATTATAAAGAATTAACACTTTTGATCCAACACAAAGGGTTCTATGATCTTACCTAGAGCTTTCGACCAGTTCCTCTGATCTTTGACAATAGAATGGAATGACCCAGTGAGGCTCTAGGTAAGATCATAGAACCCTTTGTGTTGGATCAAAAGTGTTAATTCTTTATATGTAGTTACCAACACAGATGGATTCTTTAAAGCTATCTAGTGACAATGCCCCTACTGTACTTGGTGCCAGCAAGTTCCACTCTGCATTAGTTATAGGGAAGAATGAGTATCTAATAGTATGTATAATTGCTTTTAATTTTCAAATCAGTGTTTATTTCATGCAAATATATTCTGTTGTTGAACTCCTTTTTACAAGTTTAAGCATACAACATTAACTGCCCTTGGTTTTGTAATAATTTATATGTTGAATCTTTTTAATCTTTTTAATCTTATGTTCGAAGTTATTTTCTTTTTACAGTTCACTACTGGAGGAATACATCTCTCCCAAAAATTGGCATCTTCCAACTTCCAGCCAATCAGAATACATAGATTCTTCTAACACTACTCCTGATTGGTCCAGTGGTGCAACATTGCCATTGAAGGACACTTCTGATTGGTTGATGCCAAGATCATCTCCAAGGGGACAGCAAATTTCCTATAAGACCCTGAACAGCAACGTTCTTCTTATATGCCTGCAACTTGAAGGAATTGGTGTTTTCTCGAAGGTGCTTGGGGAAGACTTTAAGGTGTTCCTTATCCAGAGTCTTTACCCTGTTCTGGAGAAACTTGGAGACGACTCGGCAATCATCAGGTCAGTACCAGGGTTTCTCCTTGTTTCTGGCAGGAATGCCTTCACTTAATCCTGATGGATAAGGCCATGTTGATTTGATTATATGGATGACATCCTCCGGGAGCCCCAAAACTGATGCGCGCGTGCGAATAAAAAAAAAGTTGTGCAAAAAAAAAACGTTCTTTTCATTATGAAATCTACGTGGTCATGAGGGTTGAGCAAATGGCACAGAATATGGTTTGGCGAATAATCTAGTCTTCAAGTTCATTTCTTTACAATTTCGTCTTTTTTCGTTTGATTTTGGCATCTACGACATTGGTATGGTTTTTATTAATTTTTTTGTAACTTATGGTATATTTTTGCTCATTTTGCAACTGTTTTGTACGATTTACAGTATGGATGAAAACTTTCTTTTTTTTTTGGGAAACGGCCGAAAATTCATGCGCGCGCGGATGTCATCCATATAATGAAATCAACATGGCCTAAATGAATGAAATTGAGATGTAAAGTTATACTATATATAATAGAGAGACATATCATGCATTAACCTGGTTAATAATATAAAGTTAAAGAAAGAGAAATAATATTATTATTAACCTAAGTTTAGTGCACCAGCAAAGTTTGCCCCTCAAAATGCAGGAAATAGTGATTCAGAGCAGGGATTGTCTGGCTCAACATGATGTAACATGGAACAAAATTGAGATGACGGAAAAGAAGTAAGTCTATATTATGTATATGTTTCTGCAGTTCTAAAAGATTACATTTGTACATGCTAACTCTCTCTGGCTATGTTCCCAGTGAGACAGCCCATGCCACCCTTGTGTCCGTGTGTGTGAGCTGTGGGTACGGCTCAGTGGCTCGGCTTATTGCAGAGAACGCAGACTACCTGGTGAACGACATTTCCCTCAGCCTCAGGCACTTCAGCCTCCACCCCCGGGCACCGCACGTACTCAGGGTCATGCTGCAGCACAGCGACAAAGATATCCTTCCTCTGGTTCAAGACGCCATAGAAGAGGTGAGGTTGTTTTATTTTTTATTTCATTTTATTTTATTTTATGAAGATTTACCACATACCACAAGGATTGACATAACAGGTGACTATCATCTCTTCAAGATGCTTAACGTTGTTTCTCAGTCTTGTGTCCTTCAGCATAGCACACCAACTTTGCAGGCACGCGGTGCAGTGGCAGCTGGCACACCGAACAACTTGTTACAACTTGTTTTCTAGTGATGATGACCCCAGTGTACTCTGTGGCAGCAAGTTCCACTCTACAATCATAGTTATAGGGAAATTAAGACATTTTTGACCTCCTCAATCATTGGTTGATAACTCTGGTACTTGAAGGCATGACAGTTCAGGGACTACCATGTATCTTCACAGATCCTGCTAGCGTTGGACCAGCACTACGAAAGCAGATCCGTCAGCTTCCTGAGAGTTCTCAAGTCTCTGGTAGGAGCCATCAACCGGTGGTTTCCAGTAAACAAGGTTTGCATTTTCATCACATCTTGAATGCTCCGTCTTTCCCTGCAATGACATGTACAATGCAGGAACCAAGGAAACGGAGACAGTTTTCACTATGAATCTGAATCAATGCGTGAAGAAAGGAGTCTAAATCTCTCCTGCTATAAAATTGCAACATGATGTAGCCCAACACTAGTTACCATGGTGACAGACGTCTGGTTCAGGTCATTGACCTTATTGGTTTGGAGAAGAAGAGGAGGAAACAGAGCAAAAACAAATTGTTTTCCTTCGGTAAACATAATGAATGAATGAATGGATGAATGAATCAATTCTAACCCCAGAAACCTCATTTTGCAGAGTGAAGAACAAACCCAGAGACCTTCTAAGACCAGTTGGGACGTGGAGGGACCTCAGTCCATAAGAGACTTCCTGGTCGAGTATCACCGGACAAAACAGCTCGCACACGGTCTCCTTGGTGATGATGACATCACGGATGTGGAGCATGATGGGAAAGAGCGCACAGAGGATTCTGGGAATGAAGAAGCCATGGAGGAACCTGACAAGAAGCCGGAAGTTCCTGTGCATGTTAAGAACGTTCTTGAGGTAGGGTTTGTTTGTTTATTTGTTTGAGATAATGCTTACCTTCGGACATGGTCTGCTCTGTTAATTCTTACTCAAACACATTCACATACATGTACTACTAGTATATGGTGACAGGAGCAGAGCAGACCATGAAATTGCAACATTATGTAACCCAACACCAGTTACCGTGGTGAGAGACATCAACAAATCAGGTCATTGGCCAGGTCAGAGGTCAGTGTTTGGAACGGAAGAAGAAGAAACTGAGTAAAAACAATATGTTTTCCTTCGGTAAACATAAAAATAGCAAACATGCTACATCATACTACCAAATGAAAATAAGTGTAACCTTAACATATACGCAAAACCAACTTGAAGGTATTTGCATATTCGTGACTTGACAAATGCACCCCTGTAATGCTACTATATATTCCTGCAGGTGCTGGACAGGTGCAGGCACCTGATGTCCTCAGGTGACCCCTGGGTGAGACTGCAGGTGTTGGACCTCACCTGTGAGGGGCTGGTGGCTCTACAGGACAGTCAGGACCAGCTGCTACCTCAGGTGGGCAAAATTACACCTGTGCTTTATCCAGGACCAATGCTTTACACCTGGAAAGTACCGTAATTCACTTCATGTTCATGGTAGTAAAATTGCACGGTCTGAGAAAAATGTTGGTGTTCACGGAACTTCATTGTACAGAAGTGACAGGTATGAAAAAAGAAGGTTGCCGAATCATTTGTGAACGGTAATGATCAGTTTGTGGTATAGAAGTGACTGTGAAAACTGTGAAGTCAACATAAAAGTATGGTGAAAAATCAGGAATTACTTACTAACAGTACTTAAAATTTGCTTCACTTCATGTTAGATGGCTACCTGTTACAGCTGTGGCAACTGTTTAGAACACCTGTCTAGAACACCTGTTTAGAGTGCGAGTCCTGTTGAGATTAGAACACCTGTTTATCACACCTGTTGGAATACAACACTTTGCTACACTAACCATTACATCAACGTTACTTGTTCCAGGTGCACCAGCTTTGGAAGCCCTTCGTACACCGAATGGAGGACTCTGAACCCCTGGTCATACTCAAAGTTAGTGTTTTTTGCACATTTTGTAAATTTTCCCACATTTATAACTGCTCAACTCCAGTCTTTGTCAAGGAATGGCATGTGCTTCTTCTTGCACCCAAATTTGGAGCTGTGCACCCAATTTTTTTCATTGCAAAGATATTAAATGTATAGTAATGTAGCATATTCAACATCTACATGTAAGTGTCAGACAAATAGTAAAATCATTGTTATAGAAAGTAGTTATCATCTTTATATGGTGCACCCCAAAAAATTTGTGTGCACCTATTTCCAAAAACGAATTTTGACTAAATGAGCATTTACGTTAGTGTATTTATTATATAATATTATGTGAATTACATGTAAGCTAAGAGTTTTAAGTTGAAAAAAAAAATCACTGAAATTCATATGATATAATTCTGTTATTGCCTCTCCAGGCCTTTGAGACCCTGTGCATCATGGGAAAAGTGTGTGGTGACTTCATCAGAAAGCGTGTACTCAAGGAGGTGTGGCCCAAGGTCACGACCTTTCTCACAAACCAGGCCAAAATCAGGTACAAAATTTCTTAATTTTTTCTTTATTATTTTCTTTGGATTTTCCATAACAAGATGGACAGGGAGACAAAATGAGTGAATGATCACCTCTTCACGTTGTCTTCTTCAAAACTTAAATCTCATTTTCAACCTGTTAAGGAGTCTGTCTTTTTTGCAATCTTACTGTGACAGTCACTATCTTCAAGTTCACTTGGTATTTTAAGCCATTGCAGCTTTCTTACTTACAATTTACATGAAATAATATTTAAGTTAAATTCAATTGCAAACTTAAAACACTGCGAAAACGTCCATGTTTAGTCCAGAGTTTCTTTCTTGGAGATCTGTGATATTTCACCCGTCCTGACCTTATTTTAGTTTACTCCATGAAATAATTCACAAAGTTGTACACACAGTTAAACCCATTTGAACAGATTATGATCTTTTTTATTTGCATAACCCAAATCCATCTCACTAAATGTTTTAAAACATTTGTAACGGCAGAGTGCTCGACTTGGAACCAAGAGGTCCTGGGTTTGAGTCCTGACATACCACTGATCTTGTGCCCTTGGGAAAGGCACTTTACACGACTTTCCTCACTTAACTCAATGAGTGTTGTTCTGCTCTGTATTTGTTTCTATGTGTGGACAGAACACTAGTAACAGCTGCCTATAGCTATGTGCCACGTGTATTGTATCAATTTACAATTTCACTAAATCAAATTAAATCAAATCAAACATTGTGTTTGAGTGAAAGAAGGATCCGCAATTCAGTTACAGTTTGCGGATAAAGTTTTGAGGTCGCACCATCATCTTGGTGGCCTTCAGTGAGTAGTAGTGGCTAAGTTTCCAGTAATACCAGTCAACACCAACCCCTGTGTTAGAACCATGATAGTCTTCTGGCTGGTAGTAGGGACCATTCAGGACAGAGATACCACAATTGTTATACCACCAGCCACCTGACAAGAACTGAGCACAGTGTCTACTACTGTGCCCATCATTTTCCACATCTCTAGCACTGAATTTCATACCATTATTGAGCTCCATAGAGTCTCCAGCATCCCCACTGTACCCCCCAATGTTCAGTGTATAATCTGTACTCTCATCCCCAATGCTGAATGCACCGTATTTAGCATGAGCAAAGTTCCCTTCCCAATCCTGTAACTCCACATACAACTCATAGCTATTCTGGGATGTCAGGTTGTGAATTTTATCCAGTCCAAGCCAGTGTTCCCCCTCGACCCTCCCAAACCCATTTTTGTAGTCTGCCCAGTATCTATCAAAGTTGAGTCTCCCATCCACCCTCCTCTGTATGACAGTCCAGCCCCCACCATCTGTAGTCATGTCACAGTAGACATCAAAGTGGTCGGTGGAAGACTCAGGTTTGATGGGGAAGACTCCGTCCTGCACTGCGTTGGTCCAGTAGAGTAGAGGGTAGAGGGTAGCACAGTCCTCGAAGTGAGCAGCACCGGGGGGAGGGGGGTCATTCCTCTGGCCGTTCAAACTTTCATCTGTAAATACAGTAAACATAAGTTGTAGTTTAATAGATTGACAAGCAACAGAAAACCTGCATATAGGCACATTTGCACCCTCACAGTGTCATGTACATGTAACTTGGATCAAAAAAGATTTTATTTTTACCCATTCAATACCCTTGGACCACGCATCAAACATTTGATGAACTTAAAGTTTAGCATATCTGAATAAGATAAATGAAAAAAAAACAAACAAATCTACTGGACACAGTTAGTGATCTGGGCAAATTTCAGGTGCCCGAAAAATTTTTGAGAAAGCCTCAATAACCAGTACACCTTTTATAATTTGGTATTCTTAGGTTACACAGCAGAACTACAAGTAGACATTTAAAACGGACATAGCTATTAATATAATACCTTGAGCAACTTGTGGTTGAGGAATCTCAGCAGAAAACGTGACGCTGCCAGCCGCAAGCAAGATAACAGTCACCAGACTGAAGGTCAGGCCAGGCTGGAAATAATTAACAAAATAACTTACAGTACTTAGCATAATTATTCTATAAATTCTAACTAAGTCAGATATCAATGACTGGTGTCCAAGATGTTGTTGAAACACCATTTTTTGCCAGTGATGAAGACACCGGTATCGTGCCCAGTTTGCATGTGTTTTTTTTTCAAAGACAAATCCAGAGTGTAGTTTAACCCTGCTGATCAGAAACAAGATGTGCTACTTGTCTGCTTTGATTCAAGATGTAGGCCATGCTTAGCAGTGTGCATTCAAAGCTGGTAAACCATTTCAACTTAATAGCAGGTGTTTTCTTCATGATTTAATAGACATGCACAGAACATGCACTTAAATAACATGCACAGAAAGTCTTAATAGAGAATGTATGTTGGTAGTTTTTGTACAGTAAGTCGCATATGGTTCTAACTACATTTCTTACAATTAAGTCACTACAATGTAGAGTAACAAGCTGGAAATAAGATGGATTCAGAACTGATTCGTTGATTCAGAACTGAACAGGCTAGGAACCCTTAACTAACTCACCTTTGGTTTGATGCTAGAAGTCATCCTTGGATCTGTCTCCTGTCCACTTCTGCAGGTACAGTAGTGTTCTACCTGGGCAGGTTGGACCACTTTTATAGCCGCAGCAAACTTGTTTTTCTGTCAGACCTGCTGATGCTTGCAGGAAGGGAGCTATAATAATTATAATTCCTGTGGACTCAAAGGGCTGTTCTTCCTCTGCACTTTTGAGTTGTCAATAGTCTTCAAAGGCAAAATAGATGGCCTTTTTTAAAGTTCATGTGACGGGAACATCTGTTGCTTACATTACAGATACAATATCTAACTATATGCAGAAATTTTACCTGACAGTGTTATATCTTTTATGTTTGCAGTTGTGTTTTAGTTTGTGACTGGAACATCTGTTGTTTACTTTATAGATAGCCTGTCTAACTATTCAGAAATTTTTAGCACCTGAAATATCTTTAAAGTTTGCAGTTGTGTTGTACCTTGGTTTAAAGTTCATGTGACAGAAGCATCTGCTTACTTATAAGAGATTAAGACCATCTAACCATGCTTAACTTTTTACCTTAAATATCTGTAAAGTTTGTAGTTGTTTTTATTTAACTATGCAGCACTTTTGACCTGAAATATCTTTAAAGTTAGTAGTTGTTTTGTACATTTGTTTGAGCCATGTGACAGAAACATCTGTTGTTTACTGTAGCCTAAGTTAGTTAATCTAACTAATAAATATGCAAAACTATCGACCTTAAAACTTTTTACCTGCAATATCTTGAAAGTTAGCAGTTACGTTGTACCTTTGTTTGAGGTTTGTGTGACCAGGACACCTGTATGCTTGTCTGTGTGTCGTATGCTTTTTATAAAGCACCAAGCCAGTCAAAGTTGTGAATAGTTTCCAAGGCAAAGAATGTGCCCTTGTTTAAAGTTCAAGTGACAGGAACATCTGAATACTTCAGACCATCTAACTATGCTGAACGTTTTACCTGAAATATCTTTTAAGTTTGCAGTCATGTTGTACCTTTGTGATGGGAACATCTGCTGCTTACTTTAGAGATAGCCTATCTAACTAATGATAATAATAGTATGCAGAACCGTGAACCTTTGAGGTTCATGTGACTAGGACACCTGTATGCTTGCCTGTGCCGTGTGCTTTTTATAATTAAAAGCACCAAGTCAGTCAAAGTTGTAAATAGTTTCCAAGGCAAAGAATATGCCCTTGTTTTTAAAAGGTTCATGTGACAGGAATATCTGAATACTTAAGACCATCTAACCATGCTGAACTTTTTACCTGAAATGTCTTTTAAGTTTGCAGTTGTGTTGTACCTTTGTTTAAGGTTCGTGTGACTGAAACACCTGCTGCTTCTAAATAGTAAGTTTATAGATAGCCTATCTAACCATGCAGAACTTTTTACCTGTTATATCTTGAAAGTTTGCAGTTGTGTTGAACCTTTGTGTGAGGTTCGTGTGACCAGGACACCTGTTTGCTTGCCTGTGTTGTGTGCTTTTTATAATGCTACAGTCAGTCAAAGTCCAATGTACAACAATTTACAGGTACAATGGAAGGCAAAGTGTTTTTGAATAAACTTAACATGTTAGTGTAAGACTACATGCTAGTTACATTTAACTAAACTTACTACAATCCACACATTGATTCTACACAATGTGGATGGAAGACTCAGTATATAAAGTGTAAGGTAGAGTATTCTACAAGACTACTGACTACCTTGTAGTAATGTTAATACTAAAAAAAATCATTTCAGAATTCGAAGTTCAACCATTGAAACAGATTCATTTATTCAAGTTTTCCAAATTTGCTAAAATTTGACAATTCTTGTAGTCTAGCCTAAAAGCAACAAATTAATATATTACAATGAATATTAAGCACTGCTATTTGTTAGGATGATAAACTTGCAAGACTAAGTTCTGGTGGTTTTAATCAGGTAATTTCAGCTAAAGTTGAAAGGACATCACCTTAGTTTGTACCACTACAAAGGCCATAATCCTGTAAGTAAGTGAGAAATTCATTCTAGTGTTACCAGGTACAACAGTACATGTATTACACTTTGTGTAACATGTGTAATCATGAATACAGTCCTCTAACTTGCAGTAGGGACCATTTACATATAGGATATACTGAGCACAGGGAAACATACTGTTTATCACATAATCGTGTATCACCTCCATCCACCTGAATATGTCCAAACACAGTTACATCTCTAGGTCTATAGCAGTTTAAAAGTTATAGTATAATGATTGTGCTGTAACTACTAGTTAGTGTAATTCGTATGATATCAGATATTGGTTAAATGTCTATGATAATCAGGTCTTATGCACACGACTCAATAAATGTTTTGTGACAACATTGTGTTTGATTATAAGAAGAATCTGCACTTGAGTTACAGTTTGCGGATAAAGTTTTGAGGTCGCACCATCATTTTGGTGGCCTTCAGTGAGTACCAGGTACCTTTCCAGTGATGCCAGTAAACACCATACCCTGTGGCAGAACCATGATAGTCCTCTGGCTGGTAGTAGGGACCATTCAGGGCAGAGTTAGTACAACTTTTATACCACCAGCCACCTGAAAACCACCGAGCACAGTGAACACCACTCCACCCATCGTTGTCCACATCTCTAGCACTGAATTTCATACCGTTATGGTAACTAATAGAGTCTCCAGCATCCCCACTGTACCCCCCAATGTTCAGTGTATAATCTGTACTCTCATCCCCAATGCTGAATGTACCATATTTAGCATGAGTAAAGTTCCCTTCCCAATCCTGTAACTCCACATACAACTCATAGCTATTCTGGGATGTCAGGTTGTAAATTTTATCTAGTCCAAGCCAGTGTTCCCCCTCGACCCTCCCAAACCCGTTCTTGTAGTCTGCCCAACGCCTGTCAAAGTTAAGAGTCCCGTTGACCCTCCTCTGTATGACAGTCCAGCCCCCACCATCTGTAGTCATGTCACAGTAGACGTCAAAGTGGTCGGTGGAAGACTCGGGTTTGATGGGGAAGACTCCGTCCTGCACTGCGTTGGTCCAGTAGAGTAGAGGGAAAAGATGTGAACAGTCCTGGAAGTGAGCAGCACCAGGGGGAGGGGGGTCGTTCCTCTGGCTGTTGATACTTTCTTCTGTAAAAACAATCAACATAAGTTGTTCAATTGATTGATAAGAAACCCAGGGATATCTGAAAAGCAGATCTAAAGATCTAATAATGATCTAATATAAATCATGGGAAAATAAATAAAATAAACTTGAATCTAGAGAAAACTTCCACCACAGATAAAGGTACTAGTACATGCACATACCATCTACACAGAACTCAGTATTCATTAATTTGGCTGACTTGGTTCAACTTGTTTGATTTTTACTCATTCAATACTCTTTTTAATGTGGTATTTTAAGGGTACACATCAGACTATATGAGGCGACATGAAAATAAACATTTTCTTTCATACCTTGAGCAACTTGTGGTTGAGGAATCTCAGCAGAAAACGTGACGCCACCAGCCGCAAGCAAGATAACAGTCACCAGACTGAAGGTCAGGCCAGGCTGGAAATAATTAACAAAGACTCCATTAAGCATTATTTCATCAAGTCTATGCTCTATTTTTACTCTCTTTGTTATCAAAAGTTACAATGTACAACCAAGGACATTACATCTGTGTATAATGTCCTTGGTACAACCTAAAAGGACTAGAGATCTGTACTTGAGGTGATGGATTCAACTTGAACTAGACAAAGTCATTTAAAAAGTAAAAAATATGCTGCGCTAAGATTATCCCCACCAGGATTTTATACCCCCTAGCTTTATCTGCTTGCAGCCCTTAAATTTTCGAAAACAATCCCCAAAACTTCTTCATTCTCAGTAACAGCCTGTCTATTATTAAGTGAACTCCCATTCCAAATCTCTTTAAAGACCATGAAAATGGGGGAAAACAGAGTAAGGTACTAAGAACTTACCTTAACCATGTTGGCAAGTCTGTGATCTTTGTTCACACCAGAATGAGCTCCCGTTGTTTCCTCTGACCAGAAGGCAAACCTCCGGCTTTTTAACCGTTTCTCCTGTCTTATCAACTGGGAAGGTCAGCTGATGCTGTTGTAGGATGTTTTTGTTTTTATCTGGATGTGTTTTAAAGTTTGCAGGACTCGTGCTTGATGTTTCTACGTACACCTGGTCAGTATTGTAAACTTTTCAATCAAAATATGTCAGTCTCCAAGTTGGGAAGTTCTCTACTTCGGTCAATTGCTGTTGTAGGATGTTTTTGTTACATCTGGATGTGTTTTAACGCTTGCAGGACTCGTGCTTGAGTTTGCTACGTAAACCTGGTCAATTGTCAAAACTTTTCAATCGAAATATGTCAGTCTCCAAGTTGGGAAGTTCTCTACTTCGATCAATTGTGGAATTCTGACGACAGTAGTGACGTCAACGTGACATTGTGCGATTGATTTGTACTTTTACAATCTCATTTGTCTTGTATGTTTTTTTCAACACAAATATCATCAAGACCACTTATGCGAAAAACTGACAACATAGTACAGTTGCTGAAATATAGACAATTTTATATTATATAAACCAATGTCTAACCAGTTTTTAACTGACAGTCTGAAGTAATAATTACTAATAGTTGAGTGTTGCTTTGTAATGGTTTGATTTGTATTCTAAACTTTTTTTTGGTTTATCTGCATGATTAACTGCTAAACTAAGAAACTAAGTTTTTAAAACTTTTTACTGTACCAACAACCAACATCCTACAAATGTGTGTTTCAGAGTGTCACCTGTTTCATGTTTTGCCAAACAAAGCATCAAGCCCACTTTCACTAAGATATCACTCAACAAACAAGAATCTGAACTACGGACGTTTCTATAAACCAATATCGTACCAGCAAAGAAATTTAAATGCTGCTTTTAAAATTTTAAGGCTGCCTCCCAACCAACATCCTCAATGATGTAATTGTGTATTTTTAGGGAGTCACCTGTCTGATATCATGGAGTGCACGTTTGGTAAAAACTCAACAAACACACTTACTGACATACGACGTTTCTATAAACAAAGCTGCTGGTAAGCTGCTGGTATATATATAACCCTCCTTTGGGGTAACACACCAGCTTCTACATGTGTCTGTATATAAGCTGGAATGACTGCCCTTTGAAATTTGCTAAAATTGTACACATTTCTGAAATACTGACTGAGGATTCTTTTTCTATAACCAGCTAGTTGATATAAGTTCTGTTTTATAATAGAAAGGCTGTTTCCCAGCCACCATCCTAGAATTATGTAATTGTGCATGTATTTTTAGGGAGTCACCTGTCTGATCTCACCGAGTGCAATTTTAAAAACTCAAGAAATACACTTACATGTACTGAAATACAGATGTTTCTATAAACAAATAGCTGACACTGTATACAGCTGCTGGTATAACCTTATAAGCTTCATGAGAACATAACCTCCTGTGCAGGCTCTGAGGCGAGTGGGAATTTTGATACAGTGTTTTGAAGAGTTTTTAACGCGTTATTTTGATAGCCAGCCATCCTACAACCGTGGAATGGAACCTTCTCTCGACGGCTATGTAGGATGGCTGGCTATTAAAAAAACGTGTTAAAAACTCTTCAAAATGCTGTATCAAACTTCCCACCCGCCTCAGAGCTTGCACAGGAGGCTAAGGAGAATGATCCCCTAGATCAGTGCCCACGCGCGTTCTAACATGGCCGCTCTTACGTAAGGCACTCACTCTCCCACGCTCTGTTGTTTATGCAAATGACAAAAAAGAACAACGTATAACACGTTCGCTTTTACGTAATATTTAAAAATCTACACTGCATCTTATTTTTGCTAGAATTTGATATGCTTGTACTTCTCAATCAAATCTTAGAATCTGTTCTTAGTTTTTATTTACTTAGTGTGAAAAGAAGTAAACATGCATCTTGAGACCTGCTTCATCATTAGAATTTTAATCATAAATATTAATGTTATTCAAATAGCCAGCTTCAGACAATTAACTTATGTAAGGCTGTATATTATATACTCCTGGGTTGTTTGTCACACTGCATCACAACTGTTACAGCGAGCTGTGCCCGAGTCCTTGCCAAGAAAGTGCCAACTAAAGCTAGTCTGACTCACTTGAAAGGTACGTTCCTACCTGTGGACAAATTAAAAATTTATATTTTTTTTAATGGTGAAATTTGTAGTGAAGACAGCTTTTCAAACAAGCAGAAGTATAATTAGGACGCTGTTACAGACTGTCAACGATCATGGTAGATCAGAGAAACTTGGCCATAAAAAAAAAGTAAAGTAACAAACTTTCTTTCAATCTTAATATCTACATGTACTTGGAGATAATGTTTAAGTTAGTTCTGAAGACAGTATCAGTGGCACCATTGAGATTTGTACATTATACATTATTCATAAGAATGCACGTGACTACATTAAAATTTTGTAATAAGACGGTATTAAAAAAACAGTCCTATCATGTCTGTTTTTAAGAAATGGCAGAAAATAACTGATAATGATTACTAAAGATCCTTTTGAAAAGTTGTGGAGAGGATGTAGGACTCGGGAGCTATAATAGGTTTGGTAACCAGGCTATAATTTTCTACTATTCTGCTCATTTCCTTGCCCGAGAGTGTTGCAAAAAAGGGTTTAGAGGCATTCAAATTTAATGCAATTTCAGGTCAGCAAAACTTGAAATATTCTGAATAAGGCAATTTTTGTGAAATTGACACGTACTGCTTCACATTAACACATTTGAGAATTTCATACTTTGGGTATTTAAAACTGCAGAAACAAGCTCGAAGATGACTCCTTTATTTTCTGGGTGGTACCCTAAAAATCAGCCCATGGTCCTTCCAGTAACCATTTTCTGTCAGAATTTTGGAACTTTTTGCTCAATAATGGTCAATAGACACTCCAATAGTGTGGTTTCAACTCACTATGTAGCTAAATGACTAGAATATTGGCTGTGAAAAATTGTGTTTCCAAGCCCTAAAAACTGCACTGGATGCCTTTAAAAAGGAGTACACAACGTGAATATTCAAGCAGCAAGTCCCAGACAATTAATAGGTCCATATTGTTATATATTCTAGATATCTAACCATTACATTTTTTTATATTATGATTTTCTCGCTCTTTCTTACCAGGAGAAATACTAAATACAAGAAAGGGCAGAGATACATTCTAGTATTTTGTTTAGTTAGTAATTTACCTTCCTACCCTACAAAAAACTGCATATCTATTAACACCTTCCAATTAATACATCTTGCAAAATGTTGACCATTCCATACTCCACTGCACGCAGAAATTTAAAGAAATCCAACCCAACTATATCCAGAGTAGCGAAGGATGAGCGAGAAAAATCATGATATAAAAAAAATGTAATGGTTAGAATACCATAATTCTAAAATACATTGTATGAGCCTGTTAATTGTCTGAGACTTGCTGCTTGAATATCCATGTTGTGTAGTCCTTTTTAAGACATCCAGTGCAGTTTTTAGGGCTTGCTTATTATCATTTTTACTGCTTTTTTTCATGTTCTTGCAATTAGCCCTCAGGCATGGATTTGCAATAAAATTTCCTTTGTTGAAAAGTTTGTGTCGTTATGAAAATGTGCACAAATGTCACTGTGACAAATTTTTTATGAGAGGTGAAAGCAGAGACAAAATGCTGGAAGGACAATTTGAGTCAGACTACAGGGCTCGAAATTCATTTTTTGGAAAAGGTGCACTGGTGCACCCAACCTAAAATATTAGGTGCTCAAAAAATTTTTTTGGTTGCACCATATAAAACAAAACCTTACTACAGATCTTACTGCTCCTCGTATGAGCTTGAATCTGAAATGGGAGCTAACTGCAAAATCTTACACAAGTACTACAACAAAGATTCATTATTTTTCTGACCCTTAGATGCCAAGAATATCCTGTATACTTTTTTTATTATAATCATTTTTAATATGTACAAAACAAATTGGGTGCACAGCTTTAATTTTGAGTCCTGGACTACATTTTATCCCCTTTATGAACAAAGAAAACCCTTTTTTTAAATTTATCTTTCAATTCTAGATTCCACAATCATATAAATTTTGTGTTGTCAAAGAAAGGTGCTTCCTAATCTTTCTAGGTGGCAGAGCACCATGGTTGGAAAGCTGCGACGCGTGCTGATTTTCCTTCTCATCATCCTGAAGGAGCCCAGCATGCCAGAATCTGACTGCAGCTGGGAACGACCAGTAAAATTACTCTGCTGCACCTGCAGAGATAAGAACCTCAGCAGCTTCCCTGAGAACCTCCCTACATCCATGTTATGCTTGGATTTGACTAGAAATCGTATTAACACTTTAAATCCGTCCGTTATAAAAAGATATAGCGATTTGAAAGTGTTGAACCTTGAGTCAAACTGTATAGCAGGGATTCAGCCTGGTATATTAAAAAATCTACCAAAACTAGAATCGCTGATCCTGGCATACAACCGGATAACAACGGTTCAGGTTGGTACGTTTCAAAACCTGCCCCACCTACAATACTTAGACCTGAATTTCAACCAGATATCAGAGATTCGGATTGGTGCATTTCAAATTCTACCCCGGCTACAAAAATTATTCCTGCGAACCAACTGGATAACAGAGATTCAGGCTGGTGCACTTCAAATTCTACCCCAGCTACAAACCTTATACGTGACAAACAACCAGATAACACAGATTCAGGCTGGTGTATTTCAAAATCTAGCCCGGCTACAATACTTAGACCTGAATCTCAACCGGATAACAGAGATTAAGGTAGGGACATTTGAAAATTTACCCCGGCTACAATACTTATGGTTGCGTAGCAACCAGATAACAACCATTCAGAAAGGTTCTTTTCAAAAGCTTTCCGTGCTAGTAGCGTTACATCTGGACAATAACAAGATAACAATGGTTCAAGAAGGGACATTTCAAAATCTGCCCGGACTAACAGATTTGATCCTGTATAAAAACCACATAACAACCATTCATCCTCATGCATTCCGTAATCTACCCCGACTGGCATGTTTGAACCTGGGCAGCAACAATATAAGTTCAATTCCTTCTGGTACATTTGCAAATCTCCCCCAGCTCCAAGAATTGGACCTCCAAAAAAACCGATTGTCTGTCATTCTCCCTGCAGCTTTTAGCTTGTTGCCATCTATTCGTACCATTAGACTGGCCGAGAACCCTTTTCAGTGTGACTGTCAGATGGCTCCTTTCAGGCTGAATAACACGAAAATTCCTTCGAGTAAGTTCAGCCAGATAACATGTTCCCGACCCCCCGAACTTCGAGGAAGAAAACTTGCAGATATTGATCCTGAAGATATTAATTGTAAAGAGCCGACTGTATCACCAACAACTGCCACAGTCACCTCTCTCTATCACTGGTTCTTTACACACAATACTGGCTCAACAGCAACTGCAGAAAACAAGAGCAAAACAAGAGCAGCACAAAATACACCCATTGCAGTCACTTCAAACAAAACAAGAGCAACACAAAATACAACCCTTGCAGTCACTTCAAACAAAACAAGAGCAACACAAAATACAACCCTTGCAGTCACTTCAAACAAAACAAGAGCAACACAAAATACAACCCTTGCAGTCACTTCAAACAAACCCAAAACTGCTCCCAGTGTCCCCCTACCTGTTCTCATTGGCTCAGTCAGTGGTTCGATAGCTGGCATTGTCCAGCTGATCGGCTTGATCATTCTTATAGTGTGGTGCAAGACCAGGCAGCCTCCTTCAGTGCTGAATCCCAATGTTGTTGGTGGCAACACAAACACCACAGCTACTGTGATGGCCAGTGGTGATGGTCACCAGTATGAAAATAGTGACCAACATGATCAGACAGGGCAGGGTCAGGCTAACATTCAATCGTTGAATCCAAATCTATCTGAAGTGCTAGCTGCCTTAAAACCAAATATCATGTACGGGGGTGAGAAAAAAACACCAAAAGGCCCCAAATCTACCAATAATTATGACCAAACAGGGCAGGGTCAGTCTTTGGCTAACACTGAATCCAACACAAACACCACAGCTACTGTAATGACCAGTGGTGATGATCAGACAGGGCAGGGTCAGTCTCAGGCCATCACCGAATCCTATACAACCCTCAAAACAACTGCAATGGCCAGTGGTGATGATCAGACAGGACAGGGTCAGTATCAAGCCACCGTTGACACTAGAAATCTAACTTATGGCACAGGGCAGAGTGCCTCTCAACTAAATGCTTCGTACAAAACTTCAACTGCAAGGACATATTAAATCAGACAGGGCAGGGTCAGTCTCAGGCCATCACTGAATCCTACACAAACACCACAGCTACTGTGATGGCCAGTGGTGATGATCATGAGTATGAAAATAGTGACCAACATGATCAGACAGGGCAGGGTCAGTCTCAGGCCAACACTGAATCCAACACAAACACCACAGCTACTGTAATGACCAATTATTTTCTTGATGATGCACATTGTTTTCTTTTTGCCATAGCAGTTTTCAGAAGTAAATGCATATTTTAGAAACACCCCTATTTGTATAATCCTGTGGAATATGCCGTAGCTTAGTAGCTGTGTGGTAGGCGAGGATTTGTAATAATAGTAATTATTATTGATTATTATTATAAGTTTGGAGATCTGGTATCAAAGCTACTTCAGATTCTGTAAAATAAAGAAATTACCAATCTTCTATATTTTGAAATTCTAGTAAGCATCACTGCTGAATAGGGCAGTGTACCGGTACGCAGTACCGATACTGTACCTGAAAAATTGACTAGCTACAGGTCCAAGATACCTAATCCCTCAGTACCGGTACCGTACCTAAATAATCTCACACCAATAAATTATTTGATGTCTAGTTGTGACCTCAAATGTGTAAATAGCTGGTCCCCCATGGGTGATACAGTGTAAGGACAGTGTGAGCACAAAAGAACACAAACATTTTAGTTTTGCCCATATTTTGTCTGAGCATTCTCCATAAACAAAAACTAAACCTTAACTGTCACGTTTATTAATGTTTTTCTTGTTATTGAAGGAGTTCAGAAGAGCATGTTAATTGGTCAAATTGTTTAGGACTGGTACAGGTTCAGGTCCGGACCTGTACCTAAACCTGTGTACCTGTACATGTATCTGTACCTAAAATTTGTTTAGGTACACAGCTATACTGCTGAAGTTTTTAAAAACGAATGTTAGGTTTTGCTTGTACTATCAAGGCCTCTTGGGTACAAAAACTATCATAATAATTTATTGTAATACTAATAATCAGCCTTAACTTCTGTACTATAATGTAATAATCGTCACAGTGTTAGAGCAGAAAGGAGTAGAAATACATAACATATGAATGTTATGTATGAATAAGCACTAAGTCTTAATCAAAGTATACGTATACATATGTCAACTATAAATGCACTGGCCCCACATTGTTTTTTTTTTGGGGGGGGGGTGGATATGTCACAAAGTTTCTGTGTTCTTGAATGTTATAATAATCCTGTTGGACGTAAGGTTTTACACTCTTTCCCACTAAGGTCATGATCACATCATTGTAACTATTGTAATGTCTAAGGCCTAGGAAAATATTATCATGTTGTGTTTCCTGTTTCCTGACCGACTCTAAAAAAACTGACGACCCTAGCCTTTTTTGGGGTGGACCCCTGCAAGGGGCAATCATAATTATTTATTATTTATATGTTTCGAGCTGATTTACCATTTCCAGCTCCATGATCTGACACCCGAGTGATGAAACGTTGCACAATCAGTTTTCCAACATTGACATTGAAAATATATTAAGTGTCCTCAAAAGACATGCAAGTTTTAGCTTGTTGATTAACTCTGTTCAGTCAAATAAAAAAAGAAGAAGAAGAAAAAAAAGAAAGTCCCTACCTACGGACCCTAATTTTTTCAGGACTGAAACAGGAAACACTACATTTTTTCCTAGGCCTAAACAGACACAATTTACCAGCAGATCTGTAAAAGTACAAACTTCATGCCAGCTTCTGTCATCTATATAGCTGGCCAAGAACTATTGAATATTTATTAATAAACTGTCACAAACTACGAAACCTTGTTCCTGAAGCTGCCTCTTCATTTGGATCTGTAAGTGAGATAAAGCTAGAATTATAATTTAAGTGTTGCTTTATTTTCTGTCTTTTTAATGGTTGGTTTGATTTGCATACTACTAGTTAGTGTAGTTATTATTTACTGTCGCGGTAAATGGTGCATACTCACTGGACTTTATTCTGCATCACTTCAAACAAGGTATACATACTTCATACAAGTGTATTCTACATGCACATACAATACACAGGAAAACATTGAAGTATGTACTAACGTTACATATATCTGACAGGAGATTGGAATCCAGGGCAACCTTATATTCTCCTAGGGGAGATTGGGATTCTAATTATAATTCTGCCCTATAGAATCTGGTGAATAGTCCTATAGAGAAACTAGAATTCCCTAGTATAATTGCAGATTGCCCTGGATTCCAATCTCGATTCCCTGTCACATATACATTTGTACAATACACTCAAAGTTTATAAGGGTTGATAGCAAGTAAGGGTGTCTGACAGCTCAGTTACATGTAGGAGCAATAAATTAATGCCACATCAAGCAGTACAATGTATGAGCTGAGCGAGTTTACTCAAACAAAGTATATATTAACGTCAATCCCTGTCACATATACAATACACTCAAAGTTTAAAAGGGTTGGCAACAGGTTAGAGTGTCTAACATCTCAGTTTAATAGCTCAGCAATAAATATGCAACATCAAGCATTACAATGTATGAGCTGAGCGAGTTTTCTCAAACAAAGTATAATATTAACATCATCAATGCAGTTCCAAGCAGTTCTTAGTAGTGCTGTGTAGCAGTTCCGGACTTGTAAAAATGTTTAGGTTCAAGTAAAAAAAATCTTTAAAAAATCAAGAACCATGTTCTAGACTTATTAGAAAAAAAAAACACATGTCACATACCCTTTTTCTTTCCAAACCACCTAAAAACCCTTCCATAGATTGCAAAATCTGTGCTGCAAAATGAAGAAAACATTACCATCGGGCATTGTGAAGTGCCGGCCTCAATGTTATGTGGCCACAGTTTCACCCAGACAACAGTGCTAGGTTGCCAACATGAAATTTAGTAATATTATGCCCTGCATTTAGGTCCGGACTAACAAGAACCTAAACCTCTGGACTTATATCCGAACCTGTACACAGCACTCAGGCCTGGATCCCTACTTCTGCAGTTAAAAATGTTGTATATTAGTGACATATTTTGTAACAAATAACTTGACTTTATGAGTATTCTACATACATTATATATGAAAACATTGAAGACTATACATAACCATACATTGTACAATGTGCAATTGTCATGCAATAATTTCTTCATCGTGATGTTATTGTAGTACACCTATACAATGCATTCAAATTTTAAAAGATAACAGATTTAAGTGTCTATACAAACTCTAAACTTAGAACTCAGGATCACAAAAATCAACATAAAAAAAAGCATTTACATGTAGCATACACCATATGTATGAGCTGAGTGAGTGTACCCAAACAACATACAGTGTCTGTATAACCATTGAAGTGCCAACCAGGCTCTAGCCTGGGTCTAATTCTCTGTAGTTACTACTACTACTCAAAACCGATTACGAATTACGTTAAAGTCTCAGAGCTGATTACAACTTTATGCTTTGCAGCTAAGGTTACATATTATATATGAATTACATTGATTTTTTGGGAGGCTGCCTACGGATTACGAAGACTAAAAAGGCCTGATTACGCCTAACAAAAAAGGGCATGCAGGTCCTCCTACTTGCTTGAGTAATGGTGCTTACTTGGACTTTAGTTTATTGTGCAACAGTTGGCACAAGGTACAAACAATGGCAAGTTTTAGCAACAAGAACGTTATCTAACAATCAACTTGACTAAGTGTATTCCACATACAATATTATACAGTAAGCATTGAAGTATGTACTACATGTACGTATGCTACAATGTATAGTACATTCTAAGTTTAAAGGGTTGATAAGAAGTTTGAGCAAGGTAAAGGTAATAACATTCAACATCAAGCACTACCTGTCTTTGAGTGAATTTACTCAAACAAAGTATTAAACATTAACCTTTAAGTGAATGAAGTCCAACCAAGCCCTAGCCATATTTATATGACTGTACAATTTTTGCAGTAATTCAAGCGTTCACAGCTTTGTTTTGACAGGTTATTAGCTACCAATTATCTGATACTAACCTAAAGTAGCCTAGTGGTTACCCTGGAAATCCAGACTCGCTGTCCGGGCCGCAAAAGCCCTTTGCCCGCTGGTGTAAATTACCGCTACGGGGGAGTCTAGCCCGGGGGAGGTTGGCTGGCCGGACCAACGAGTTCTAGGGCCAGCCAACTCCCCTCAGGCTCAACTCCCCCGTAGCGGTAATTTAGGCAGGCGGGCGAAATGCTCTCGGCTGCCGAAGGAAAACGGCTAACGGCCCGATACTAGTTTGGCATCCAGGGTACCTAGTGGTCGGTTAACGGATTGTGGGGAGTGGACGAAAGCTAAAACGGCTGACACTCAGGCTAAACGTGACCTAACATGGCCTACACATAATATTAGCTTTCAAAGCCCACATCTGGAAAATTGGTGTAAAATTTTTTATCAAACTTGTCTTGATCAATGATGATTTCGCAAACTAGAGATCTGCATTTTTGATTGTTTAGCCTAAAGGGCTCTTGGGATTAGCTTTTCTTTTTTATCCGTAAATGGCCACAACTCGTTGTCTGTTATCAAACCGAGTGGCTTAACCAAGCGGCTTCAAATCAGTTATTTGTTGTGAATGATTGACGTGGCTGAATTCTTTTTATTCATTTCAGTTCTTTTTTTATTCATTTTCAGAATAATAAAGGATAATCATGGCACAACAAATATATATTTGTTGTGGCTGAATTCTTTGCCAGATGCTTAAATAACCACTCATGCAAACAAAGCAGTGGCAAAACCTGCTACCCACGTCATCGTGAGCACTCATAATAGTTAGTACGGCTTCAGTACTGTAGGAAATCTGAAATATTTCAAGACTGTGTTTTTATTTTTAAATTAGTGGTTGATTGAATGTATTTTAAGTGATGCACTTTGAAGTAGAGAGAGAAGGCCTCTGTGTGTGTGTGTGTGTGTGTGTTTGTGTGTGTGTATGCATGTATGTACTTTGTGTGTGTGTGTAAAAATTAAATCAAAGCTTATCTTGGGGTTAAATATAATTTAACAGTGACTATCCCTGCAATTTGGTGCATTTTGGTTGTTTCCTTTCTTTATTTTCTTGAAAAATTGATATTAATCATTTTAACTCAATCTTCTACGTGAATTGCCCACAGTGGTTTTCCAAAAAACTTTTTTCTTAATCAGCCCGACATGTTACGAAGTTGAGCATGCGGCTCCAGATGTGCCTGTAGCCCTGGCGAATGTTTTTGTTCATAGCGCCGTACACGATCGGGTTCAGGGCACCGTTTAGCAAGCCCAGCACCTGGGCAACAGTGAAAGCTTCGGCCGGAACTTTGCTGGAGAAAATCACCATCACTGTCATAGGCATATTACACAGCGTGTACACCGCAAACAGCAACATCATCATTTTAGTGATCTGCCTTTCTGCGGCGCTGTTCGACTTTTGTGAGCTGTTGCTTGGGACAACGTGAGCCTGTCGTTTAGTCTTACCAGTCTGATCTGACAATATGGTGGCTGTTAGGGTGGTGCCTTTGGGTTTGTCTGGCTCTTTGCAATCAGTGCCCTTTTGACCCTTGATACTTTGTAAGGATTTTTGGCCTTGTGTTTTACCCGTGCCAGATGCTGGAGCAACCTGCACAATGGTAACTTTGGGTTCACCTGGCTCGATACGGTCACTGGCTTTCTGTTCGTCGTCACTTGATGAGGAATTTTCGTCCCCCACCCACGCTACACCCTCCAGGTTTCTAGCAGGCTTAACGATTCCCGTGCTTGCGGAAGGGATGGCGACTTCGCCAGCCCTGCGCGAGAACTGCACTGCCAAACGGTTTGTTGTTGGGCCCTGGTCGTGAGCGTGGACACGTTTGTTGCTCTTCCTCACATGATTTTGGATGAGGATGTAGAAGGCCAGGGCGGCGATGTACGGGAATATGATGTTTAGAACGATCGGGAGAACTTTTGCCCAGAATTTGTCAGAAGTTCCCAGTGAGCACCGTTTCACCTTTGGATCGACTTTTACTTCCTCCATGAGGAAAATAGGCAAGAAGGAAACGATGGGAATCAGCCATGTGAGCAAGAGCATGGCAGTGAGGGCCTGCTTGGACTTCAGACGTGTGCTGTTGGTACAGATTGTGAAGTACCTTTGCAGAGCGATACACAACATGTGCCATAGCGAAGCCCCCCATAGCACAGGCGAGGCATAGCCTATCAGCCAGCACAGGGCCGGCGGGGGCTCCCAAAGGGGGTTTAGTATCTGCTGGATCCAGTAGGGGGAATAGAAGGTGCTGAAGAGGATGTCTGTGCAGCTGAGGCTGACCAGGGGCACGTTGACCAGTTTTCGTAGATTCGAGCGTGTCCAGATGGCAAGTATGCTGAGGAGGCCGCCGACAACAGTCGCAACGATGCTGACTGTAGGCCACAAGGAATGTTTTCCCGTCAGTATAAAAAATCTATTAGGCCAAACAAAGTAATTTTTTATGGATGAGGTCTGCGCGCATTGATTTGGGCCTGTTCCCAGAAAAAAAGAGAAATTCCGCTTCCTGTAACTATGACCAAAAAATCACAAGGGTGACGCAAATCATAAGATTAACGTGAAATATAGGTGCAAGAAACAGGACAGGACGATAACTGCTGTTCCGCTGATTTATTGCTGTTTTCATGAGAAACGAAAGACTTGTTGGTTGTTACACTGTGTTCTCTCATTCAATTTGTGTGTCCTAATATTTTTCTTCTCTTAGTAATTTAGTATTTCAAATCTATATTATATTAGACATCTTGTTTTTTTCAGCCCTTCTTGTTTTTTTTTTTGCGCTCTCGCATTTATTTTAGATTTACGGTCTCCAGAGGACGTCGTCCATGAAAATTACTCGGTGTGGCCTTGGGTATGATTCAGAGCCTGATTTATTATTTTCAAATTAGAAAAAAATGACGAAGTGGGCAAATCTGAAAACAAATTGGTGTTGGAAAAAAAGAAATGTAGAAAAAATTATGAAGACACCACGACCATGTTACAAGAAAATAATTATGTAAACTTACTTCCATTCACCACAACCAGAATGTAATCCCCAGCCGTTGCCATGGCAATGATGGGTTCTCACCAGCCTTCACTGTCCCTCAGTTCTGGTTTAGAGACGTTAATGTCAAGAGTTATTGAAAATGACAATCTACACGAGAAAATGTCAATTATTTATATTTACAGTTTTGGCGCAATAATCTTTTGGTAGATAATATCGCTTTAAGACCTTTATTGTACATTTAGCTCTGATAAGCTTATAAGCTAAGTACAGATAAAGCAGATTGAAGTAAGATAATAGTGCACATGATGCCAGAACATCATAACAACTAATATAGTAACTATAACGTTACAGACTTGTAAACTCCTTTGTCCAGTTCCTTCACATGTGAATAGAGTTGACTTGTGCTATCTTTTAGTGATGCTGAAGAAGAGTGATGTATGTTACTCAAAAAGTCCGCAAGTTATCTCTGTTATTTATTCAGTTGTAGAGTTGGCTATTGATTTGGTTTTGAAGATTGTTTTATACCTGGATCATCTAACCTAAATTATCAACAAGATGTCAACTCCTATGTACTGGTTTAACTTCTTGCTTCTAAGACAGTTGTAGATGTGTTGATATATGAACATACATGGAGCTTATAACTCATAATACATTGTACATAGTTTATCTAGTTCCATGAGGAACACAAGTTCTATTCACGTGAAAAAAAAATAAACAGCAACTGTTGCTCACTAGCCTACACCATGCCTTTCTACAGGAATACGGATTGTAGAATTCGGCAATAAGGAGTCTCAGTCTGAGTAATATTGGGCAGGGGAGTCATTCCGTGGAAGGTTGATTCTTTCCCTCCAAACTGTGCGGCCAGTCAAACCCTAAGGCGGGCAAATATTGTCCTGTATCCAGCCAGCGTAGTTTGTCTGGTAGAGACTGCATGTAGTTGCTCAGCATGATTGCTTAGGTGGTAAGTGCAGATTGAAGCACAAGAGGTACCCACCTGTCACAGGGTCCAAAACTGTCGGTTCAGAACCGAAATCTGCACCAGTCACGTCGGAAAGTGCTGTCAGCAGAAACACTCCCTGCGTGGAGTGACCGATCTTCTATGTAAGCATCCAGAGATCAGGCCACACCAATGTGATTCATTGGTTCTTGTTTTTTTTTTTTTCAGAAAAAAATATGAAGTGACAGGGCGAAAGAAATAAAAATAAAAACCAGGCCTAGGCATCCTCTGATAGCCCCAAATGCTATGATAGGAGCCATGAAGTCAACATACCAGGCTGGTTTATAATGGTTTCAAACAATGAATTTAAAGCTGCAGTTACTTTTAATCAAACCACTGCATTGATAGATGGAGAAACTGAAACAACTTTGAAAAGAAGGGACTTCCTTCAACTGTTGGGGCCAAAATATGAGCATTTTGGAGTTGATTGAGAGCCTGAAATGTTTTTTTTTTTCTTTTGAAAATCAGAAAAAAATGAAGCGGGCAAATCCGTGAACCAACTTTACAAATGAAATTGGTGTGGCCTCATGTATTCCTGTCGTTTGGAATCTGTTTATGAGGCACTTATTTTGTGCAGTCAATCTATTATATATTAATATAGATTGACTGCCCAACACAAACTAAGTGCCTCATAGATTCCAAACCACAGAAATACCTGCCAGTGTGGAATGCCCAGACACTACAAAAGGGCTACGTGTAGCTTTCTCTATAAATATATCATTCTTCATGAAACCCATGTGTAAGACATATGACCATACACAGAAATTGAATGATATTTTTAAGACTCAATTGATTTTGGTTTTGCCTTAAACTTAATGTTAGTTAATGCAAAAACAAGCCCCAAGATGAGTCCTTTACACATATATTTTCTGGGTGGTACCCTAATCAATCCAGGTCCTTCCAGTAACCATTTTTCGTCAGAATTTTTGGCATTTTTGCTCCTTTAATGTTGATATACATTGGGACAGTGTTGTTTCAACTTAGTATGTAGATAAGTGACTAGAATACTGACTTAAGTTTGAAAAATTAATCTGGTTTCCAAGCCCTAAAAATGGCACTGGATGCCTTAAATGCCCCTAACAGCAAGAGATGGCGTGGCACAGGCTAATATTTTGTTTTTGGATTGTTTTTGTAATTTTTGGTTTGTCCCCATGCACATGTAGCCAGAAGGCCGGTCCAGCGTACACCCATACAGTCGCATACAGACTCCAGACTGCCATCTTGGATGGGCTGGGACCTCTCTGTCTAAAGGTACGATCATGATGCAAATGAAGACAAAAAAAGTATTTTTAATGTGCAGGCACTTGTATTTAAGACCGGTATCTTAATAAGTTAAGCCTAACATTTGTAAGTTATATACAGCCAACTATCTTTAGTGGTAAACTGGAAGGACTGGGACCGCTCTGTCTAAAGGTAGGATGATACAAATAAAGAGAAAAATCTTTCATGTGCAGGCACTTGAATTGTACTTAGGACCAAGACCTGTACCTTAATATCAAGTTTGTCCTATTGTTTGTGAGTTATACATTTGTACATGAAGCCAAATATCTTTATAGTGGTTATCTGTTGTCTTTGTATGATCATGTACATATCTTTGATCTAATTTTAGAGTTTCCTAGTTTTCAAGTAAAAATTATCATTTAGGTGAGTTAAATTTTAGCTATCTTTATATCTAGTTTATTCATTCACATATAACACATTGAATTTCTTAAAACCACATTGTAGTCAACAAATATGGTTGGCCAAATTGTGTGCTCTTTCTTGTCAAATAAAAGAAAATGATAGAAAGAGGCAGTATCTACAAGTATGTTATTCTGTGTCGATGAAGGTTAGACATCCAGGTAATACGATATGCCAAAAAACAGTTACTCAAGCAACTGGATATGATTTTGAAAACGTCAGACGTTTCAGCTAGTATCCACTAGCTTTCGTCAGTGACTGAGAGACCAGAGGGGAAAGCAGGTTTATATACACAACCTGTTGATTGATATGCAAATAAAGTGAAGACAAATTTTTGGAAGTCGAAAAAGGAACAAAAGTCAGACAAGTCAAGACAAGATGATGCAAATTAGTCTGAAAGCTCCTGTTATACAGGACAGGAG
>NW_017804675.1:498581-552485 GCF_001625305.1 Branchiostoma belcheri | reverse complement strand
CACATTATTTGACCATTACTGCTCTTTAAGTTGCTGCCACGTAAAAGTTGGTATTGCATATAAAAAAAAATATCACTCCGTAATCCATGACCAGGCGAAGTCACATTGAAATCACATTGCGTTCAGACGCAAATCGCAATGCGGGGAAAGCGATTCGAAACCACCTCTAGAAGTGGCTTGGGATCGAGGCGCTTTCAATGTGATTTCGGAGCGTTCAGATGGAGCCACTTGAAACCGGCTTCGGGGTAAACCACATGTAAACCGCCTTGGGTGGTTCCGTATAGATACGCCCTTACAGAACCTGAAACAGACAGGTGTGTGGTTACAACTAGACTTACAGCACCTGAAACAGACAGGTGTGGTTACAACTAGACTTACAGCACCTGAAATAGACAGGTGTGGTTACAACTAGACATACAGCACCTGAAACAGACAGGTGTGTGGTTACAACTAGACTTACAGAACCTGAAACAGACAGGTGTGTGGTTTGTTGACCACACACCTGCTTGCCAAAAAACAGTTGCTCAAGCAACTGGATATGATTTTGAAAACGTCAGACGTTTCAGCTAGTATCCACTAGCTTTCGTCAGTGACTGAGAGACCAGAGGGGAAAGCAGGTTTATATACACAACCTGTTGATTGATATGCAAATAAAGTGAAGACAAATTTTTGGAAGTCGAAGAAAAACAAAAGTCAGACAAGTCAAGACAAGATGATGCAAATTAGTCTGAAAGCTCCTGTATTACAGGACAGGAGCTTAAGTGTTGTCTGTCCTCGGGGCTGGGAGTGCCAAATCCCAAGTGCCGGAAAGATCGACCCATAGCCCCCCTTCCCTGTTGAGGGTGGGGTTGTACATTCTTTCGTATATTTTATTATACATATTATATGTATATAAACCTGCTTTCCCCTCTGGTCTCTCAGTCACTGACGAAAGCTAGTGGATACTAGCTGAAACGTCTGACGTTTTCAAAATCATATCCAGTTGCTTGAGTAACTGTTTTTTGGCATGTTATTCTGTGATTTTCTAACGTTATGAACTTTACTATTGTTTGCCCAGTTGGATATAGGAGAGACTCAAGTGGACCTGATAGCCAGTGCCTGTCTCCCCTACATCAGCACCAGGCAGCCTGCAAAACTACAACAGGTACTTCTTCTTCAGTCTTCCTCTATGAGGTGCAGCTAGTGAAGTTTTGTCTCCAGTACAGTCTGTCAGTCATTGCGGACAGAAGTTCCGATCCTTGCAGACCCATTTCAGACTCAATGAGTTTCTTAAGAGTTGTGCTTGGATGACCAATCCTCCTTTTTGCATCTGGAGTCTTTTGCGGCCTTGCCGGTGTTATTCACTGGACAGGGCAGCATGGAGGAGCGGTGTGAAGACCAGTACTACTAGCCGACTGCTGCCGACCCCTGTGGCAGGGACAACAGCACCCGTATAATCTAATCCTGGATAGTGAGTGAGTGAGTGAGTGAGTGAGTGGGTGAGTGGGTGAGTGAGTGAGTGAGTCCAAAGTAGGCTCTCTACCTCGAGTCACATGACCCGCGAGGCTAAGCCAACATCTTTCCACTACCTTGTGAGCAGTGTATCACAGGTTGCAGAAAGTCTGTAGCGCCCCCCGGCAGTTCATAACGTTGTTTTCCCACTTTTCTGTCCCTCTGCAGGCTGCCTGTAGTGTGTTTGATGCACTGGTTCAGCTGGATTCGGACGTGGTGTGGCTAACTCTGTGTGACGTCTACTGCCCTGCAGTCCCCCAACCACCCCATCCCTGCTTCACACAAGTCAAGGTACAAAATTTATCGTATCCACAACCGTGCCTATCCAGTTTTATGCCTGACGAGTGGGTTAGGATCAGGCACGGTTCTTGCTACTGTAACAATAGAGACTATCCAGAACTGTGCCTGATCCTAACCCATTCAGGCATAGAACTGGATAGATGTTCTGGATAGTCTCTATCGTACCCAGTTCTATGCCTGCATGGATTAGGGTTGGGATCAGGCACGGTTCTGGATAGCCTCCACGTATCCAAAAAACATAGATTTGCTCCAGGCTCCAGAACCATGTTCAGCCAAAATCCTGGATAGACCATGCTTATCTACAACCGTGCCTGATCCTATCCCTAACCCATTCACTCTGAACTACAGTTAGACAGGCACAGCTCTGGATACAATAGATCCACCTACATGTACATATTACATGTGCATACAACTGGTCAGACACTTTCTGACAGTCTAGAACAAAATGTAAAAAGAAATAATAAGTTGGTAGATGTTTTTGCAGTGTTGTTTGAAATGTGCATTTTTTTTCCTTTTCAGGTCTCTGGATCCACTTCTGAAAAGTCTGAGTTTGCAGCCAACATCTCTCTTCTGATGGACAAGCTAAGATAATACATTTTATACCAGTTGTTTGGTTTGTTTGTTAAAATTATGGTTCTGTTCTACAAATAAATGTTTAAAGCTGTTTCACTCACTCACGCTTGCTGGTCAAAGTCTGTCTGTTTGTTTGTTTGTTTGTTTGTTTGTTTGTTTGTTAGAGCCTTTGAAAGTTTGTTTAGTTGTGAAATACTCAAATCGTCACGTTGGCCGCTTTCCATTTAGGTCATGAGGGAAGATACAAGATACACTCAGGTTACATGATTGTTATCTTACCAAAGTCCATAAACATGTAGTCACTGTCATACAAAGTCTAATAGATGTAGTTTACATAGTACATGTACATTGTATATTCCTAGTGGTACTGATTTTAACCAAAAATTAAGTACCGTAAAATAAGCTTAAATCCTAATGCTAGCCTTACAGTATCTTAAATCATCATTAAGTTCTCAAAAATTTGAGATATACATTGTCTATTATGAGTCATACCGAGAACTGTGAAGCCCCCTAGTGATGCCCAGAAAAACTGCAGTCAATGAAGAAACTTGCCACACACAAAAGATTAAGATTAGATTTAATAGTTTATTCTTTATCCCAGAGTATACAACAGTTACTATACAATCAATAGTACAATTATTGCAATATATACCATAAAATCAAAACATACAAATACAAAAAAGATACTTATTATTACACATATATAGCACACAACAAATCTTAACATTTTAGATATGCCACTACCAGATATGTCACAAGTTTTGAATACACGAATATATAGTATCAAGTATTACTTGATATGTGTTAGAGACATAATCTTGCAAAGATGCAATTTAGATAGGAAAAGGCATCCTAATTGAGTCATTATCATTCAGATAAAGATAAACTAGCTGGGACTTATGTTTATTTTCAATATTTAATGCTACTACAGATACGTATCTTGTAGATACTGAACAATGACCCTGTTGTGTTACGCCCCCTATCTGTTGCTTGTGGAACAGCAAGTGGTTTCAACTCTTCTTTGGATGAAAATATATGTTTTGATTTCAATATTTCTTGATAAAAAAACATGTCGGAATCAAGTTGATTAACAAATTTAGAATTGCACTGTAGTTTGCTTAACAATAACAGTGAAGAGATCCACACAATTTACAATTTAAAGCATGCAGAAGTCATGAAATCTATCATTAGCTCTCCAGAAATCATCCCAAATTCTAGAAGCATCAGACTGCAGTACACAAGAAAAGTGCTAGAGGTCGCTTATGATCAGACTTTATCCTTAGAAATCTGTACACAAACACTTAATGTAGAGTACATTGTATAAAACATTCAAATACCAACAGGACGACTGGTACCAACAGTGAGGAAGTCTCTACAAAGTAATGATGTAACAGAAGCCATTTTCACAGAAGGCGTTTGCAGGTTTGTTCACCACAAGCGCATGCAGTGAAACATAATTCACTGTGCTAACGCAAAAGTTTATTGAAGTTTGAGCACACAACTTGCTACCATTGTCATTGTACTAGCCCCCTGGTGTAGTGTTATCTGTGCTTGCACAACTGTGTGGCCCAAGGGCTAAGGAAACAAAGATGGTATGGGAAGGACTCAATATACTTAATATGTACATTTATTAAAAACATAACCCTGATCCGAACCCCTGCTGTAGTGTGTCCTAAACCTGTGTGTGGCCCAAGGGCTGTAGAAACTGAGATTAGCACCGTGTTGTAGACCATGCGGACCTGAATGTTAACTAGTTGCATATTTGTTGTTGTTGTATCCAGAACCACGCTTTATCCAGAACCGTGCCTGGAGCAAAACTACGTTCTTGGATACACGGAGACTATCCGGAACTGTGTCACCTTAACCCATTCAGGCGTAGAACTTGATTGGCACGGTTCTGAACAGTCCATGCGCATCCTAGGGCAAATCTACGTTCTTGTATACGTGGAGACTATCTAGAACCGTGCCTGATCCTAACCCTGACCCATTCAGGTACAGAACTAGACAGGCACAGTTCTGGATACGTTTTTTGTGGACAATGTCAATGTCACCATCTGAAGTAGTCCGTGGCTGCTACCCTGAACTGTGCCTGATCCTAACCATAACCCATTCAGGCATAGAACCAGACAAACAAAGTTCTGGGCACGTTTTTTGTCCAATGTTAAGGTGCAGGAAAGCGGAACTGTGGCCTGTGGTCCCTGGTTACGGGAGGGGGGCACCTGAAATAGTCCGTGGCTGCTACCCTGGGGTACCCCTGCATCACCTCGAGTTCTCTCTCGTCTAGTCTGTACACCTGGTCTCCATTAAAGAAATACAGCGCTCCTGGAAAAACAAAGAAATTTCAGACTATATTCTTTGAAGGTTTGCCTGGATTCATTTTATGAACCAGGAGAATACTCGTGAAAAAACTTTAAAAGAAAAAAGTTATACATCCATTCATGAACTATCGTCTTTATGATAGCGTTCTTGAGATTTGATTACCTCCGTGTATGATGGAGGTTTTGTTTTCAGTTCGTTTTTCTGTCCGTGTGTTTGCTTATTGAGTACAGTAGAGTCACAGGAAGTGAGGGAGGAATGCTGTAACCGCAGACTAACAGGAAGGTCGAATGGGGCGTCAAAATGTTCTCCCAGCGCTTTTGTCAATTGCTATGATATGTTTTGATGTCAAATCAGATGTTACGACTGACAGCTTTCCGACACCTGATTTGAGATTACAGGTCGTAAAGCGCCACCTACCGTCATCGTGTCGAATTGCAGCGTCGACGCCGTCCCAGGGAAGACCCTTCCACATCCGGCGGATGGGCTTGGGCGTCCGGCTGTCCAGCCGCCGCTCTTTTTCATCGTACAACCAGTAACGTCTGCCCTATAGAATACCAGACGAGAATGCTTTTAGCAGGACACATCCTCCGTCTACCCAGCAGATAACACTCTTAAGACTAGAGAGGAAGGCTAAAAAATACATGGCGGAGGACTTTCCAAGAAGACCTGAGAAGGGCAAACATCCCCTTGGAGGAGGCAGAGACAGTAGCTGCTGACAAACGTAAGTGGAAGCTTGCTGCCCGATGTGCCATCATGCACGGGAGGAACTAACTAAGGGACAGTACGATATTTGCTAAGTATTTACCAAAACTCATGAGCTTAATCATCTTAAATCTTGAAGACTTAAAGTGTCCCTACCCTGAAGAAGTAGGTATGCCCCTCCCACGGTAGCACGGCGTCCACGTAGTTCGGCAGACCCAAATCCACAATGCGATGCGGGCCGCTCTCAAGCTTGTTCACGTGGAACACGTAGTAGTGACGCCCTGGGTAAAAAAAATGGAAGAAGATGAATTAATTTTAACTTTCATTGCAATATCAAATGTGTAAAATGTTCTCCAAGCAGAGGTTCAGACTTCGGCCTATTGTTTATGTGTTTTAGGCGTTTTTATCGTGTTTTCTTTTATGTACTGGTGTCTTTTTTTTTCACCAGCCAAAAGGTAGCGTGTTGGATACTGAATTGGGAATTTGCTGCCACCAAAAGATCTGCTTGGAGAGTACGTATACAAATTTTGGCCAATATATTTGTAGTACGTACTTGTTTTTCTAAAAGAAAGGCAATTGTCAGCATGTCGGGTGACTAAAAATGATTTCGAACTTCAAATTATTTATCATGACGCGTTATGCCACAAGGTTGTCCCGGCGAGCAATAAAGGTGACCGAGGACAGACCCAGATGGAAGAGAAGAGTCTCATCCCTTATGTCTCTCAAGGGATGAAGAGGATAAGTAAGTAAGTACCCTGGAAGATGACGACTTTTTGGTCCGTCTCCCGTTGGTAGATGGCGTCGAATGTACAAAACTAGTGCGTTACACCTCAAGGCAGTTTTCCAGATATGCAAAACAAACAAACGGGATCGGGTACCCTGAAAGATGATGACTTTCTGGTCCGTCTCCCGTTGGTAGATGGCGTCGATGTGGTTCGTGTGGTCGGACAGCCCCCGCCAGTAGTCACTGATGACGTAGGGACCGTTCTTCCCGTCAGGACCTCGCCAGAAATACCTGTCAATCAAACAAAAACGTAAATCTAAAAAGTGCTTAGGGAACATAAGGCTCCATCAACATGATAGAATGTCTTGTTTTATACTTTATTGAGAATTTGTTGCTGATTCTGAGAAAAACTGCCTTCATGCCTAGAGCTTTCGACCAGTGTCTCTGGTCTTCTTCAGTAAACAGATGGACTGACCCAGTGAGGCTTGTCACGTGATTTCTCGGGTCCAAAGCTCTAGGTGAGAGAACTTCTTTGTGTGTGATTAAGGTTTTAACTTAAACAGGTTTGCGATATTTTAGAAGTACCCAAGTCTCCGTGCCCATGCGCGCGATGGTGTCGATGTCTGCGGTTACATCATCCCCCACCTCTCCCTCGGCATCATGGGAAAAACATGGCGGCACCCGTGAACCAAACCTAAATCAAAACAAATTTGCGATATACCAGGGAAATACCTGTTTTTGAAGACCCACGTCTCCGTGCCCATGCGGGCGATGGTGTCGATGTGCGTGGCGGCGGTGCAGATTTGGGGCATGCCGGGAGTCTCGTGGATTCCCGGGGAGTCTCGCGGGAGGTCGGGCACGCCCAGCAGCGGGCACTGGCAGGACAGAGGCGTGTACGCCGACCGGTGGCCCGAGGTGGAGCCGGAGCGCACGACATCTGGGCAGGCAGGAACAGAGAACAGAAGATGAGAAACAGATCGAGACTCCGGAAAGAGACCCATCTGACAAGAACAACCAAAAACTACAACCTCCAAAGGCTGACAGGTCACAAGGTGGTGGTTATTGGGTTGTTACATCAAGAACATAGAGGAGCTGGGTTAGAGGATCCCCATGCAAGCCGAGCAGTTTGGAAACTCGGCTGGGATGGATCTCTTCTCTTATCGATAAGTGTGGTGGGTTCTTTAATGTCCTCAAACACGGTACCTCCAGTTTAAGCCTTTACATCCCATCCAAGAGGACGTCCCTAGCAGACTATACGATGGCAGGGCTGTATCAATTCACCATAGGAGTGCCCATTAGCCACCTAGAATGGACACTCCTCTGGCCAATAGATACTACCTTGCCACCGTATGATCTGCTTGGAAGATTAGGTTCTAGTTCTCATTTTCACTTGAGTCAAGTGAGAAAACAGTGACTTCCCCCAAGGGCACAACATCATGGTCTAATGACTTACTGTCGACCGTTTCTGCCCTTGGAGGACCGTACAGTCGCTGAATGTCCCGGATGTCGTCCTTGTGTAGCCGGAAGTGACGTCTGAGCCCGAGGTAGTATGGGTACATGACGGAGGTGTGCTGGTGGGAGTGGCTCAGACCGAGGCTGTGCCCGATCTCGTGAACAGCCATCTGGTACAGGTTTATACCTGGGGAAAAAAATAAACAAACAATAAACAGGTTTACACCTGGGGCGGGAAAATAAACAAGTTTAAACAAGTTCATTTCTGCAGTAGAAAAAGGTAGGCAAAGTATCAAGGAGGCATTTTCAGTACCAAGGACAGAGATGTTTTCAGTACTAAACATCTCTGTCCTAAGGACAGACATTATCAGTAACAAGGACTGCGAAGACTTGTACATTTTTTGTAACAACATGGCAAAAGATCGGTGCGAAAATCTTTCCGGCGCAACCCGGCGCAAATGCGTCTTCTCGGCGGCAGGGAGAGCTTTTTATTACCAAGGACAGACGTTTTCAGCACCAAGGACAGAGATATTTTCAGTACTATAGAATATGTCAAGACAAACAGTCCTATTGTATCCAGATGAAAAAGGAATAAATAAAAGAAAAACGACTCCCGTACCTTCCCGCTTGTCCATGGTCCAGTCCTCGGAGTCGTCAAAGTGCACGTCCCCGGCGAAGTCCGATCCGGAGTCCGGCGGGAAGGCGTGCGCCAGGCTCCCGCCGCCGGACGGCGTGGACGGCCCGTCGAACGGCCGCTCGTCGCCGAAGTGGTCGCCGTACACGAAGGAGACGTCGATGTCTGCGTGGCCGAACACTCGCGTGAAGCGCAGCGCCGAAACAGACTCCCATAACTGAGGGGTGTGTGGAGATAATGCTATTATTAATTGCAAGATTACCAGAAAGGTACACTTGTAACATATCAAAGCAAACTACTGGTCTGTTTATTCTTACACAAACACACAAACCGACTCCCACAACTGAGGGCGGTTGATGGAAAAACAAAGATGTATAAAATAACTCGACAGACATTTTCGGTAATAAGGACAGTACCTAAGTATTCAGTACGGAATACAGACATTTTCAATACCAGGGAGACATTTTTAGTACTAAGGACAGGGACATTTTCAGTGCCAAGGAGATATTTTCAGTACCAAGGACAGACATTTTTAGTTCTAGTATGCTACTGGAAAGACTACCACAATTGAGGGGGAGTGGAAAAACAAAGATATATAAGTAAAATTAATCACACAACGCTTGTAGATGGTCCCAGACTATTGAAAGACAGCAAAACACACAAAACGCACCCTGAAAGCGTCAGCGATGGCGATGTCCACCTCCTCCCTGGTGAGATCCGCGGTGTAGTAGCTGATTTTGTAGGTGAGGTCGGTTCTACCCCACCTCACGTGGGACGTTCTGCCGTCCTCTGCGTCCGAAACTCCGCAACGGGGCCGCCGCGACAAGAACTGCAGAACAAGACAGCGATTTAAAATTATATACTACGTTTAATAGTTGTTGCCCTAGATTGTACCGTGTAGAGTTTTTTTTTTTTCAATTCCAACATAGTTTTTTTTTATTCCAACATTTCATGACCAAACATGGCGACGGCACACTCAAGCTATATCAACTTATTTTATGCCGCCACCAACACAGAGTACAAATACAGGACAGGACAATACTTATTTGAGTTAAGTGAGGAAAGTCGTGTTAAGTCCCTTTCCCAAGGGCACAAGATGGGTGGCATGTCAGGACTCGAACCAGGGACCTCTTGGTTCCGAGTCGAGCAATCTGTCGCTACGCCACAAGACCCCACAAATTGTTGAGCAATGAAGTTCATTCATTTGTTTCAAGGGAATATCTTGAGACTCCGACCGGGATCTGTATCGGTAGAATCACCGATTCTGGCAGATCATTGTCTCTACCCTGACATGAAAAAGTCAAGGACGGTCAACACCATCAGTAGCATCAAGGGCAAGGTTATTTCCAGGCTCAAGTACGAGGAGCACAGCTGTGACAACATGTACATGGGAGAGACCAGTCAGACACTCAAGAACCTGAGATCGTGACTTACAGCGCTGCCTGGACACGCCTCAAACACGTTTCACCACTTGGAACTACTAAAGAACACTCTTTCAGCCTACAATCAACTCCACATCAACTATATACTTCATTTTTTGTACAGTTAGATTTGTCTTCAGACTCTTCTTAACCACGTATTACCACTTGGAACTACCAAATGGCACTCTTTCAGCCTCCAATCAACTACAAATCAACTATATACTACATTGCTATACAGCTTACACTTGTATTCAGACTCCTTGGTCTTAGCCACGTATTACCACTTGGAACGACCAAAGGAGACTATTCCAACCTCCAATCAAGTCCACATCAACTATATACTTCATTTATGTCCAGTCGACTCCTTCTTTTTAGCCACGTTTCACCACTCAAGACTTCACAAGGGGGACTCTTCCGAGCTGCAATCAAGTTCACATCAAATGGAGGACATCGTGCTGAATAGGTCAGCTGAGGACAGCAACCTGAACTAGCCACCGTTTAGTGAAGACTTAATCTCCAATCTCCAAGCTAAATCTTCAAGCAACCTCAATGAGGTCAATCCCGCAGTGTCTTGCCCACCTGGGATCTGCTTTGAGATTAATGGAGAATATGTGACTAGCCTCTAGTAGTAGTAGTAGTAGTACTAGTAGTAGTAGTAGTACTAGTAGTAGTAGTAGTACTAGTAGTAGTAGTAGTAGTACTACTACTAGTAGTAGTAGTAGTAGTAGTAGTAGTAGTAGTACTAGTAGTAGTAGTAGTACTAGTAGTAGTAGTAGTAGTAGTAGTACTAGTAGTAGTAGTAGTAGTATTAGTAGTACTAGTAGTAGTAGTAGTAGTACTAGTAGTAGTAGTAGTAGTAGTACTAGTAGTAGTAGTAGTAGTACTAGTAGTAGTAGTAGTAGTAGTAGTAGTAGTAGTAGTAGTAAGCCTTTATTTAAACTAGAAAGCTTGTACATGTACGGTACACTCTACCAGGCTTCTTGAGGCGGCTAGAGCGGTGGTTTTATTATTTTTTTTGGGGGTGGGGGGGGTATCGCCTCCGCCGAGAGAGTTGTATCACCTGCGCTAGCGATAAGAAAAGACACGGCCAGAGGCTATTATGTGACCGGACACTGAGCAAAGTGGCTGCTGACGTCATCTGAAACAGACACGGTATCCTCAGATGACCCCTAGCCTTAGTGCCGAAGTCTTACTTAAGTAATTCCAGCCTTAAAGCCAAACAACTTAAGCCCATGTCTTAGTGAAAGGTCCATTGTCTTATAGCGTCTCCAACGCAGTATATTTGCGTTTCTTTGACCTGTGATGCGGTTACAAACGCGAAGGATTTAAAACCGTCCATTTGGACTCAAGTTCTCCAAACACGCAAAGCCTGTTAATTTGTGTGGCCTTTGCCCTGCATAGCGACCCTCTGTGGGCCCAGTGGAAGCGCCTGTTACAGTCGGGTTTCTTTTTAATTGGTAAAAGGGCGTTAGATAGAACAGCTTGCTGGAAAAAAAACACGTTTCCTTCTTTCTTCACCTCACAGAGCGAAGTTTAACTCTCCAAGCAGATGTTGGGGAGTAGTCATAAGGTATAAAACAAGAAATTCTCAAGAACGCATTGTGAGTATTTTCGAATGTTTTGCAGCATTAAAATTTCACCAAGCCCATTTCTCGTTGTCTTCTGTGCGTGGTGTGTGAGTGCAGATAATTTGCATCTTTGTAGGTAAGGCAGTCTGGTTGGATTGTGTTTCTTGTCTTCTTATGGAAAAGGCTATCTTGGATCCTTGGTTCTCTCACAGCCCGCTTGAAAATCCTACTTGTGGGGTCGTGTGGCGTAGCGGCAGAGAGCTCGACATGGAACCAAGAGGTCCCGGGTTCGAGTCCTGACATGCCACCGATCTTGTGCCCTTGGGAAAGGCACTTTACACGACTTTCCCCACTTCGCTCAGGGGAAAATGAGTATTGTATTGTCCCCTGTGTTGGTGGCGGCATTAATATAAGTTGAAAAAACTTGAGTGTGCCGTCACCCTGCCTTGTGATTACATGTTGGAATTAAAAAAAAATCCCACTTCATGACACATACCTACGACACATGTGAACCTAGTTTCATCTCCAAGCAGATCTCATTCAGGTGGGCAAGACACTATCGAATTGACCTTCTTGAGATTGCTTGAAGACTAAGCTTGGAGATTGGAGATTAAGTCTTCACTAAATGGTGGCTAGTTCAGGTTGCTGTCCTTAGCTGACCTATTCAGCACGATGTCCTGTATTTGATGTGAACTTGATTGCAGCTTGGAAGAGTCCCCCTTGTGAAGTCATGAGTGGCAAAACGTGGCTAAAAAGAAGGAATCAACTGGACAAAAATGAAATATATAGTTGATTTGTAGTTGATTGTAGGCTGAAAGAGTGCCATTTGGTAGTTCCAATTGGTAATACGTGGTTAAGAAGAGTCTGAAGACAAATCTAACTGTACAAAAATGAAGTATATAGTTGATGTGGAGTTGATTGTAGGCTGAAAGAGTGCCCCTTTGGTAGTTCCAAGTGGTGAAACGTGTTTGAGGCGTGTCCAGGCAGCGCTGTAAGTCACGATCTCAGTTTGTTTCTTGAGTGTCTGACTGGTCTCTCCCATGTACATGTTGTCACAGCTGTGCTCCTCGTACTTGGGCCTGGAAATAACCTTGCCCTTGATGCTACTGATGGTGTTGACCGTCCTTGACTTTTTCATGTCAGGATAGAGACAATGATCTGGCAGAATCGATTATCCTATTTTTTTGTTTATCGGTTTGGCTGTTCAACCAACCCAGCCAGGGAAGCCCAACTAGCCTGTGGCTATTACAAAGGCTTACCCTGCTGACAAGACATGACAAAAAAAAAAAAAACTCATCTACCAGTAGAGATCTCAGGTCATTGTCTCTACCGTTGGAGACAATGATCTGACAGAATCGGTGATTCTACCAGTAGATGTCCCGATCGGAGTCTCTAATTATTTTTAAAATTCAAAACGCAGTCTTTTATTAAGGACTTTTCAACTTGAGCCTGTAGATGGCCTTGTCATTGATGCTTGCTACTGATGGTGTTGGCTGTCCTTGGCCCTTTTTTGCATGTCAGCATAAAGACGTCTATCTTGTAGAATCGGCGATTTTCTACCAGTAGAGGACCCGATCGGAGGCTCTAAATTTTAAGATACTCTCTTAATTAAAATGAATGAATGAACTTTATTGCTCAATAATTGTGCAAGTTACAGTTTTAATGTTTTAAGGGCTTTTCAAAATTGATTTGTGCCACTTGAAAACAATGGATTGACTTGTTAAGGATTTGTAACTGGTAAACCACCCTAACACATGAACTATGAAATACAGCAGGCGCTATCTGAACAGTTTGATTCACAGAGAATATATCCAACAACAACAACAGATATCCTCGAAATTTGGATCTGAAGATTTCTGCAACCCAAGATACTTAAAGGCACGTCAAGCCTACAAGGCAAGCGTGTTTCATACTCATGCTAGTGTTTGTCCCTCCTGTTGCTTGTCAGATTGCTTTGTTCAGTGTCAAATATGCAAAGTATGGCATGTTAAGATGGCTGTGAAGTCGTTGACAGTTGAACATAGCCTCTACCAGGCTTCGGGAGGCGGCTGGAAAGAGTAGTAATTGGCCAAATAGAGAGATAACATGCCGGAGGAGTTGGTCCGCTAGATACTACATTTTGCCGCACCTGTGGGTCGTCAAATGTACCCTCTCTGGCCGGATAACTCCCCTCGTATCCCTGTATTTTGGCCAAGTTTTGCCATGTTTTCCAGCGATCCGCGGTGCCTAGTAGAGGCTAAGTTAAACACGCGCCACTAGCGTGTTTTGCTGCGGTGTGATGCGTTGCGCGATAAATACTTCTAAATTGTACATACATATAGGGTGCTATACAGATGGTACTGTATGTGCAACCCATATATGTATATATATGGGCCCCGCACACGGCACTAGCGGTGAACTAGACCCGTGAGTCTAGTGTTGACATAACCTCCTGCTGTAAGGATTGTAAAATCCACCTGCTGGTGATTCACCGTGTGTTTGTTCAACATTGCAGTGGGGGGGGGGGCACCGAATTGCATTAAAAATGAATAAATAAAATTAACGGCTCTCAGTGGCCAATGTGCAGTTGTTGTCACATCGGCGCACCAAATCCGTAGTGTGTTTTGGCACACAGTTCGACAGATTAGCCTAAGAGGCTCGGTGGGCGTCACTCCACTGTATAGGTGGGGAAGTCGTGTAAAGTGCTTTTCCCAAAGGGCACAACGTTGGGCCTCTCGGTTCCGGGTACAATACTCTAACCGTTGCGCCACCGAATTGCATGAAACTAATGTAAATCTAGTTAGACATTTCCAATCTGATTATGTCAACATTTTTTTTAGTATTCCAACATGTAATTATAAGACGTGGTGACGGCACACTCAAGTTTTTTTTTCAAATTATATTAATGCCGCCACCAACACAGGGGACAATTCAATACAATACTCATTTTCACCTGAGCGAAGTGTTAAGTGCCTTTCCCAAGGGCACAGGATCGGTGGCATGTCAGGACTCGAACCGGGGACCTCTTGGTTCCGATTCGAGCACTCTGCCGCTACACCACACGACTCCACTACTCATCAATTTGCTTGCGTTCGGCGCTGACACAAGTTTGTTTATTTTTTTCGCGCGAACGCCACCTTTATTTATACACTCGAATTGTGCGAAGCAGTACAACTTTTTAAACGTTTCACTCTGGGAAGTTGTCTTACTCAGCAGCTCGCCTGCGTTTTGGCGCTGACACGAGTTTTTTCTTCGCGCGAACGCGGCAGTTTTAAAGGACTGTTTACTGTCGAGTAGACTCTTCCCAAGGCTGACTGGCGGCAGGGGTAAAAAATAGCGGCTACCGCTTGACACGGATCGCTCGACAGGACAGTAAATCCTGAAACGGGGCTGAGTCAGCGGCGACGTAGGGGCATTGTCATTAGATAGCTTTAAACAATGTCTAGAGTTAGATGTTCAAGGGTTGGTGTAACAAGTTGATCGGTGTAATGTAGCCAGCTGCCGCCGCGCCGCGTGCCTGCGAAGCTGGTGTGTTACGCCGAAGGGCGGTTATACCGGCTATACAGATACAGATACATACCAACCTAGAGACAAATAGCGGCTACCGCTTGACACGGATCGCTCGGCAGGACAGTAAATCGTGAAACAAGGCTTAGTCAGCGGCGACGTGCCAGTTTGTTTACCTCCGTATTAAGTGTCACTAGACCGCCGAGCGATTTGTGTCATACTTGATGCCATGATTGGAATGCGATGCAAGATGACAAGAAATCTGTTAAGAGTTGTTCCTAATCTCCAAGCAGATGTTTAGGTGGCCACAAAAGACAGTATCGAATTTGCCAGGCGGTATCCATGCATTGGCCAGACTGTATCCATTTGGTTGGCAAACGGATACAGTTGTTCCAACACGATGGATTGTTTGAATATAAACTCTGAGCTTTCGACCAGTCACCCTAGTCTTCTTTAATACACTAGGTGAGAACAGTCCCTTGTGTTGAAAAACAAAAGAAAAAACTCTAAACGTCTAACTACCAACACAGATGAACTTTCATGATAGTATGCAAAGATATTATTTATAAGTCAAAAAGTCGGCCTATTCCTATAGCAAGACGCCCTCTTTTTAACGTGACGGTAAAGCTATAGTTTTTTTTTCCACAACCAACATTGTCTCTTACCTCGCTTACGTTTCGGTGTCTAAAAAATCGTAAGCGCGTTAAGCACGGTAAGAGACAATATTGGTTGTTCAAAAGAAAACCCCTCTATTATATATACTATGCTTTCCCAGCCTGATGAAACTATTTTCGGAAGTAGAAGGTAGAGACTCAGGTGAACACAGGTGAGGTGACCTGTACGCGCACACCTGTCCGTGTTACCTGAGTTATGAGATATGCACACCTGCACTGCGCTGTGTCACAGTCTACAAACTACCCTAGCGGACCGGAAACCGCTGTTTCTGGCATGTTTCACGTCGGCTCAGTTTTCGTAACCTTCTTCCTGCTGCCTGACCCTGCTCTCCAAGCAGAGGTTTGGGGTATTTTTTTGGCGTGTTTTTAAGGCTTTTTAGGCAGTTAATTTGGCGTAAAAAAATTCCAGTGCAAAAAAAGAAAGCCCGATAAAAAAGCATAAAAGCACGCCAAAAATGAGCCAAAACCCAAACCTCTGCTTGGAGAGTAGCCTAACCCCGTACCTGATACAAGTCTGGTGCTAAACCGTTATCTTAGCTGGCTGAAGGTTAGCACACATGCATACCTTCTCATGAGGTCTGTATATCTGTAACTGTGTCTGATCATAACTATAACACATTCAGGCACAGAACTAGAAAAAAATCAGGAAAATTGGACCCTCTATGGTCGGCTAACTCCCCTTGGCTAGAAAGCTTTAAACAACAACTGCAATTACTGTAAATGTGCAAAGATTGGGTGCAACAAGTCGTTAGGTGTGATATATCATATAGCTAGCTATATAAGGGTAGTTGTATACCGGCTATATCAATACGGATATACAGATACTTGGCCAGCTACATTCCCTTTTAGGCCGATTTCTACTTTTCAGCCTGACTAACTTAAAATAGCCAGCCGTTGAACATACGTTAGTGATCACGCTAACCCTACACCAGACATAACACTTCTGTAACAGTTTAACAAACCAGGGCTCGAAATTAATTTTTGGGAATAGGTGCACTGTACTGGTGCACCCAACCTAGAAAATTGGGTGCACAAAAAATTTCTTGGGTTCACCATACAAAATGAAATAAGTAGAATGTCAGCAAAAATTAATTATATTTCATTTCTAAAGAAAAGTACTACAACAATGATTTTGTTATCAAACCTTATAATAGCTAGCGAAGTATAGAAGTATGGATTTTTCCAGACAAGTAGTTGCCTGTCTCCTATTATTGTACTGTACCGTACAGACTCCGTGAAAGCAATTAGCCTTCGGGCATGATTTTGCAAATAAAGATATATATATTTATAAATTATTCTGACACTTAGATGTTAAGAATATGCTGTAAACTACTATACACTTAAAATCTTGACATACGTAAACCTACGAAAATATTTGGGTGCACCCACCAAACAAAAAATGGGTGCAAAGCTCCAAATTTGTGTGCACACTTTAAGGTGCACTTGCACCCAGTATTTCGAGCCCTGACTGCTGTAATAGTTTAACAGTCGAAGGGCGTCCCCCTCTTGTAGCCTCCACCAGGCCTTTCTACGGGAATACGGATCGTAGAATTCAGCAAAAAGGAGAGTAAAATTGGCCAAGGCAGTCCGGCCGCGGGGAAGTAGATTCCTTCCTTCTGTGCGGCCAGTCAAACCTACAAGGCGGCCAAACTCCCCTGGCAAATATTCTCCTACATATATAGCCAGCGTAGTTAGTCTGGTAGAGACTACCCCTCTTGTCTTTCTTCACCCCGCACAGAACAGGTTACAAACGCTACAAACTCTGTTTACTTAATACATGTTTACGCCCGCTTCCTAATGAGACGGCGACCCAATCATTAGTAGTGCAAACAAATATCAATGAGCAAGAAGCGCGCTTTGTAATTAAGGTTAGACATCCAGGTAAGGAGACACAAAAGAAAACAGTTACTCAAGCATCTAGACTGAGTTGGTTGAGTAACTGGTGTCTTACTTTAATCCTTTGTTGTATTTCAAGTCTTACGTACACATCATGGATCATTTACCAAGTAAAAGGCCGCACGAGTCCAATTTTGGGCCCTCCGCGGTTTAGCTCGAGTGGAAAGAGGGACTTAGTGAGAGATAGAATCCAGTCTGGCCTTTTGGGGGTACTCTCCAAGCAGAGGTTAGACTTAATTTTTTGACGTGTTATTTTGGCGTTTCTTTTGAGCTATCTTTTTTGTGCTACCCAGCATATTTTTTTCGTCATTCAAAAAAGTGTAGCCTCCGTAGCAGGCTTATAGAACTTCGGCTGTTTTCTGATTAGCCCAGTTCAAAAAACGGAGGTAATTCAACCAGGCCGGCTATGTTGTATATATGCAGTCAGAAAATAGCACATAAAAGACCCTGAAGACCCCCCAAACCCCCAGTTTTTGGCGTGCTGTGGAAGCTACAAACAGCGGCATATTGGATACTACTCGTTCAATTTGATACTTTTTACCCAATTTGATACTATCTAGCCTATTTAAAATTGATACTCTTTAGCCAATTTGATACTGTCTTGCCAATTTGATACTGTGAATTTGATACACCAAAAGATCTGCTTGGAGATTACCTTTCGGGCATGATTTGTATACATGCACGCACACTGACGACAAGGTCTTGTTAACGGTGTCAAACGGAAAGATTTCGAAAGGCTTGCTGGCCTTGCCTAAAGCCACGGCATGGCTCGAAATGCATTTATGGGAGTAGGTGCACTGGTGCACCCAAGGTAAAAAATCGTGAGCACAAAATTTTTGGGGTGCACTATTTGAGATAAAACTAGTAGAATGTCAGCAAAACTAATTATGTTCAGTTCGAAGGAGAAGTAGTACAACAATGATTGTAGCATTTAGAATTAGTACTTAGAATACTACTACACATTTAACATCATTACATACCTAAACCCGCGAAAATATTTGGGTGCACTGGTGCACCCACAGAACAGAAATGGGTGCACAGTATTTCCAGCCCTGCACGGCGACTATAAAGCGAGCCGAAAAAGGTTAGCAGAAAGAGCAGGAAACCGACCCCACTTCCCTCCCTTCCCTCCACATGTACATACCTCAGGGTCCACTGCCGCCGCCACAGCCGCCAACCAGCCGACTAACACCCAGCCCGCTACAGCCTGGCCTCCGCTAACCTGCATCGCCTTTTCCAGTCTCCTCCCTGATCCTTGAGAAATAAAACAACAGTCCACACAACAGTCCACACAAGAGTCCGCTGTCTTGTATGCATAGGATGCAGATTGTCCTCCAAAACCTTGTATCGTTTTTCTCTGTCCCTGGACAGTTATAGGCTACATGTAATCCACAGCAAGAGCTCAGTCTGTAGGCTATTCCGCTGACTTGCAAGTGTAAACTAAAAATCTCAGTCTCCTCCCAAATCACTGAAAGACGCTGCAATTATTCACGACAGAGTCCAGTCAGAGACACCACGCGGCGGACAGTGTCACGGTCCTGACAACGTGAAACTGAAGCGCGTCAGTGTTTGAAGTGACCGGCGATTGACGCGTCCTTGTCCCAGCCAAGGCCGGCAGCAAGTCCTACTAAAAGTACCGAACGTTCGATCGAACACACATGGAACCTTCGAACACACGGAACCTTCGAACGCGAGGGAGACTTCGATCGAACACGCATAGAACTTTCGAACACGGTGAATATAGAACCTTCGAACACTCGGATAGAACCGTCGAATATTCGAACACGCCGAACCTTCGATCGAAGACGGAGCGTTGGATGGAACAGGTGCCGAGTTACACGTACGTCTGAAGCTGCCGCCAGTGCTAACACAGTGTGGATACAGGAAACCCGCTGTAACCACTACTCACAACATCGTCTGGCTGTATAGTGTTAAACCCCGGCGAAGTCTGTATGTACAGTATATAGTGTACACACACGCGCGCGCGTAGACTGACTTTGTAGTCCCGGCTAGCGTACTCGGTGTTCGGTTCGGTACGCTTGCCGTACACAATGCGGCGTGGCGGGCTAACTTTCGGCAGGAAGGAAACACGAGAGTTCGGCAGACAGAAGAACGCCAGGCCGGCGCGTCTCCGCTCCAAGGCGAGCTTTGTTGTGACAAGCCTGCCGGCCGCGGTGTTGTCTGGTTTCTGGGTGCTTCAGTCCTGTATACCCCTGCTCTGAACCGTAAATACCGGGTCTAGCGCTGAGCTACTTACGCGTAAAGGGAGAGCTTGTTTTGGGGACAGGCGACAGCTTTCACTCAAGGAGTTAAGACGCAGTTGAAGGTTGCGTCTATACATTACCGAGGGCTATTTTTAAATGTACAACACTGTGAGCCTGCAACCACAAGAAGCCATGCAACAGTCGGTACATACAGCTATACGATTATGTAATACCATTTAAGCAGTCTCCTTGATAGTATAGAATTTATCTATTGTCTCTGCCAAGAAAAAAAACAAAAGAGATAAACTATAAAATTAAACAAAGCTGTTAAGAGTTCGAAACTTAAGCTTGTGATACTTCTTTCTCATAACAACGGACACTTCAGAAGTAAATGTTACCGAAAACATAACCCCACAGCTATAGTACAGGTTAAGGTAGTAATGATACTATATCGATGAGTTGCACTGTTGTGCTAGCCTCCACCAGGCCTTTCTACGGGAATACGGATCGTAGAATTCGGCAAAAAAGAGAGTAAAATTGGCCAGGGGAGTCAAACCTACCAGGCGGCCAAACTCCCCTGGCAAATATTCCCCTATATAGCCAGCGTAGTTAGTCTGGTAGAGACTACTGTTGTACATAGACACTCGGGCCGTCTGAAATCTTATCTGAGAAACAAAACTTAATCCCAGTTTAGGTAAAACACGGCTTGTTTAAGAGACGTCAATCAGAGCCTCGGTCGGCTGTGTGTGTTTGTCAGTCAGTGGAACTGTCGACACTTCATCGTAGCCTAAGATTATACACTGGTTTAGTTTATTATTACTTTCGTCTAGAAGGTTAGTTTTGGGTCTGCTTGTCTTTCTCTTTCTGTCAGTGTGTGTGTGTCACGGTGTGTGTCCGTGTGTTTGTGTGTGTGTGTGCGTGTGTGTTTGGGTGTGTGTGTGTTTGTGTGTGTGTTTGGGTGTGTGTGTGTGAGTGTGAGTGTGTGTGTGTGTGTGTGTGTGAGTGAGTGTGTGTGTGTGTGTGGGGGGGTGTATGTGTTTGTGTGTGTGTGTGTGTGTGCGCGTGTCTGTGTGTGCGTGCGTGTGTCTGTGGACAGCATAATTGAGAAGTTGTGAATGGATCTCTATATATCACTGACATGCTAGTAGAAATGACTACATGTACCACTAGTTTCTCTTGTTCTTTCTCGCCTATAAGTTTACTTTTGCCCTCCCCCCATCTCTCTTCACTTCTCTCAATTCACTTCACCGCCTTAAGCAAGAAGGTAGCACAAAGAAACTTAGTCTAGTAGTAGCACCACCAGAGATAGTCTGAGAAACTCAGGAAGACCCAAAGATAACCTCCAGCCGGTTCCCCAGCTCTGAAATCAGCCTGTGGCCTTGTCCCCCCGACGACCAGGTCGGTCGAGGGATTAGGTAGGTAGGTAGGTAGGCGTCTTTATCCTCACCTTGGAGAGAATCGCCGTCTCCTGAGGGGTAAAACGGTACAAGGTGGTCATTATTGGGATTAAATCACCGTCTCGTTCCCAGGGTAGGCTCCGCGTCAGTCAAGGTCGACCTGATGAACCACTGACAGCTAGGGGTCAGGGGTCACGCTCCCATCTTAGAGGTAAATTCAGGACACCTTGAGAAGACTTGAAGACCTATGCTAGATCTATGTAAGGCCATGTTGATTTGATTATATGGATGACATCCGCGCGCGCATGAATTTTCGGCCGTTAAAAAACAAACGTTTTTAACCACATTGTAAATCGTACAAAACAGTTGCAAAATAAGCAAACATATACCTTAAGTTGAAAAAAAAGATTGGAAGACGATACCAATGTCGTAGAATGCCAAAATTAGACGAAAAAAACGAAAATGTAAAGAAATGAATGTGAAGAGTAGATTATTCGCCATACCATGTATGTACCATACTCTGTGTCATTTGTTCAACCTTCTTGTCCACGTAGATTTCATAATGAAATCAACTTTTTTGGGGGAAACTTTTTTTATTCGCACGCTCGCATGAGTTTTGGGGTTCCCAGACGATGTCATCCATATAATCAACTCAACATGGCCTAAATAAAGTCCTCGGAGTCAAGGACTGTTGATGTTATAGTGTCACCGCAGCGTCCTGGGTTTAACGTGCGCACTGGCCCGGGGATAGATTAGGATCAGATGCCAAGGACTTGGAACAGAAGTGACGCAACTAAGCAAAAACTTCTTCATCAAATAAACTTTGAAACGCTTTTCAAGAGAGGGAGAGAGAGGGGGAGAGAGGCACTAGCACACACACACACACGCACGCACGCACGCACACACACACACACAGAGAGAGAGAGAGAGAGACGGAGGAATAGAGAGAAATTGAAAGAAAGAGTGATAAAAGTGTGCGTAAGAGAAAGTCATATTCAGTATGAGATACTGTTGATGTTACAGTGTCATCGTGGCGTCATGGCTTTAACGTGCGCAGTGGCCCGGTTACAGTTTAAGATCAGATGCCAAGGACTCGCGGGTTAGGTGATCTTTCTGTTTAACTTTGCTCCCAGGAGTGACTTTAACACTGTGCAAGAGAGAGGGAGAGAGAGAATGAATGAATGAGTGAATGAATGAATAAATGAAAGAAGGAATGAAAGAAAGCCCGATTATAGTTTGAGATCAGATGCCAAGGACTCGTGGTTTAGGTGATCTTCTATTTAACTTTGCTACCAGGGGTGACGCGAATAGGAAAATGTATGGTAAATAACATAAACTTTAAACGTTGTGCAAGAGAGAGAGAGAGAGAGAGAGACTGAGAGGAGGGGAGAGAGAGGAGGAGGGAGAGAGAGACGGGAGAGAGAGACAGAGAGAGAGGCACAAACACACACACACAGATAGAGACGGAGAGAGAGATTGAATGAAAGATATGTAGAGATAAAAAAAGAGCCGTCGCGAGAGAGAAATATGCAGTATGAGAGAAGAATGTAGCTTCACGGAAAAAACGTAACTTACTTATTAGTTCCAGAAGTCGATATTGTAACCTAACAAGCGGAAGGAGGGACTAAGATAAAACCTAGTCAAGTCTCAGACTTAGATTAGAAAGGTCCTTGATACGTCTCGCGTTTTTATCGTGTTTTATCCACGTCAAAATTCGGGTTGACATTGATGGTGTTTTCGCCTATCAGCTTAGCCTCCATAGCATGCCAAAAACTGGGGGTTTTGGGGGGTCTTCAGGGTCTTTGGGAGCTTTTATGTGCTATTTTCTGATTGCATATAGACAACATAGCCAGCCTGGTTGAATTACCCCGTTAATGGGCTAATCAGAAAGCCAAAGACAAGAAGACAACCAAACCCCCAGTTCTATAAGCCTGCTACGGAGGCTAATCAGAAAACAGCCGAAGACCACCAAACCCCCAGTTCTATAAGCCTGCTACGGAGGCTAATTAGAAAACAGCCGAAGACCACCAAACTCCCAGTTCTAAACGCCTGCTACGGAGGCTAATCAGAAAACAGCCGAAGACCACTAAACCCCCAGTTCTATAAGCCTGCTGCGGAGGCTACTACCAGCTCCTGTCCTCACGTGTGAGAGTGATTATATTTGACAGGCTGTGTCACGGGGGTCGGGCAGAAGGTGGGGGCTTCATTCTGCCCGGAAGGAAGTGGCATAACTCATATTTAGCGCCATAACTAGGAACTGAAAGCTTTCTTTTACTGTCTATCAAATTTTGAATCATGGCTCTTTATGTACAGCCATGCTCAGGCACGGTTCTGGATAGTCCGCGCGTATCTAGAACCGTGCCTGGGCGAAATCTGTGTTCTTGGATATGCGCAGACTATCCAGAACCGTGCCTGATTCTAAACCTAACCCATTCAGGTATAGACCTAGATAGGCACGGTTCTGGATACAACAGAGACTATCCAGAACCGTGCCTGATCCTAACCCTGAACCATTCATGCATAGACCTAGATAGGCACAGTTCTGGATACGATAGAGACTATCTAGAACCGTGCCTGATCATAACCCTAACAGATTCATGCATATAGAACTAGATCGAGTAAAACACTTAGCCCGAACCGCCTCCTCACATCTGCTTGACGTGACCTTGATGTAGTAGGCATTCATCGGTCTTGACCTTGATGTAGATGTAGCAGAAAAGACGTTTTGATGATGACAGACTCGGAGACATTCCGGCCTCGTCTGGGCCTAACGAACCCCTAATGTCTACTGGAGACAAAAGGTCATGCTGAAATCAGAGCCAACAGTCTGCATCGTAGATACTGTACAGGGAGGAGACATGGTACAATCTTTTGTAGCATCTTCTGGTGGCTACAAGACAGTATCAAATTAATTGCCACGGCACTAGTATCAAATTGGCTAAACACTATCTAATTGAGTAGACACAGTATCAAATTGCCACGGCAGTATCAAATTGGCCTCGACAATAGTATCAAATAGGCTAGACAGTATCAAATTGTAAAGACAGTATCAAATTGGAAAGACAGTATCAAATTGGAAAGACAGTATCAAATTGCCACGACACTAGTATCAAGTTGCTACGGCAGTATTAAATCGGTAACAAAGTACCATTGTCAGACTATCTTTATCCCATATGTCACCGTTTGGCTGCCGAAAAAAAGAAATATACCTGTCCAAAAAAAACATGGTAAAGTTGACGCTACATATGTACATTTCTTTTGCACGATATCAGCAATCATGTCTGCTTCTCCACAATGTGAGAATCCTAACAAAACAAAACTGTTCGGGGGGTCAGTGATTCTAAGTATTTGCTCTGTATTGAGTGACCTTTGACTTCATTTACATCTATGATTATCTTGACTCACTTAAAAAAGTGGCTGTTTGGCCGTACGAATGAGCGTTTCTCGATGTCTAATAAAGAAACAAGAAGACCCAAGAGCACACATTTGACGCTGACTCATAGCTCTATTCTATTCCAATCAATAATATCCAATACTTTTCTACCCTGGGTGTCGTTTAAGAATTATTGCATGTCAGTATATTTTTGTCACCAATGTTGCTATGACAACGGCAGCATGACGTCACCTGTACCATGTGAATGTCCGCAGCACCAGTAGTGAGACAACAACGATCAGGATGTTGGAAACAAAACCTCCACTCCAACCCGCTCTTCACTTCACAAGGACCTGTTGGAACATTATTTTCAAGTGTGGCATAATCCACCGAAAAAACTCGCCACACTGAAGGGCACTTCAAAGTCGCGAACATTTGTGCGGTCTGTAGCTTTTTTCTGCTACATTTTTTTGTTTCTTTCTTTCTTTCTTGTCGCAGAAGAAAAAGTCCCGAAGTTGTATTTTCTTCTTTCGTCATGTTTACATGATGCAGGTTGTTAGTTGGTGGATTGCTGTCGTGTGTGTCAATCTTGTCGCCAATCCAAAGTCGCTAACAGGTGGGAAAATATATTTGTATCCGTTATGCTTTGTGTATCTAGAGTAAAATAACGCAAGTGGCTTTCTTTGAACTTGCTCTAAAGTCACCACAATGATGTAACTGTCTGAGTCGATCAAATTGATTTGCCACAAAAGTAGCGAACCGTCCGACGCACTTGTGAGTGAATACATGTAGCAATTGCTGTTTGCTACAAGAAACCGCTACACTGTGAGTCTGTAACAATTTCAACAAGGATAACCAAAGGGGTATCATATAACTGTTATTGTTATACATGTAACTGAAAAAACATCCTTATGTCGATTCAGGGTTAATTCTAGCCTTGTGGTACATCAAACATGGATGTAACTTTGAGACTAACTTCGTCTTTTGTTGCATGTAAGGTTGGCAGTTGTGGTGAAGAAATAAAAACAAACAAAAACAGAAGAAAACTGACAAGTTTTTTTCTTGTCTCTCCCCAGACGCAGTGATGGACGTAACGTTAGTGATCGACCCTTTTATAGAAGAGTATAACGACAGGTAAGGACGACACGGTATCTTCATTTACATCCCCTTTCCACCAAACCGCTAAGCTCCATTCAGCGGCACAAAATCTAACTATGATTCAATGAACTTCATTGATGAATTATTTGTGTCTTTTGTGTTTTTTTGTCTATGAAGCCATAGCTTCACATTCAATCTCTTCATAATTCGGAATCTTGAAATACTGACAGAGAAATTATCTCTTGTGTCACAGCTTCCTCATTTATTCACCCACTCACTCATTCACTCAATCCCTCTTTCCTTTCCTAGGACCTATCTAAAGTGCGTAACGGGCGAGGAGGCGTATGACATCAATTTTGGGCCAGTGGTGAGTATTTTTATAAAGGTTTTCATAGCTTCATTGGTTAAAGAGATTTAATGTTACGTAATATAAGCATATTGCTTGCGTTCGTCACTACTATGTATTGTATTGTTTGCATAAGAAAAATGTTACATCGAACTGTAAGCGTTATTTAAATCTACGAGAGTATCTAACGTTACAGAAGTTAATAATATTAAGTTATATTTCCCTACTGATATATAACTTGCTACTTGGTGGTAACGGGTTCCACTGGGCACAGCTTAAATGTGGGTACTTTTTTTTTTATAAAGCCATCTATCAATGTCTAAAACCCAAATTATTGTGGTCATTCCCTTAAGTTCTTTTCAAGTCTCTACATGTAACTTTAGTTCGACTATATTTCACCAGCTGTATTAGTTTAACCTCATTGACTGAATTCTCGAAGCTTTTAAAGCCGTAAGTCCCCATTTCAACCCCAGGAAATGCGCCCAGTCTTACCATAATTGGAAAGGCCGCCTTATTTCTTATCGGTCGTTTCCGCACAAAAATGTGCTCGTGACCTTGAGATGATGATGACCTTGGTAGAAAGAAATCCAAGATGGCGGCCTCACCTGAGAACGCGCGCCGGGGAGTTCCCATGGTCCCCTGCGGCGGAAACTTATAGATAACAACGTCTGATACTAGAAGACGGAAGACTGAGGAACCGTGCCACCCTGCGTGCTAACGTCTTAACCTTGAGGCAATGTCTTGACCTTGACCTCTAACAGGCAAATGTGCAAAAGTCACGGGTGTCCCAGTGCTATATGTGATATAGATCACCCTGCACCTGTTGTCTGGGAAATTGAATAAAAGGTTACACAAGGAAATTGTTACTCAAGACACTGGATAGATTTTGAAAACTGTCAGACGTTTCAAGTAGCCATGTCCTCTACTTTTCGTCAGTGACTAACTAAAAGTAACGTTAGTAGATTAAAAGGAAGAAAAAAGAAGACTAAAAGAAGTAGTGGACTAACAAGAAGAAACTTGAAAAGAAGGAACTAACTAAAGAAAAGAACCATGTCTGGGGCAAATCTACGTTCTTGGACACGCGGAGACTCTCCAGAACCATGTCTGATCCACTGTGCTTAATCCTAACACTAACTAATTCTGTCACAGAACTACATGTAGATAGGCACAATTCCCCTGCAGCGTAAACTTATAGATAACGACGTCTATTAGAAGACTGATGCAGTGTGGGAACGTCTTAACCTTGAGGCGACGTCTTGCCCTTGACCTCTGATGAGTTTCCGTCAGAATTTTGGGTATTTTTGCTCCATGAGGGTCACTATACATTGGGATAGTGTGGCTTCAACTCAGTATGTAGATAAATGACTAGAATATTGACTTTGAAAAATCGGGTTTCCGAGCCCTAAAAACTACACAGGATGCCTTTGACCTCGAGGCGCCGTCTTGCCCTTGACCCCCCCCCCCCCAGCTGGAGTCTCAGCAGGAGCAGTTCTACGGGCTGAGCTCTGACCAGGTGGTGGTTGGAGACGTCTGGCCGGAGGGGTACCGCGGCGCCATGTACTGGTTCCGACAGTCGGCAGGGGGCGCTCGTGTCGGAGCCTTCTTCTGTGACGTCACCGGCAGAGGCGGGAAGGAAAGAGTCACGGCGGCCAAGATGAAACCTGGAGGTGGGAGGAAAAATTGTGAAAATGAGAGTAAAAAAAGTGAAGATGAGAGTAAAAGTTGTGAAGATGAGAGAAAAAAAATTGTAAAATGAGTAAAAATTATGAAAATGAGAAAAAAATTGTGAAAATGAGAGTAAAAATTGTGAAGATGAGAGTAAAAATCATGGAAATGAGAGAAAAAAATTGTGAAAATGGGAGACAAAATTGTGAAAATGAGAGATAAAATTGTGAAGATCACAGTAAAAGTTGTGAAGATGAGAGTAAACATTGTGAAGATGAGAGTAAATATTGTGAAAATGAGAGGAAAAATTGTGTAAATGAGAGTGAAAGTTTCCGTGCTGTGATTCGAGACCAAGTTGAACACAGGGTGAAGTATTTAAAGCAGGAGAAATACCAAAAACCGGTTTCAGGGCGGCATTAGAACATTTCAAAAATAAATTTTCTAGTCATTTTTTCACGTAATACCGACACGATTACTCTGGGATTGCGTATGAAAAGAATTACGAGAATTGAAACATATTTTAACAGACGTTAACATAATACAAAGTTTATGACTCTAACACTAATGACCCTCTCCTCAGCGCCCATCCAGCCCCGGGTCCTGACCACCACAGTGTCAGCTGGCGAGTCCGTCACCTTAAACATGACGTCCTCCTCAGAACCTGCAGACAGGATAGAGTGGAGAAAGGACGGGGACGTGCTTACTGGAGCTGGTAAGGAAAGTCCCCAGTCTGTCTAATAAGCACTTGGAATATTAGGAGGCTTGGTTTCGGGTTGATACGCACTCACTGCAACACTAATCGCTACTTGTTGTTGTCGTTGTCCTAATGTTTAACGTCTAATATCTCGCTAGACGTGGTGCAGGTTTACGTTTGGTTCAGTTCAGAGTCAATTGTCTCTCTAGGTATTTAACAGTGCTGTAAATCATTCATAAACCGCTAGAGGGCGCCACAAGTAGGCAAGAGCAGACTATTAAACTTCATTCGATATCCTCTTAAATATATTTATGAGGCCAGATCTTCTTTCACAATGACTGTCATATTTTCAGTACCTTATCTTGGTGATGATAATTAACAACACAATTAAAAAAACTCTTCTTCAAACTAATACCTTATTAACGTCTTGAAGTTTCCCTTGTACTTGCAGACGCGCTGCAGTTCAGACTAGAAGACGTGCGAGTAGAAGACTCAGGGATTTACGAGACGTATTACGTCACGAACCAGACGGTGGGAGGGGGGCGCGCAAGGGCCGAGCAGGCCATCATGAGATTACTAGTCAGAGGTAAGTTTTTTTTAATTTTTTTTTTAAATTTTATTAAGAATTACCTGGTGTTCTTTAAAAATGGCTGTACACACTGTACATAGTTTTCATCCAGTAAATTTTGGTTGTAGACATGAAAACAGTGTCTTGTTTCTTCTGCCATATCAAACAAATAAGACCGGCTGTGGTAACTGGTGCTGTGGCAGACACCCTGTGGTGTTGGGTTACATTATGTAGCAAGTGGCAGGACAGAGTTGGAGGGGCTGGTCACTGAACATAAAATTTTAAAGCTTTCAGAGGGCATCCACCATCTTTCCTCAGCTACTGAAGGGGAGTAGTTTGTTACAGCTAGACCATATGAAAGTAAACATTGCTTTGCAAATGTTACTTTGATTCCTAGTTTCATTTTTCTTTCCTCCCAGCGTGTCCTGTAGGGCTGTGGGGAGATGAGTGCAGTATGAAATGCCCAACGTGTTTTAACGGCGGAGTGTGTCACCCCAGGACAGGTGTGTGTGTCTGTCCACCCGGATTCAACGGACCCATCTGTGAAAAAGGTAGTAATGCTACGTTGGGATAATGCTCCAAATCATTTTGTCAAAATATGCCTTTCCCTGTAACTCCCAACTATGATATCAGTTCTTACAGTTAAGTGCCTCAACAACTTGTCCATTGCATGATCCAATGAATATGTGGTGCTGGTAAGTCTCACAAGTTGCACAACAATTGTATTGGTGACAATGTATGGTAGTAATTAATCTCCAAGCAGTTCCATGGTAATTAATCTGGCCAATTTGATACTCGTTTACCACCCTAGGATCTGCTTAGAGATTAGGTAGTAATTACGTTGGGAAAATTTAAACTTTTTAAATTCTTAAACTTGAGTGCGCCACTAAGTATGTCTGCTGTCATTTGTATGCTCAATCAAGATGTGGTGAATCTCATCTAATGATAGATGTAACATTACACAACAACTTCATCTGTGAGAATATATCGCAATCCTCATAAAACATAACTTTATTGCATAACAGTTGTACAGGATACAAAGTATGGCATCTAGTAGTAACCACACTTTCATAAGGCTAACCTAACTAATACAAGAGTGGGTGCCTAGTAAATGACAGGTATGAACTTTTACAATTATTGGAGGAGTTTTTAATGTCTATAGAGTATTTAAATAATATTATGTAACATAAGTCCCATCACCCCCCCCCCAGCGTGTGGTTCTAACCGGTACGGTAAGCAGTGTAACCTGAGATGCCACCTGGACTTCTCCGGCCAGACGGACCCTCCTGACGGCTGTGCACACCTGACGTTCTGTCTACCTGACCCGTACGGCTGCTCGTGTGCACCTGGGTTCACTGGACTCAAGTGTGCAGAAGGTACGCACCTTATAAGGCCGTTGTTATCATATAAGGCCATTATTACCATATAAGGCCATTATTACCATATAAGGTCATTATTACCATATAAGTCCGTTATTACCATATAAGGTCATTATAGAAGGTAGGCAACATATAAGATTGTTATTACCATATAAGGCCATTATTACCATGTAAGGCTATTATTACCATATAAGGCTATTATTACCATATAAGGTCATTATTACCATATAAGGTCATTACCATATAAGGCCATAACTATATAAGGTAGGGTGATGGAGGCACCTAAACTGACTTGATAGACGTCCAGATTATCTAAAGTTAAATCATTTCTTTTTTCTTGTTTTATCGACATCCAGGTTTAGACATCCAGGTGCAACATTATGTAATACTAAATCAATAAATCAAGCACTGTCTTTCTCCGTTAAAAGATTGTTGAGCAGCAAAAGTTTACATTTGCCGTGTGTTTTTCCAGCGTGTAGTCCCGGTACATTCGGGGCGGGCTGCAGCCTGACGTGTCACTGTGAGGGTGGTGTGAGCTGTAACCGCTTTACCGGCGTCTGTCCCGCCGACTGTGCGCCTGGGTACCTGGGAACTAACTGCCAGATAGGTGCGTTTGTTTGTTTGTTTGTTTGTGTGTGGCCTGACGTGTCACTGTGAGGGTGGTGTGAGCTGTAACCGCTTCACCGGCGTCTGTCCTGCCGACTGTGCTCCTGGGTACCTGGGAACTAACTGCCAGATAGGTGCGTTTGTTTGTTTGTTTGTTTTTCTTGCGACTGTGCTCCTGGGTACTTGGTGACTAACTGTCAGATATGTGCGTTTGTTTGTTTGTTTGTTTGTTTGTCCTGCCGACTGTGCAGCTGGGTACCTGAGGACTAACTGTCAGATAGGTGCCTTTGTTTGTTTGTTTGTTTTTCTTGCGACTGTGCTCCTGGGTACCTGGTGACTAACTGTCAGATAGGTGCGTTTGTTTGTTTGTTTGTTCGTTTACAGTGTCCCGGATTCTTCTGCCACTGGTAGCAGGGTTCACAGTTCCTTGCATTTCTGGCTAGACGTTTTCTGTCCTTGGGAAGTGCACTAAGTCTTTAGATGACTTTCCTTGCTCCACTCAAATGTAAAATGGGTACCTGACTTTTGTTGGTGAGGTAAAAGGCATTGGAAGATTAGGGTATGAGCTTTGACTTCCAATACCATGCCCTAGACACAGTGGACTAACAACCCACTGCCCCTACAGCCTGGAAAACAGCTTTGGGACTACCTTTACCTTTACCTTAACCATGAATTAATCATAATTGATTCCTTCTTCCACAGAGTGCAAGGCTGGTACGTACGGTCTGCACTGTGACGGGCGGTGTAACTGCCACGGCGGCGTCACATGTAACATCGTGGACGGGTCCTGTCCAGAGGGCTGTCCGGAGGGGTACATGGGACCGGACTGTCAGGGTAGGGAATGGTCTTTAATACTAACCTCTCTACCAAAACTTCTATGAAATGCAAAAGGAAGATTGTGATATTGATGTAGCCTCTACCAGGCTCCGCGGATCTCTCGAAAAATAGTAGAAATTGGCCGAAATAAAGGGATAGTATACCAGAGAAGATCTAGGGCCATAGAAGCTCCAATTTGCGACCCACGGGTCTGGTATACTATCCCTTTATTTCGGCCAATTTCTACTATTTTTCGAGCGATCCGCGGAGCCTGGTAGAGGCTAATATTGATGTTAGTTAAGAAATGACTGCCGTACCCATGTCAGTATGGAGGAACTTCTCATTGATGATTCATGGTCCAATATTCGTTACAAAGGACCATTGAAAACAAGATTGTCAGGTTGATTATTATGGTGCTAATAGCAGTCAAATCTTTCTGTAATATCTGCATCAGACTTATACTAGTATATCTAAACTCTAGAAGAATGGTTACTTGTGTTGAGCCGAGAGGTTCAGTACTCCATGCCAGTACACTGGGACCTACCGATATTCATTGTACGGTCATTCATCTAAACATTTTAATCCCTTAGTCTTATATCATTTTGCCCAGACGATGTGAAAGCTAGTTTTCTGTACCATTCTTGATTTTCTGTTCTTTGTTAAACGCTAAATTTCCTTTATGTCCAAGCATCTCTCCCAAAGTGTTCAGATTTCTTAGTATTTTCATGAAAATTTGCTGATTTTTTTTTTTGGGGGGGGAGGGGGAGGGGCGACATCATCCAATTAGGGAGCACTTCTCCCCTAAAATGTCTGGGGAGACCCTGTGTGTGTTTACCTAGTATGTTTTTCCATTGTAAGACAAATGTCACATGCCCATGTTGAGCCCCTTTAGAACAGAACGGCTGCCTCTCCCACCCTTGTATGTACAGCGGCAAAACCTGGCAGCATTAAATCATGACCCATCATTCATAATACGACTCAAAATGTAACTGTTACAGTTCTACTAACAAAGCGTTCTAACTTGTAATGTATGTACCTAGTCTCTACCAGACTAACTTGGCTGGCTATGTACAGGAGAATATTTGCCAGAGAATATTTATCTGTACATTTTTTTCACGGTTTTCGTCGGATTTTTAAACACCGTTGCATCATAATTTTGCCTGTTGCAGACGACATCTTTTCTGACATAACATTTGGAAACTACAGACGGGATGCTAACCTTATATATGCCAATACAACATGCTTCTTGTTGTTTTTACAATCATTTGTACATGTTGAGCCCCTTTAGAAGAGAATGGCTGCCTGTCCCACCCGTGTATGTACGGTGGAACCTGCCATCCCATCGGCCAGGACCGGTACTACTGCAGGTGTACTGACGGTTACATCTCCAGGGACTGTCATCCTGGTTAGTTATCGTTCCTTTTTCCTTCTTTCCTTCCTTCCTTCCTTCCTTCCTTTCCTGCCATCCCATCGGCCAGGCACGCTACTACTGCAGGTGCACTGACGGATACATCTCCAGGGACTGCGATCCTGGTCAGTTATCGTTCCTTTTTCCTTCTTTCCTTTCCTGCCACCCCATGGACTTTACGGCAGATGGACACTACCACTGGTAGTGTCCATCTGCCTAGGTCCATTATCACTCGCAGGGGTTACAAAAGTGTAATTTATCTGTCCAATTTGGTTACGACTTTGTCAGCAAAAGATCTGCTTATTTTAAGGGGTCAGATTTCATTTCATGGCCTGGCTTGAAAGAAAGGCTGTCAGAAAAGGTAGGACTGAGGAAGTTATTTCCTCCTTGGTAGAACCATGAAGTTAGATGGTAGAACTCCTTAAACACTGCTAAACTGTAATGAGCTGTGTAAATACTTTCATCAGGTTGGAAGATACTTAGGGTATAGAATTTTCTTCTTACACAACCAGTAAAGGTTCTAACCTGCTTACTTTGGCGTTAAATAGCGGCGAGTTGCAGTCAAAAGCTCCGAGGAAGGTGTCTGATAAACACCGAAACGTAAGCAAGGTGAGAAACTTACTGGTTGTGTAAGAAGAAAATTCTATACCCTAAGCTGTGTAGGCTACTCATAACTACATAGTAGCACGGTGTTAACAAAACACCCTTTACCCTACAGATGAGATCCGCCCGCCGCGCAGGCCTGACCCCTGCTCCGGGCGGCCATGTTGGAACGCCGGCGTGTGCGTGCCGGACGGAACGACCTTCAGCTGCGTCTGCAGGCACGGTTTCCATGGAAACGTCTGTCAGTTTGTCGTCCCAACGCCTGCTCCTACAGGTGAGTTTTTTTTTTTATATTCCAACATATAATCACCCGACGTGGTGACGGCACACTCAAGTTTTGTCAACTTATATTAATGCCGCCACCAACACAGGGGACAATACAATACTCATTTTCACCTGAGCGAAGTGAGGAAAGTCGTGTAAAGTGCCTTTCACAAGGCACAAGATTGGTGGCATGTCAGGACTCGAACCTGGGTGAGTGTTGTTATTGCCATAGAAATAGTTACTACGATGATGTGTGTCAGACTGTCGTCCCAAGCCCTGCTCCAACAGGTGAGTGGCAGGAAACTCATGTAGTCAGTTACCATTATGCATGCCACAGTAGTGACCTAAGGCATGTTTGAGCTCCAACAGGTGGTTGCCTTGGGTTATAGCCATAGAAATGGCTATAACCCAAGGCAACCACCTCAACCCTGCTCCTACAGGTGGGTGGCGGAAAGTTACTGCTGTGGTCATAGAAATGGTTACCATGGCGACAGACGTCTGGTTCAGGTCAATGACCTTATTTGTTTGGAGAAGAAGAAGAGGAAGAAGAAACAGAGCAAAAGACAAATAATGATGTTTTCCTTCTGTGAAGGTTAACATAACTACTACTACAAATTGATTTAGCAGCTCTTGTTGTTCCAGACCCCCCCGCGGCCCAGCCATCCTTCCTCCTGTACCGAGTGTTGGTCCCAGCCGCCGTGTCTGTTCTGGTGGGGGTCATCTTCGTCACTGTCTTAAGCTGCTGCAGCGACAAGACGGACTTCAAGGTATAACTTCCCGTTTCATGAAAGGTTTACATAGGACTGAATGTATTTCATAAACGTAAACATTTTGATAAATATGAGGCAGGTTTGACATTTGGTCTCATAGCTGCCAGAAAAAGTAGAATTTCTAATCCTGTATGATTATGATCCATGTTCTTTGTGTTGTACAATGGGCTATTGTTTTGTATCATACTGTATAGTACACTTTAGGTGGGCCTGGACTATGATGTTGTATTCTAAGTGTGTGATCAAATAAACCATCTCTCTCAATCTCTTTCTCTCTCTCATTCTCCCTTTCTCCCTCCATCTCTCTCTCCCTCTTTCCCTTTCCCCCTCTCACCCCCTCCCTTCCTCCCTCTTTCTCTCCCTACCTTTGTCTCCCTCTCTCCCTCCCTTTCTCTCCCTCTCTCTCTCCCTCCCTGCCTCTCTCTCACTCTTTCAGGTTGAACCAGAGGAGAAAGTAGAACGTTTTGCTACAAGCGAAGAAGACGACGAAGACGATGACGAGTGTTACGAATTTGACGATGAAGGCCTCGGACCCTCCGTGGAAAACAGCTTCGTCATAGTCAATAACGAGGTAGAAAACTGTGTGGAATCCGGCGCGGCGTCACCTAGCGAGCCTCCTCTGGTACTACAGCAGAAGGCCATGTACATGCCGCCCAGAAATACACAGTCGGAGAGACGGTGGTTGGCGCAGATCAAGAAAGTAGCGCTAAAACTGAGACGAAATAGATCTTTAGAAAGGTTCTAACCTTTGCAATATTAAATCATAGAATTGTATCCGATGTATCTGTTTTTTTATATATAACATGAAATGAAGAAGTTGTTCCATTTTAGGACAGAAAAGAGGGAAAGATTACATAGTTGGAGCAGATTAAGAAATACCACTTCAACTGAGACGGACATAGAAAGTTTATTGCAAATCCATGCCCGAGGGCTAATTGCAAGAACATGGTAACAACAATAAACAGTAAAAATGATAACGAGTAATGCTAATGCTACTTTATATATACATTTGTAGTTATTGTTGGGTTTGATTTCTTTTCCGCGTGCAGTGGAGTATGAAATGGCCGACATTTTGCGAGATATAGATGCATTAATTTTTTTTACAAACATTTAACGTTACACACAGCTAGATGTAGATTAACATATATATATATAGATAGATAGATAGATAAAAGTCACAAGAACATGACTGTTGGGATATTACTACAATGTATGTGCCTAACTGACTGATTTGCAAGATATGATACGCAGCAATGTACCGGGTTAAATAATACTAGTAGGTGTTAGGGTGGACTTATTTACTTTTGTGAGATGTGACTATATATATCCCATTTCATCAGACGGTTTCTGCAATAAATAAATGCATTGTGAGCAGAGTGATTGGAGTTTGTGCTTGGTTTATTTTTCTCTAATATGGCCCAGTACCAGAGTTAGCCAGCCAACAAGCTAACTGGTGGTTTTAACTACAAATTATGTACATAATTATGAACCGCTAAAGACAAAAACAAAAGCTAAACAAAGCAAAAATTTAGGTCGTACATTATGCGACTCTCTCATTGGTCGAGCCGCTAATCGCCACGTTCTTGGTTGAACTGCTTGGTTCCAAAACTCTTTTTAGTGTCACCTCAGACATTAAAAAAAGTTCATCATATGCCTTCTAGATCTACTATCATGTTTACCTTCAAAGAAGGAATACATACAATTGTTTTTTCTCTGTGTCTTCTATTCCTATAGAAAAAGGTCATTGACCTGGACCAGACGGCTGTCATCATGGTAACTGTTGTTGTAGCAAATACCTTGTTGTGTTGGGTTACATTATGTAGCAAGTAGCAGGACAGAATAGTGTCACCCTGAATATTAATGTCTTTAATAATAAACAGAGCAATAGTTTGTTAGGCTATACCACGTAAGGGTAAGCGCAATGTATCTCCGTTGCAAATGTTACTTTTCTAGTCAATGTATGTATATATAATGTATAATGATTAATTTGTTGATATACACTGTTATGATGTTGCCATGGCAATAGTTATATAAATGTCTTAAGTGTTTGATCTTGAGTTTAACCTACTCCCGAAGTGGGTCAAGATGAGTCATGAGGTTATCGATCCATTTTTATCGATTATTTGTTAGTTATTGATTGATGACGTACTCATCAGCGTGGACAAAAGGTGGCCTTTGATACCTCAATACGTCACGCACGCTTACGCACGTAACGAGCGCGCTGATTGGTCCAAACAGGCGTCAGAAGCTTTCATCTGCCAATGAGAGCCCTTGAGACCGGATGATCACGGCACAGCCTTGTGTGTCACAGAAATCTACGACGTCTAATATAGAAAAAAAGCCGTGATATTTGGCGGATTGTTGTGTTAGTAACGCCACGTGGGGTATATTATATTACAGTCAGTTGACATTGACGGATAACTAGTACCACATCATTGTGCTTAACTCTTGACACATTGTGCTTTTATCAGCAGATTTGGGAAATGAAGTAAATGGTAAAACTCGTGTATCCTTGCTTTTATATAGTTCCTCATACTACTATAGTATTTCTAACACATTGTACTGAACCATCCCATAAAACAAGTTGAACAGGCATGGATTTTGGTACGTTTATGATTAACAAAAAACCGTTCATTTTCTCTTGTGCTCAGTGCTACATCTTCAAGAGTCGGGAATGTTGGGATGATGCAAATATATATATGGAATTGTCAGTTTCAACCAAAGGAATGGTCAATTCTCAATGTTTTAGCATTTTACTGTGTTTTGACAGAATTTATCGCAATTTTAAGTTGTACATGTCCGTCTTAGGTAACGTTTTGAAAAGACAGTTCGTCTTTGAGACGAAATAAAACTTGATAGCTTAAAGGGATTAAAAAGTCGCTTGAAACTAGAGTAACTACAGGGAATTAAAACTATACCCATAAGACTAGCATAATTTTAAGCCCCGTAGAATTTTCTAAACTTCAACAAGAATAGCCTCCACAACCCAAGGTGCGTAGGTCCAACCAAGGCCCAGTTGTTTTCGCGAGCTCGTCCAAGCGAGAACAAGTCCTCTCCATCGCCCGGAGCTGTCCCCGCCCTCCACAATCCTGGAGCACCCTCCAGACGCGGATACTGACACGAATCACTGCGCACGGTTTAAGTACTGCCCACTTCTGCCCCGCGCAATCGCTAGATGACTCAGAGAGCCAGGCCCTTTTAGAGCCCGGTGATAGCGGCTAGCCAGTCACCCACGTCCCGGCACACTCACTCACTCACGCGGGTACACACAAAATGGCGGTGATGTCTTGGTCTTCTTTCCTTCTACTCACATCTTCTGTGCTGCATTTAGCAGGTAACGTGAAGTTTTTTTTCTCGTTCTTTTAAAACGTTCTTATAGCATTTTTTTCTGTTCGATTTTTTTTATCTTATTAGAGTGGGGTTGGGTATAATGAGCCTCGCAAAATGGCGGCGTTGTCTTGGCCTTCATTCCTTCTACTAACATCTTGTATGCTGCATTTCGCAGGTAACGTGAAGTTTTGTTTTCGTCTTTTAAAACGTTCTTATAGCATTTTTTTTTCTGTTCGATTTTTTTTATCTTATTAGAGTGGGGTTGGGTATAATGAGCCTCGCAAAATGGCGGCGTTGTCTTGGCCTTCATTCCTTCTACTAACATCTTGTGTGCTGCATTTCGCCGGTAACGTTAAGCTTTTTTTATTTCGTCTTTTGAAAGGTTCTTGTAGATTTTTTCTGTTCGATTTTTTGATCTGGTTAGGTTGAGAGGGATCGGATTTAATGAGAGACGCAAACAAGGTCATCGTGTAAGTGGATTTCCGTTCCACTGGGAAAACAACTTGAGAACATGGTACAAAAGGAACGATTGCGTGGATTTCTGTAAGCATTTCTCGAAATCTACGGATTTGTAGTCGCGTTTTAAAGGATATATTCGGATATTTTGCATTCTGGTCACCGTTAAAACGTGTCTTGTGGCGAAACCTCGTAGCTAGTTCCTTTCAGAACAAACTACAACAAATTCCGTCTTATATGTAGTTATGGCTCAACGCAAAATGTGTCAAATCGTTGGTGACCAAAACTAGGATACAGAAAAGAGCAAATTTTCTAATAGTCTGTGATATGATCGCACATTTATAAGACAGATATAAACGGCAATGAGGCGGATTTGAAGGCATTCGATACGCTCTTTGCTTCCTCGAGTGGATAGCAGCCACCTGCAATAGTTAACGACGAAAAAACTACGAAATCTCATTTCTCTACTTTATGAAAAAAAATACATAGCTATGCAGTGATATTTCTAACATAAAATGTTGCGTATACAGGTTTGTTACTGTAGGTTTTTGATACATATCAGTGTTTTTCTTGGTTTGTAGTATACATAATCCTTTTAACATGAAATTCCATATCACCAAAGTCCGTTGCCATAACAAATCAAACGATGAAAAATATACAAAGTTAAGCATTCATAATTCTTGATTAAAATGTTGCGTATTTGATTTGGCTACTATAGCTTTTTGAGACATGTGTGAGCTTCATTTTGTTAGTAGTATACATAACTCTTTTCACATGCGTTTCTGAACTTAGATATCAGCAAGGTCCGTTGCCATACCAAACCACACGATAAAAAATATACATAGTTAAGCATTGATATTTCTTGATTAAAATGTTGCGTACGCGTATTCAAGTTTGTTACTGTAGTTTTCCGAGCTTCATTTAGTAGGTAGTATACATAACTCTTTTAACATGCGTTTCTGAACTTCAATATCACCAGGGCCCGTTGCCATAACAAACCGTACATATACCGCGTGATTCCAATCGACAAAAACCACTCGAGTTCTTGATGTTGATGCTTGTCTGTAGTGAGTTAAGGGCTCTTGAGCTACCTCGCGATCTCTTGCGGGAGGGGCATGAGTGCCGCGGTGTGATTTTTGTTGTAACGAGTTATTTCTGGTCGCCCGCTCTTGAAAAGTAGGAGAATGTAGTATCCAGAACCATGCATACAAGCATGCATATTAGGTTCTGCATACAACATATCTCTAGGTTCTGGATAGTCCCCACGTACCCAAAACCGTGCCTGGGGCAAATCTACGTTCTTAGATACGCGTAGACTATCTAGAACCATTCCCGATCCTAACCCATTCAGACATGGAACGAGTTATTTCTGGTCACCCGCTCTTGAAAAGTAGGAGAATGTAGTATCCAGAACCGTGCTCTCTCCAGAACCATGCTCATGCCTAGGTCACATTTCCAAACCGGGTTGTTTGTATGAACGAAAAACTAACAATTGATATCAAGAATATACAGAAATGGTGCCCATGATTATTATCGAAAACTTTCCTGTGTTTCCTTGTCTTTTATATCGTACTTTTCGTTCCGGGTCCCCGTTTGGAAATGTGACCTCAGCATAGGTACGGATCTGGATAGTCCACGCGACCGTGCCTGGGGAAAATCTATGTTCTTAGATACGCGTAGACTATCCAGAACCCTTCCCGATCCTAACCCATTCAGACATGGAACGAGCTATTTCTGGTCACCTGCTCTTGAAATGTAGGAGAATGTTGCATCCAGAACCGTGCTCTATCCAGAACCATGCTCAGGTACGGTTCTGGATAGTCCACGCGTATCCAAAACCGTGCCTGGGGCAAATCTACGTTCTTAGATACGCGTAGACTATCCAGAACCCTTCCCGATCCTAACCCATTCCGACATAGAACGAGTTTTTTCTGGTCACCCGCTCTTGAAAATGTTGTACTAGTATCTAGAACCGTGCTTTATTCAGAACCATGCTCAGGTATAGTTCTGGATAGTCCACGCGTATCCAGAACCGTGCCTGGGGCAAATCTACGTTCTTGGATACGCAGAGACTATCTAGATCCTAACCCATTCAGACATAGAACCAGACAGGCACGGTTCTGAACACAATACACACAAGTGATTTTTGGACACCCGCTCTTGACAAAGAGGAGGACGTAAAATCACAGGTGGCACCGCGAAACCACTTGTGCAGACAATGGCGTTTTAGGATATTTAAGTTGAAACGGATTTAGGTTTAGTCATTTCTTTATGTCTAGAAACATCCGAGCACTTAAATATGTGAAAGGGTTCAACCAAATGCAGAAACCAGACTTTTTCTTGTTATACCGTCAAGTGCCTTTCGTAACAGGATTAAGCTGTTATTTACAGCATTAGACTAAGTATGATATCACAAATACAGGCTTAAAACAAACGTTTATGTCGAATCTTAATCCTTTTTGTTCTATTAACTGTTAAATATTTTTGACAAAATATAGATTTGGCTTGAATTCTTGTTTCCAATACAAAAATAGACGTACCAAAATTTTCAACTGTTGAACTCCAGTCTTTGTCAAAGATCAATCCATCGCTTCTGTTCAAACCTGGTTTTTAATTGATGTAGATTTGATTTAACTGATTCATTACAGAATGAATTTTACCAACACGGATAAACTTTCAAGCTTTCTAAATTCAATTTGTGATGTTAAGATTGGCTTTTGTGTTCTGTTCTACTGTTCTGATTTTGAATTGATATTGATATGGTTTGAATGATTCATTTCAGAATATCGTTTACTAACACCAATGAATTTTCACTTTGAGATGTCTAGATTGGTTTTTGAGTTCTGTTCTACTGTTTTTCCCAGCCTCCTACCCTGACCTGGTGCTCGTGAACTGGTTCCCATACTACCTTTTCCTGTGTGTGTCTTACATTTCTGATATCTGATTTCTTATGTTTGGTTTGGTCTTTTCCCACGATCATGATCAGCCCCCTACCCTGACCTGGTGCTCGTGAACCGGTTCCCGTATGTACAGGATGACGGCACGGCGGAGATGTACTGCGTCTCCAACTATCCAGAGGCCGGTCAGTTCTGCTAAGTTCTGTGTAAAGAACAGATGAAACATATTGTCATTTAATATGTATGGAAAAATAGCAACACATGGCAGAACGTGAAGCCGTAGTGGTGAACTCAAGAACAGTAAATAGGCCTCGTAGCCAAGAAAAGCTTTTAAATCCCTTAAAACTAAAAGGGTGACGGCTGAGATGTACTGCGTCTCCAACTAGTAGAGAAAATGTAGAGAAAATATTGAATTATATCATTGTTGTTATTTGTCATGTTTGTAATTTCATATGGAACCAATATAGGAATTTCATATAGGAACCAATAGAAACACATAGAGTGATTGATTAATTGATTGATTGATTGATTGATTGATTGATTGATTGATTGATTGATTGATTGAGTGAGTGAGTGAGTGAGTGAGTGAGTGAGTGAAAGTAGCCCTCACCGTCTAGAAAGCAGAAACTAGAAGGCAGCCATATGATGTTGCAGTAATGCTGGGAGTTGAATCCATGACTTTTTGTTCAGAGCCCCAATCCTCCATAACACACACACACACACACACACACACACACACACACACACACACACAGACACGCGCGCGCGTATGCACTCGCATACACACAGATAGACAAAACCTTGACTGAGACCAACCCCTTGCTGTGCACATGTTTGCCGCAGACCTGAACTGGAACCTGCTGCCGACCCTGGGCAGAGACGCTCAGGAGATGATTGACAACCAGGACCGCTGGCTCTCGGGAGGGCCGTGAGTACAAACTTGTTAATCCTCATTTTATTCAGTAGGGTGTTTATCTGAACTTTGAATCCCATTTCCGGCATTTCCACAGTATTTACAACAATTTTGAGGAAGACATTTTTCATGAGGAAATTTATCTAGGAAATTGGACTTACTCAAACTTTCGTCCAATTTCTTGTGTTGGATATTACGGTTTGAATTTCCTCATCATGACGTCGACCAACACTGATGATAAGGTTGACAGTTGTTAGAGTTCCTTTCCTATACTTTGTGCTAGAAAGTGTACTATCGTTCAATTTTAACGTTTATTACCGTTATTTCTCCACCCCAAAGTGCCCTTTTGTGCTAGAAAGTGGATTATTTTTTTTCCAATTTAACGCTTTTCCCGTTATTCTCCACCGCAGAGAGCCCTCTCAACATAAGGTTGACAGTTTTTTGAGATTATTTTTTCCTTTTTAACATTTTCCCGTTTTGTTTCCGCAGAGTGCCCTCAACCTTCGCCATGTCCGGCAGGCTGTTCGGCATCAACGCGGACGCGGAGGGCTTCCGCGCAGGCGCATGGAACTGCTCTGACGATGGCCAGGGCTTCGGGTCGTGGGTCATCGGCATCACCAACTTCCGCAGCAGTAAGTGTCTTTTAAAGTGATATCATATAAGATTTTTGCGCCAAAAATGAAAATACAAATAATTGAATGCTTTCTCATATAGGTTGTCATTTTTGATAACCAGTTGCTAGAGTAACTACTTTTTGGCGTGAAAATTGCTTTCATTATGAAATCTACGTGGTCATGAAGGTTGAACAAATGACACAGGGTATGGTATGGCGAATAATCTACTCTTCAAATTCATTTCTTTTCATTTTCATCTTTTTCGTTTGATTTTGGCATTCTACGACATTGGTATCATTTTCAAATATTTTTTTTCAACTTACGGTATATATTTGCTCATTTTGCAAATGTTTTGTACGATTTACAGTATAGTTGAAAACTTTTATTTGGAAATGGCCGAAAATTCATGCGCGCGCGGATATCAGCCATATAATCAAATCAACATGGCCTTACCTGAATGTCTAACCTTCACCGACGACACTATTACCGTTATCTATTTCACCCCATGTGGCATTTATTCTGTTTTCTTGTTTTCCAGCCGCCATCAAGCCGTTCAAAGTGACGCAGACGGTTAACGAGGGGCAGCGCGGTGTGAACCTCATCATGAACCAGACCGTTCCGGAGGCCTTCGCTAAAAGGTAACGTTTTTTTGCATAAGCTTAGCAACGTTGTTTATACATGTCTCAGCGAAAATCACTTATAGGTACTCGTCTATCTCAAGGTGTGATTTCCAGATACTTAGTGATGAAGCAGAAACTAGTGTTTGTTTGGATTTTAACCGAGGGTAAAGTGAGGCCCAAACGTGCCTGCCAAGCTGGTGTGTTATGCCTAAGGGCGGTTATACCAGTTCCACAAATACAAATACAGAAGATCGTTCTATGCCTGAAATGGTCAGGAGTAGGATCAGGCACGGTTCTGGATAGTTTCCGCGTATCCAAGAACGTAGATTTGCCCCAGGCACGGTTCTGGATGCGCATGGACTTTCTAGAACCTTGCCTGAGCATGATAAAATTTTAACACGGTTCTGGACACAGAAACTGGTATCTGTTTTGATGGCTACAATTTTTTTTCCCCAGGTGGAACCGCGGCCCGAACGTGATCGGCGGCTCTGACACCCTGAGTCTGGACCTGGACTCCAAACGGGGCGGGAACACGCTGGAACAGTTCGTGAGCCCGGGCCGAGGGGTGCTGGACTGTTACCAACAGGGACAGCGGGAGGATCCTACTAAAGCCGGCATGATGAGGGTCATCGTCAGATGTAAGTCTCTAACCCTAAACCTAACCATAAACCCCTAACCCTAACCCTAACCCTAACTTCCTAACACTAACACTAACGCTAACGCTGGAACAGTTCGTCAGCCCGGGCCGGGGGGTACTGGACTGTTACCAACAGGGGCAGCGGGAGGATCCTACTAAAGCCGGCATGATGAGGGTCATCGTCAGATGTAAGTCTCTCTAAACCCTAACCCTAACTTTAAACCCAAACCCCCTAACGCTAACACTAACCCCCTGCCTCTACTCCTAACCCTCCCAAGGGTCAACATCAGATGTAAGTCACTTTATAACATAATCCTAACCACAACAAGGCAGGTCTCGGTAAACCTTGGAGCTAGCCTTGGCTGAATAGATCTTGTTTCTAGCAGCCTTTCCACTGGTCAGGCCCCAAGCCTGACTACATCATGCTTTACGTTCCATCCATATGTATATGTGCTAACTTAGACCAATTATGTCAATAACTGCGTTAACACGGTCATTGTTAAATTTTTTGACATGGAAAAAGGAGGTTAAACACAAAAACTTTTTTCTTGTCTCGTGCAATAACAACGGCCTGTAATTTTGGATCAACAGGATCTATAGAAGAGACCATACACGTTTTTCTATGCTTCTGTTCACGTGTTTCTGCCTTTCTGTACATTTCGCCCATAGGTACTTACAGATGCTAGAACGGGACAGAAGAGATATTTCCCAGTATCAATTACATCTTGATAGCGTGATCGCTGGTGTAACCAGGCAATCTGTTTGTTAGACAATCAGCGAATCCGGCTGTAGACGCAGACTTTCTATTGTACAGGGCCGTATCAATGGCACATATTGAAGAGATGTACAACTGTAGATCTTTCGTGTTTCCATTGATGAAGTGGCCCTTAACCATGCCAGAATGGGACAGAATTGATCTTTTCCACAATCAATCAAATTTGTACAAAGCACGATCGTCGGTGTAGCCTGGTAATTTGTTTGTTAGTGAGTCAAGGCATCCGGCTACGATGTAGATCTGCTATTGTAAAAGGACGTATCAAAAGCACACATTGGAGAGATACATACAAACCTGTATCTCTTTCACGATGAAGGCCAAGGGGTCCTTGTGGTTTCTTCAATGAGACAGAATGGCTCTTTCACAGTATCAATTACGGTTGAATAAAGCTTCATAGCTGGTGTTACCAGCTTATTTGTTTGCTAAAAAAGCAGGGAATCCGGGACGTTGGTGAAGAATATATCATAGAGACCCACAAAGCAGCAATTGTCCTTCTATTAAGTGTTATACAAGTCTGCTGCAATACAACACAAATGATGACCATTATCTACTCATGAAGAGGACTTTGGAGTATTTCAAGTACTTACCTGCTTCGTCCCTCAACGCGGATGTCAACTTTTCATTCACTGTAAATAGAAAAGCGGAGATATTAGACTCGTTAATAGAGAACTGTTTACCACTTGACCATATGTAGGTAGCTCTTGGGCTACGCAATAAAGTTTTGATTGCTCGACCGATTGATTGATCGATTTCTCGTAATAGATGAATTGGTTCTATCGCGTGCCATGGGGCAAGTTTCACGTTATATGGCACTGTTTACCAATGTGCCATACATTGTATCCGCTAGAATTGTTGCAAAATAGATGGATTAATCGATTGATAACTTGATACACTGGGTGATCGATCAATTGATTGATCTATTGATGTATTGATTATTTGTGTAGCGTGTCCGGAGGGTAAGTACGGCGGAGGCTGTACGGACGACTGCCCACGCTGCTATAACGGTGGAATGTGCCATGACGAAACGGGGGAGTGCATCTGTCCGCCTGGCTTCATGGGCAGGAACTGCGAACAACGTGAGTCTGTCCTACCTTTTCTTGTGGGTGTCTTACATTTCTGATATGTGATTTCTTATGTTTGGATTGTGTTTATGTTCCAATATATCTGTGTGTGTGTGTGTGTGTGTGTGTATGTATGTATGTATGTATGTGTGTGTGTGTGTGTCTGTCTGTGTATGTGTGTGTGTGTGTCTGTGTAACACCTTATGTCTCTCTCTCTCTGTCTATCGGTATCTGTGTGTCTGTGTGTGTGTCTGTGTGTGTGTCTGTCTGTCTGTGTGTCTGTCTGTGTGTCTGTCTGTCGGTCTGTCTGTCTGTGTGTAACGCCTTACCTTGTGTCTGTCCTAGCGTGCGGAGGAAACAAGTTCGGAGTGAACTGTACTCACCAGTGTAAGCGTCCTCAGCGGGATGACCAGTGTATGGAGCTCCTGTTCTGCATGCCTGATCCGTGGGGTTGCAGCTGTGCTACTGGATTCCGCGGAGACGAGTGCGACGAATGTAGGTCCAAAGTCATTATCTGTTATTTGGTTATTGTGTGGGCCAGATACCCTCACTTTGCATCCAAGAGCAGGGTGGTGCCTATCTCCGTTTCTATAACCCTTGGGCCACACAGTTTTGCAAGCACTTCGGCAGGGGGCTGTAACAAATGGGTATAAAGTTTTAAAAAGTTAAAATCTGGATAGTCCATGCGTATCCAGAACCATGCCTGGGCCAAATCTACGTTCTTGGATACGCGAATGCTATCCAAAGCCATGCCTGATCCTGACTGTAACTCATTGAGGCATAGAACTAGATAAGCACATGTCTATAGCTCTTAGGCTAGGCCGCACAGTTGTGCAAGTAGCACAGAAGCAATGCTTGTACGTCCATGTATCATGTTTAAAGTTTTAAGTTAAAACTTGAAATCTTTGAACCGCATAATTTCAAAACTTTAAAACTAAAGCAGGGGACTGTAACGAAAGGTAAAAAAATCTAGATATCATTATTTCCTCATATGTTTCAGCTTCTGCTAGCAGACCATCCCGACCTTACATGTTATCTGCCTCTCTTTCCACACAGTCTGTCCCCAGGGCAGGTTCGGAGCCGACTGCAACCAAAACTGCAACTGCAAAAACGACTCGAACTGCAACATCTACACGGGCAACTGTCCGGAGGGCTGCAGGGAGGGCTGGAAGGGTGCAACCTGTCAGGAGGGTAGGGTTTTCTCGTTTTGTTTTTATTATTTGGAGACAAAAATACGAAACAGGGCAGAAACAATATCTTTCTTTCTCTATGAAGATGAACATGGGAAAAAAAAGAAAAAAATGAAAACCTATCTTCCTGTTTTTTTCTTGTTTTTTTTTCATGTTTATCTTCGCACAGAAGGAAAGATATTGCTCCTGCCCTGTTTTGTATTTTCATCTCCAAATAAGTAAGGTCATTGAGCTGGACCAGACGTCTGCTACCATGGTAACTGGCACGGTAGCCGACACCCTGTGGTGTTGAGTTACATTATGTAGCAAGTGGCAGGACACAGTTGGAGGGGCTGGTCACCATATACTAGTATATAAACAGTAGCATTCATACATACATTATATATGATGCACTTACATGTATCTGTCACCACAGAGTGCGCCCCTGGCGAGTTCGGTTCTAACTGCCTGCTGAAGTGCCACTGTTGGGTTACATTATGTAGCAAGTGGCAGGGCGGAGTTGGAGGGGCTGGTCACATTATACATACATTATACTTGATGTACTTATTTGTTATTCCAGAGTGTGCCCCTGGCGAGTTCGGCTCTAACTGCCTGTTGAAGTGCCACTGCATGAATAACGAGACGTGTGACGGGGCGACGGGACACTGCCCGCCCGGCTGTGCCGTAGGATGGCTCGGACCCTCATGCCAAGGTTAGGCAACACTCGTCTCTTTCCTCATCTTTATAGCTAAGCACATTGCTTGGCTATCGGGCGATACCTAAGGGTATATGAGGGCATTTTTGTGTGTATTTGCCAAGGTTAGGGAGCATTTGTATTTTCACTCTTCTGTGTAGCTATGTATGTTAGGCGTTCCAAAAGAAGAGAAGCGTACTCAATGTGCCTCGGACTGGCTGGGAGAGACGTGCCAAAGTTAGGGCCCGGTCACATTCGTAGTGCGTTATGCACTCAAGTTACAACTTATTTTGCTACACCACATACACACAGAACAACAATCATCAGCAGTGTGCCCCCTCCCCCGTTACCCAATTTTGTAATAAACAGATATGTACGCTCGTATATAATGAGTAAGAAAATGTAGTGTTTGACTTCTATATCTATTTCACGGACATGTACGTCAGTCAAATACAGCCAGAAAGGCTTATTGCCTTCAATATATATTTGTGTTAATAGTAAAATCTTGAAATAAACTTATAAAGTTTACCTAGTTGCATCCTTTAACACTTATTCCCTGACTGTTCCAGAGCCCGACGACTGCGTGACGAACGAGTGTCTGAACGGCGCCACGTGTAACGACCTTCGGGACGCCTACAACTGCAGCTGTCCTATCGGCTGGATCGGGCGCTTCTGCGAGACCATGACACGTAAGGACAAACAAACAAACAAACAAACAAACAAACAAATCAATCAATCACAGACACACTACCCACATTACGCTTCTGCGAGACCATGACACGTAAGGACAAACAAACAAACAAACAAACAAACAAACAAACAAACATCACAGACACACTCCCCACATTACCCTAACACAACTGCAGCTTTCCTATCGGCTGGATCGGGCGCTTCTGCGAGACCATGACACGTAAGGACAAACAAGCAAACAAACAAACAAACAAACAAACAAACAAACAAATCACAGACACACTCCCCACATTACCCTAACACAACTGCAGCTGTCCCATCAGCTGGATTGGGCGATTCTGCGACACACGCAACACACTACCCACATTACCCGATGAAAATACACATACATACACCGTGACACGTAAGGAAACTATTAGGGTACAGGTCAACTTGAAGTTCAACCAAATCATGTCCAGATACATGCAACACATCTTATAAAATATACAAGGACGTATCAAATTATCCATCCGTCTTATAGCCTAATCTAGACACAACCGTGTCTAGATTAGCTGCAGTTGTCTCTGAGTTACTCTGAGTATCAAATCCAGAACCGTGCCTGTCTAGTTCTGTGCCTGGATGGGTTAGGATCAGGCACGGTTCTGGATAGTCTCTGTGTTTCCAAGAACGTGAATTTGCCCCAGGCACGGTTCTAGATACGCGTGGACTATCCAGAACCGTGCCTGAGCATAGTTCTGGATACAGCACGGTTCTGGATACAACAAGAGTTACCAAGTGCTGTTGGCCCTGAAAACTATCACTTCACAAACACCCCCACTTACACACGTTCTAGCTCAAAACATGACATGTGATCGTGAGAAATGTCGTTTTTCGGGGGGTGGGGTAATCTATAAGCCAAGCTAACATGTCCCCCCCCCCTCCAGCCGAACCCTGCCGTGACCTGGAACCCTGTGAGAACGGTGCCACCTGCGTGCCGCTGAGTGAGGAAGAGTACCGCTGTGACTGTGCGGAGTAACCTCACTGTAACATGTCTGCCCAGTAAGCTAACATGTCTGCCCAGCAAGCTAACTTGTCTGTCCCCGCTTCCAGCCGAACCCTGCCGTGACCTGGAACCCTGTGAGAACGGTGCCACCTGCGTGCCGCTAAGTGAGGAGGAGTACCGCTGTGACTGTGTAGAGTAACTACACTGTAACATGTCTGCCCAGTAACCTAAAATCTCTCTGCCCCCCTCCCCTCCAGCCGAACCATGTCGTGACCTGGAGCCCTGTGAGAACGGTGCCACCTGTGTGCCGCTTAGTGAGGAGGAGTACCGCTGTGACTGTGTAGAGTAACTACACTGTAACATGTCTGCCCAGTAACTACACTGTAACATGTCTGCCCAGTAACTACACTGTAACATGTCTGCCCAGTAACTACACTGTAACATGTCTGCCCAGTAAGCTAACATGTCTGCCCAGTAAGCTAACATGTCTGCCCAGCAAGCTAACATGTCTGCCCCCCCCCCTTCCAGCCGAACCATGCCGTGACCTGGAGCCCTGTGAGAACGGGGCCACCTGTGTGCCGCTGAGTGTGCGGAGTAACCACACTGTAACATGTCTGCCCAGTAACCTAACATGTCTGCCCAGCAAGCTAACTTGTCTGTCCCCCCTCCAGCCGAACCATGCCGTGACCTGGAGCCCTGTGAGAACGGGGCCACCTGTGTGCCGCTGAGTGAGGAAGAGTACCGCTGTGACTGTGCGGAGTAACTACACTGTAACATGTCTGCCCAGTAACTACACTGTAACATGTCTGCCCAGTAAGCTAACATCTCTCTGCCCTCCCCCGTTCAGCCGAACCATGCCGTGATCTGGAACCCTGTGAGAACGGTGCCACCTGTGTGCCGCTGAGTGAGGAAGAGTACCGCTGTGACTGTGCGGAGACGTACGAGGGACAACACTGCGAGGTGCAGAACCTGCCTGGTACGTATGTAAGGGTGGTCGTCAGGTCTTTATGTGTGGTCTTTGTAGTTAGAGTTGTTAACTCAGAATCTAGCAGAGACGTACGAGGGACAACACTGCGAAGTGCAGAACCTGCCTGGTACGTACTTGAGGCGTTGGATCACATTATGTAGCAAGTGGCAGGACAGAGTTGGAGGGGCTGGTCACGATATATATGAAGGGACAACCCATTTGTCCGTAAGATAAACAAATAAATAAATAAATAAATAAGAATAGACAGAACTGCAGCTTAGAAAGCTAGACCATGTGAAGGTTAACATTGTGCTTTTGCTCTGTAAATGTTATCTTTGTAGGTTTTCGTTGTTGTTTTCTTCTTCTTGTTTAAAGAGAAGACGTCCCCAGTCGAAGCAATCGTTATTTTTCATTGTTGCTGTTTTGGTGTTTTTGTTACAGAGGAGACCGGTTATCATTGTTGTTTTTTGTTGTTTTCTTGTTGTTGTTTATCATTTGAAATGTTTGTTTTGTTGTTGTTATTTACAGAAGAGGCCGGCTCCCCGGTGGGAGCTATAGTGGGCGCGCTGGTGGCCGTTCTGCTGATCGGCGGGATCGTTATTTTTCATTTATCAGAAATGTTGTTTTCTTGTTATTATTTACAGAAGAGGCCGCTATAGTTGGCACGCTGGTTGCCGTTCTGTTGATCGGTGGAATCGCGGGGGCGGCGTACTACTTTGTTGTTGTTTTCTTATTGCTGTTTACAGTAGAGGTCTGTTCTTATTGTTATTGTTTTTTTTTACCTACAGAAGAGGCCGGTTCCCCAGTGGGGGCTATAGTTGGTGCCCTGGTGGCTGTTCTGTTGATCGGCGGGATTGCGGGAGCGGCGTACTACTACCTGAAGGTGAAGAAGAACAAGGGCAACGACGGGAGGGTCTCACCTGAGGCGCAGGGAGACAGCGACGACGAGTAACGCGCACCTGGCAAGACGGAGAAGTGAAAGTGATCCTCTTCACTTTCACTTGTCTAAACTATCTTAAATCTTTAAGGACTTGGTACCTATTTTTACTCCACATTTACTTTCACATATCCAAACTATATTAAAAGTCATGTGAAAGTTGTTCAAACCAACTTAAATCTTTAAGGACTTGGTACTTATTTTCACCTCACATTCAGTTCCACATTCACATGCCCAAATTGTCCAAAACCATTTTTTTACCAATAAAATGAATGAAAAGATAATTGAATGACTGTAAAATCTAAACTTCATATTGAAACACCCTTTTATGTAAAGACCTGTTCGACCATTATAAGAACGTAAGAAAGAAGGATGAAAAAAATTTAATAAAAAAAAAAACCGGCCGGGAGCCCGATTTGAATTCTTTACAGACAGCAAAGTGTAAAATTCTTAGACATATCCAAATTGTTAAGAGAGACTCACTGCATTCAAAGATACCAAAATTAGGGAAGACCGAATCAAAAGTTTAGTGAATTTTTGTGTTAATGGTAAAATCACCCAGTTACGTCCACATGTGAATCACATGTAAAACAAAGTAGGACATAAACCTTAAGGTTTACACAAAAACAGCACCAGAAACTTGGGATATGATAACCTGTGATATAAATTACATTTACCTGAACAATCGTTTGGGAATTTCTAATGTCAAGTAGCCAGACTGGTAAATCAACGTAATCTACAATTTGTGAAAGTAAATAGAAATGTACATTCACTAGTTATGAAAAATCTTAATCTATTAGGTGAAAGCTATAAGTACATGTACTTAATTTTGAAGGATCTTTTTTGTGACAAGGACAGTGACGTCTAGCATTTAAATAGAAGTCAGAATGACGCAATGCAACCGTTAGTTCAACATTACAACTAATGCAGAAGTAAAAGAAAACTTGCAGCAAAATGTAGGCATCTAAAAGAAGGCAAAGACATATTTTCGTAAGTAAATATGAAAAGAAAGAGGGGAATTTAGTAAAATTCTTAGAACTTGAAAGACACTAAGAGTTCTAATACAATAAGGGGAAGTAGCTTTTATTCTAAAGCTTCTGATATATTGCTAATATTCTAAAATGCAAATTTCAATCTGTCTTCACTAGTGAGGAATTGATAAGATTTGACTATGCTATGTTTAATGAAATAGACGCACAGACGAACTGACGAACTGACTGGCTGACAAACAAGGACGGAAACAAGTATAACACGTGACTAATTACGCAACGACTAACTGACAATGACATAGAGGTACAGACTACGTCACCCGCGTCTGCCACCCTATTGGCTAGGCTTGATGACGTATGGTGACGTAAGTTGTACCTCATAACTATTATGTGACAGATTTATATTTGTTGCAAACGAGTTCTGTTCAAGGGACACATTCTGACTGAAAATCGCAATGGAAGTTCAAAGCCATAACACTAACTTTATAAATAATGTAATATTCTCAGGGTCAGTGTCTTATATCTGTCAGATGTCTATTTCTCTTTTTTTGTATCATATTCTGTTAGAATGTTAATTGCTTGATCTAGTGCTGAATTATTGCGCTTGAAATCTAATATATTCTTCGTGATTTAAGAATTGTTCACTGCTGTTAATTTGTTAGACTGTCAATTGCTTGCTCTAAAGATAGCCACATTGACGCTTGTGAAATCTAATTAATATATTATTCGTGATTTGAAAAATGTTTTACTGCTACTTGTGAGTTCTGCTGTTCAATAAAACTTTATCAGTTACACCAAACGCGTGTGTCTTTCATGGTTGCCTCTCATCCTAGAGTGAATATACGGAGTATACAGTCGAATCAATGGTATACACCAAGGATACAAGGTAAATACGAAACTGAACGGAGATGCAAAAGGGTTCGGCTTCACATCCGTTGAAATAGTCATTTCCTGATTTTTTTTCACATCTAATTGTGCGATTCCCGAACGGCCAAAAATCTGGGTATGCAAAGAAAATAACCCAGTAGATCTGTCGGTATTCATATACTAGTATATGTGCCAATTAAAAGGATGGTAGGATAACGTTTAGGAAATGGAAGTATCCGAGGTCATTTCTTCCAGTGGTAAAAATACGCAAATCAACTCTAACCTGTACTATTACAAGATTGAACTGAATTAGGCATGGTATCTAGGCTATAAAGTAGTATTAAATGGCAGGTTGCATGAAAATCTTATAAGACCCAAACAGGAGCCCGTACATGAATTACCTTAATCTCCAAGCAGATCCTATGGTGGCAAGGCAGTTTCCATTGGCCAGCGGACTGTCCAGTGGCCACCGACACTCCTCTGGCCAATGGATACTGCCTTGCCACCGTATGATCTGTTTGGAGATTAGAATTACCTCACATTTACACCTGTTTTCCCCCGTCGAAACTCTAAGTAGTTTAAACGCATTTTATAGCATTTTAAGAAGTGTAAAAGACGTTGTACGTTCTATGTGCGTCTTTTACATACGTTTACAAATCCAAGTTTTGTCGCTGAACTGCATAAATGACAGGTGTACATGACAGGAACATAGGGCGTAACCACAACGCACAGCGAAATAGAGAATGACACATTTACGTAAAAACAGTTAACTCATGCAACTGGATATGCCTTAGGAATGGTCAGACGTTTCAGGTAGCACACGGCACATTTGCTGATCAATAGTTCATGCACACGAAGTGACTAATACGATAGGT